>NW_027459269.1:0-282723 GCF_050624435.1 Tenrec ecaudatus
ACGCTTAGGCTAGGGCACCCCTAGGTTTACGCTAGGGCACCCCTAGGCTTAGGCTAAAGCTAGGACTCCCCTAGGCTTAGGATAGGACATCCCTAGGCTAAGGCTACGGCACCCCTAGGCTTAGGCTAGGGATAGGGGACCCCTAGGCTTAGGCTAGGGCACCCCTAGGCTTGGGCAAAGGCTAGGGCTCCCATAGCCTAAGGCTAAGGCACCCCTAGGCTCAGGCTAGGGCACCCTTAGGCTTAGGCTAGGGCACCCCTAGGCTTAGGCTAAGTCTACGGCTCTCCTAGCCTCAGGCTAGGGCACCCCTAGACACACGCTATGGCACCCCTAGGCTTAGGCTAGGGCAATCCTAGGCTAGACTAAATCTAGGGCTCCCTTGGCCTCAGGCTAGGGCACCCGTAGGCTAAGGCTGGTGCACCCCCAGGCTCAGGCAATGGCACCCCTAGGCTTAGGCTAGGGCACCCCTAGGCTTAGGCTAGGGCACCCCTAAGCTTAGGCTAGGGCACCCTAGGCGTAGGCTAAGGCTAGGGCTCCCCTAGCCTAAGGCTAGGACACCCCTAGGCTTAGGGTAGGGCAGCCCTTGGCTTAGGCTCGGGCACCCATAGGCTTAGGCTAAGGCTAGGGGACCCCTAGGCTTAGGCTAAACCACCCCTACGCTTAGGCTAGGGCACCCCTAGGTTTACGCTAGGGCACCCCTAGGCTTAGGCTAAAGCTAGGACCCCCCTATACTTAGGATAGGACACCCCTAGGCTAAGGCTAAGGCACCCAAAGGTTTAGGCTAGGGCTAGGGGACCTCTAGGCTTAGGCTAAGGTACCCCTAGGCTTAGGCCAGGGCACCCCTAGGCTTAGGCTAGGGCACCCCTAGGCTTTGGCTAGGGCACCCCTAGGCTTAGGCTAGGGCAGCCCTAGGCTTAGGCTAAGGCTAAGGCTCGCCTAGCCTAAGGCAAGGGCACCCCTAGGCTTAGGCTAGAGCACCCCCAGGCTCAGGGAAGGGCACCCCTAGGCTTAGGCTAGGGCACCCCTAAGCTTAGGGTAGGGCACCCTAGGCGTAGGCTAAGGCTAGGGCTACCCTAGCCTAAGGCTAGGGCACCCCTAGGCTTAGGGTAGGGCAACCCTTGGCTTAGGCTCGGGCACCCATAGGCTTAGGCTAAGGCTAGGGGACCCCTAGGCTTAGGCTAAACCACCCCTACGCTTAGGCTAGGGCACCCCTAGGTTTACGCTAGGGCACCCCTAGGCTTAGGCTAAAGCTAGGACTCCCCTATACTTAGGATAGGACACCCTAGGCTAAGGCTACGGCACCCATAGGTTTAGGCTAGGGCTAGGGGACCCCTAGGCTTAGGCTAAGGTACCCCTAGGCTTAGGCCAGGGCACCCCTAGGCTTAGGCTAGGGCACCCCTAGGCTTTGGCTAGGGCACCCCTAGGCTTAGGCTAGGGCAGCCCTAGGCTTAGGCTAAGGCTAAGGCTCGCCTAGCCTAAGGCAAGGGCACCCCTAGGCTTAGGCTAGAGCACCCCCAGGCTCAGGCAAGGGCACCCCTAGGCTTAGGCTAGGGCACCCCTAAGCTTAGGGTAGGGCACCCTAGGCGTAGGCTAAGGCTAGGGCTCCCCTAGCCTAAGGCTAGGGCACCCCTAGGCTTAGGGTAGGGCAACCCTTGGCTTAGGCTCGGGCACCCATAGGCTTAGGCTAAGGCTAGGGGACCCCTAGACTTAGGCTAAACCACCCCTACGCTTAGGCTAGGGCACCCCTAGGTTTAGGCTAGGGCACCCCTAGGCTTAGGCTAAAGCTAGGACTCCCCTAGGCTTAGGATAGGACACCCCTAGGCTAAGGCTACGGCACCCCTAGGCTTAGGCTAGGGATAGGGGACCCCTAGGCTTAGGCTAAGGCACCGCTTGGCTTAGGCTAGGGCACCCCTAGGCTTAGGCTAGGTCACCCCTAGGCTTAGGCTTAGGCAAGGGCACCCCTAGGCTTAGGCTAAGGCTAGGGCTCCCCTAGTCTAAGGCTAGGGCACCCTTAGGCTTAGACTAGGGCACCCCTAGGCTTAGGCTAGGGCTCCCCTAGGCTTAGGCTAGGGCACCCCTAGGCATAGGCTAGGGCACCCCTAGGCTTAGGCTAAGGCTAGGGCTCACCTAGCCTAAGGCTAGGGCACCCCTAGGCTTAGGCTAGGACAGACCTAGGCTTAGGCTTGGGCACCCCTAGGTATAGGCTAGGGAAGCCCTAGGCTTAGGCTAAAGCTAGGGCTCGCCTAGCCTAAGGCTAGGGGACCCCTAGGCTTAGGGTAGGGCAACCCTTGGCTTAGGCTAGGGCACACCTAGGCTTAGTCTAGGGCACCCCTAGGCTTAGGCTAGGGCACCCCTAGGCTTAGGCTAGGGCACCCCTAGGCTTAGGCTAGGGCAGTCCAAGGCTTAGGCTAAGGCTAGGGCTCGCCTAGCCTAAGGCTAGGGCACCCCTAGGCTTAGGATACGGCAGACCTAGGCTTAGGCTAGGGCACCCCTAGGCTTTGGCTAGGGCACCCCTAGGCTTAGGCTAGGGCACCCCTAGGCTTAGGCTAAGGCTAGGGCTCCCGTAGCCTAAGGCTAGGGCACTCCTAGGCTTATGCTAGGGCACCCCTAGGCTTAGGCTAGTGAACCCCTAGCCTAAGGCTAGGGCACCCCTAGGCTTAGGCTAGGGCACACCTAGGCTTAGGCTAGGGCACCCCTAGGCTTAGGCTAAGGCTAGGGCTTCCCTAGCCTAAGGCTAGGTCACCACTATGCTTAGGCTAGGGCACCCCTAGGCTTAGGCTAAGGCTAGGGCACCCCTAGGATTAGGCTAAGGCTAGGGCTCCCCTAGGCTTTGGCTAAGGCACCCCTAGGCTTAGGCTAAGGCTAGGGCTCACCTAGCCTAAGGCTAGGGCACCCCTAGGCTTAGACTAGGGCACCCGTAGGCTTAGGCTAGGGAACCCCTAGCCTAAGGCTAGGGCACCCCTAGGCTTAGGCTAGCGCACCCCTAGGCTTAGGCCAGGGCACCCCTAGGCTTAGGCTAAGGCTAGGACTTGCCTAGCCTAAGGCTTGGGCACACCTAGGCTTAGGCTAGGACAGACCTAGGCTTAAGCTAGGGCACCCCTAGGCTTAGACTTGGCACCCCTAGGCTTAGGCTTGGGCACCCCTAGGCTTAGGCTGGGCAGCCCTAGGTTTAGGCTAGGGCACCCCTAGGCTTAGGCTAGGGCACCCCTAGGCTTAGGCTAGGGCACCCCTAGGCTTAGGCTAGGGCACCATAGGCTTAGGCTAGGGCAGCCCTAGTCTTAGGCTAGGGCTAGGGATCGCCTAGCCTAAGGCTAGGGCACCCCTTGGCTTAGGCTAGGGCACCACTAGGCTTAGGCTAGGGCACCCCTAGGCTTAGGCTTGGCAACCCTAGGCTTAGACTTGGGCACCCCTAGGCTTAGGCTAGGGCAGCCCTAGGCTTAGGCTAAGGCTAGGGCTCGCCTAGGCTAAGGCTAGGGCACCCCTAGGCTTAGGTTAGGGCACCCAGAGGCTTAGGCTAGGGCAGCCCTAGGCTAGGGCACCCCTAGGCTTAGGCTAGGGCACCCCTAGACTTAGGCTAGGGCACCCCTAGGCTTAGGCTAAGGCTACGGCTCCCGTAGCCTCAGGATACGGCACCCCTAGACTCAGGCTATGGCACCCCTAGGCTTAGGCTAGGGCACCCCTAGGCTTAGGCTGGGGCACCCCTAGGCTTAGGCTAGGGCACCCCTAGGCTTAGGCTAGGGCACCCCGAGGCTTTGACTAGTGCACCACTAGGCTTAGGCTAAGGTTAGGGCTCCCCTAGCTTAAGGCTAGGGCACCCCTAGGCTCAGTCTAGGGCACCCCTAGGCTTAGCCTAGGGCACCCATAGGCTTAGGCTAAGTCTAGGGCTCCCCTCGACAAAGGCTAGGACACCCCTAGGCTTAGGCTAAGTCTAGGGCTCCCCTAGCCTAAGGCTTGGGCACCCCTAGGCTTAGGCTAGGGCACCCCTAGGCTTAGGCTAGGGCACCCCTAGTCTTAGGCTAGGGCACCCCTAGGCTTAGGCTAGGGCAGCCCTAGGCTTAGGCTAAGGCTAGGGCTCGCCTAGCCTAAGGCTAGGGCACCCCTAGGCTTAGGCTAGGGCACCCCTAGGCTTAGGCTAGGGCACCCCTATGCTTAGGCTTGGCACCCCTAGGCTTAGCCTTGGACACCCCTAGGCTTAGGCTAGGGCAGCCCTAGGCTTCGGATAAGGCTAGGGCTTGCCTAGCCTAAGGCTATGGCAGCCCTAGGCTTAGGCTAGGGCACCCCTAGGCTTAGGCTAGGGCACCCCTAGTCTTAGGCTAGGGCACCCCTAGGCTTAGGCTAGGGCACCCCTAGGCTTATGCTAAGGCTAGGGCTCGCCTAGCCTAAGGCTAGGGCACTCCTAGGCTTAGGCTAGGGAACACCTAGCCTAAGGCTAGGGCACCCCTAGGCATAGGCTAAGGCACCCCTAGGCTTAGGCTAGGACAGACCTAGGCTTAGGCTTGGGCACCCCTAGGTATAGGCTAGGGTAGCCCTAGGCTTAGGCTAAAGCTAGGGCTCGCCTAGCCTAAGGCTAGGGGACCCCTAGGCTTAGGCTAGGACAGACCTAGGCTTAGGCTAGGGCACCCCTAGACTTAGTCTAGGGCACCCCTAGGCTTAGGCTAGGGCACCCCTAGGCTTAGGCTAGGGCACCCCTAGGCTTAGGCTAGGGCAGCCCAAGGCTTAGGCTAAGGCTAGGGCTCACCTAGCCTAAGGCTAGGGCACCCCTAGGCTTAGGATACGGCAGACCTAGGCTTAGGCTAGGGCACCCCTAGGCTTTGGCTAGGGCACCCCTAGGCTTAGGCTAGGGCACCCCTAGGCTTAGGCTAAGGCTAGGGCTCCCCTAGCCTAAGGCTAGGGCACTCATAGGCTTATGCTAGGGCACCCCTAGGCTTAGGCTAGTGAACCCCTAGCCTAAGGCTAGGGCACCCCTAGTCTTAGGCTAGGGCACACCTAGGCTTAGGCTAGGGCACCCCTAGGCTTAGGCTAAGGCTAGGGCTTCCCTAGCCTAAGGCTAGGTCACCACTAGGCTTAGGCTAGGGCACCCCTAGGCTTAGGCTAAGGCTAGGGCACCCCTAGGCTTAGGCTAAGTCTAGGGCTCTCCTAGCCTAAGGCTAGGGCACCCCTAGGCTTCGGCTAGGGCACCCCTAAGCTTAGGCTAGGGCACCCCTAGGCTTAGGCTTGGCAACACTAGGCTTAGGCTTGGGCACCCCTAGGCTTAGTCTAGGGCAGCCCTAGGCTTAGGCTAAGGCTATGGCTCGCCTAGCCTAAGGCTAGGGCAGCCCTAGGCTTAGGCAAGGGCACCCCTAGGCTTAGGCTAAGGCAGCCCTAGGCTTAGGCTAGGGCACCCCTAGGCTTAGGCTTGGGCACCCCTAGGCTTTGGCTAAGGCACCCCTAGGCTTAGGCTAAGGCTAGGGCTCACCTAGCCTAAGGCTAGGGCACCCCTAGGCTTAGACTAGGTCACCCGTAGGCTTAGGCTAGGGAACCCCTAGCCTAAGGCTAGGGCACCCCTAGGCTTAAGCTAGCGCACCCCTAGGCTTAGGCCAGGGCAACCCTAGGCTTAGGCTAAGGCTAGGACTCGCCTAGCCTAAGGCTTGGGCACACCTAGGCTTAGGCTAGGACAGACCTAGGCTTAAGCTAGGGCACCCCTAGGCTTAGACTTGGCACCCCTAGGCTTAGGCTTGGGCACCCCTAGGCTTAGGCTGGGCAGCCCTAGGCTTAGGATAGGGCACCCCTAGGCTTAGGCTAGGGCACCCCTAGGCTTAGGCTAGGGCACCCCTAGGCTTAGGCTAGGGCACCCCTAGGCTTAGGCTAGGGCAGCCCTAGTCTTAGGCTAGGGCTAGGGCTCGCCTAGCCTAAGGCTAGGGCACCCCTCAGCTTAGGCTAGGGCACCACTAGGCTTAGGCTAGGGCACCCCTAGGCTTAGGCTTGGCAACCCTAGGCTTAGACTTGGGCACCCCTAGGCTTAGGCTAGGGCAGCCCTAGGCTTAGGCTAAGGCTAGGGCTCGCCTAGCCTAAGGCTAGGGCACCCCTAGGCTTAGGTTAGGGCACCCGGAGGCTTAGGCTAGGGCAGCCCTAGGCTAGGGCACCCCTAGGCTTAGGCTAGGGCACCCCTAGACTTAGGCTAGGGCACCCCTAGACTTAGGCTAGGGCACCCCTAGGCTTAGGCTAAGGCTACGGCTCCCGTAGCCTCAAGCTACGGCACCCCTAGACTCAGGCTATGGCACCCCTAGGCTTAGGCTAGGGCTATCCTAGGTTAGACTAACGTTAGGGCTCCCCTATCCTCAGGCTAGGGCACCCGTATGCTCAGGCTAGTGTACCCCTAGGCTTAGGCTAGGGCACCCCTAAGCTTAGGCTAGGGCACCCCTATGGTTAGGCTAAGGCACCCCTAGGCTTATGCTAGGGCACCCCTAAGCTTAAGCTTAGGCTAGGGCTCCCCTAGCCTAAGGCTAGGGCACCCCTAGGCTTAGGCTAGGGCACCCCTAGGCTTAGGCTGGGACACCCCTAGGCTTAGGCTAGGGCACCCCTAGGCTTAGGCTAGGGCACCCCGAGGCTTCGACTAGGGCACCACTAGGCTTATGCTAAGGTTAGGGCTCCCCTAGCTTAAGGCTAGGGCACCCCTAGGCTCAGTCTAGGGCACCACTAGGCTTAGGCTAGGGCACCCATAGGCTTAGGCTAAGTCTAGGGCTCCCCTCGACAAAGGCTAGGACACCCCTAGGCTTAGGCTAGGGCACCCTAGGCCTAGGCTAGGGCACCCCTAGGCTTAGGCTAGGGCAGCCCTAGGCTAGGGCACCCCTAGGCTTAGGCTAGGGCACCCCTAGACTTAGGCTAGGGCACCCCTAGACTTAGGCTAGGGCACCCCTAGGCTTAGGCTAAGGCTACGGCTCCCGTAGCCTCAGGCTACGGCACCCCTAGACTCAGGCTATGGCACCCCTAGGCTTAGGCTAGGGCTATCCTAGGTTAGACTAACGCTAGGGCTCCCCTATCCTCAGGCTAGGGCACCCGTATGCTCAGGCTAGTGTACCCCTAGGCTTAGGCTAGGGCACCCCTAAGCTTAGGCTAGGGCACCCCTATGGTTAGGCTAAGGCACCCCTAGGCTTATGCTAGGGCACCCCTAAGCTTAAGCTTAGGCTAGGGCTCCCCTAGCCTAAGGCTAGGGCACCCCTAGGCTTAGGCTAGGGCACCCCTAGGCTTAGGCTGGGACACCCCTAGGCTTAGGCTAGGGCACCCCTAGGCTTAGGCTAGGGCACCCCGAGGCTTCGACTAGGGCACCACTAGGCTTATGCTAAGGTTAGGGCTCCCCTAGCTTAAGGCTAGGGCACCCCTAGGCTCAGTCTAGGGCACCACTAGGCTTAGGCTAGGGCACCCATAGGCTTAGGCTAAGTCTAGGGCTCCCCTCGACAAAGGCTAGGACACCCCTAGGCTTAGGCTAGGGCACCCCTAGGCCTAGGCTAGGGCACCCCTAGGCTTAGGCTAGGGCACCCCTAGGCTTAGTCTAGGGCACCCCTAGGCTTAGGCTAGGGCACCCCTAGGCTTAGGTTAAGGCTACGGCTCCACTAGCCTCAGGCTAGGGCACCCCTAGACTCACTATGGCACCCCTAGGCTTAGGCTAGGGCAGCCCTAGGCTTAGGCTAAGGCTAGGGCTCGCCTAGCCTAAGGCTAGGGCACCCCTAGGTTTAGGCTAGGACAGACCTAGGCTTAGGCTAGGGCACCCCTAGGCTTAAGCTTGGCACTCCTAGGCTTAGGCTAGGGCAGCCATAGGCTTAGGCTAAGGCTAGGGCTCCCCTAGCCTAAGGCCTGGGCACCCATAGTCTTAGGATAGGGCACCCCTAGGCTTAGGCTAGGGCACCCCTAGGCTTAGGCTAAGGCTAGGGCTCACCTAGCCTAAGGCTAGGGCACCCCTAGGCTTAGACTAGGGCACCCGTAGGCTTAGGCTAGGGAACCCCTAGCCTAAGGCTAGGGCACCCCTAGGCTTAGGCTAGCGCACCCCTAGGCTTAGGCCAGGGCACCCCTAGGCTTAGGCTAAGGCTAGGACTTGCCTAGCCTAAGGCTTGGGCACACCTAGGCTTAGGCTAGGACAGACCTAGGCTTAAGCTAGGGCACCCCTAGGCTTAGACTTGGCACCCCTAGGCTTAGGCTTGGGCACCCCTAGGCTTAGGCTTGGCAGCCCTAGGTTTAGGCTAGGGCACCCCTAGGCTTAGGCTAGGGCACCCCTAGGCTTAGGCTAGGGCACCCCTAGACTTAGGCTAGGGCACCATAGGCTTAGGCTAGGGCAGCCCTAGTCTTAGGCTAGGGCTAGGGATCGCCTAGCCTAAGGCTAGGGCACCCCTTGGCTTAGGCTAGGGCACCACTAGGCTTAGGCTAGGGCACCCCTAGGCTTAGGCTTGGCAACCCTAGGCTTAGACTTGGGCACCCCTAGGCTTAGGCTAGGGCAGCCCTAGGCTTAGGCTAAGGCTAGGGCTCGCCTAGGCTAAGGCTAGGGCACCCCTAGGCTTAGGTTAGGGCACCCAGAGGCTTAGGCTAGGGCAGCCCTAGGCTAGGGCACCCCTAGGCTTAGGCTAGGGCACCCCTAGACTTAGGCTAGGGCACCCCTAGGCTTAGGCAAAGGCTACGGCTCCCGTAGCCTCAGGATACGGCACCCCTAGACTCAGGCTATGGCACCCCTAGGCTTAGGCTAGGGCACCCGTAGGCTTAGGCTGGGGCACCCCTAGGCTTAGGCTAGGGCACCCCTAGACTTAGACTAGGGCACCCCTAGGCTTAGGCTTGGCACCCCTAAGCTTAGGCTTGGGCACACCTAGGCTTAGGCTAGGGCAGCCCTAGGCTTAGGCTAAGGCTAGGGCTCGCCTAGCCTAAGGCTAAGGCACCCCTAGGCTTAGGTTAGGGCACCCCTAGGCTTAGGCTTGGCACCCCTAGGCTTAGGCTAGGGCACCCCTAGGCTTAGGCTAGGGCACCCCTAGGCTTAGGCTAAGGCAGCCCTAGGCTTAGGCTAGGGTACCCCTAGGCTTAGGCTAGGGCACCCCTAGGCTTAGGCTAAGGCACCTCTAGGCTTAGGCTTGGGCACCCATAGTCTTAGGCTAGGGCACCCCTAGGCTTAGGCTAGGACACTCCTAGGCTTAGGCTAGGGCACCCCTAGGCTTAGGCTAAGGCTAGGGCTCGACTAGCCTAAGGCTAGGGCACCCCTAGGCTTAGGCTAGGGCAGCCCTAAGCTTAGGCTATGGCACCCCTAGGCTTAGGCTTGGGCACCCCTAGGCTTAGGCTAGGGCAGCCCTAGGCTTAGGCAAAGGCTAGGGCTCGCCTAGCCTAAGGCTAGGGCACCCCTAGGCTTAGGCTAGGACAGACCTATTCTTAGGCTAGGGCACCCCTAGGCTTAGGCTTGGGCACCCCTATTCTTAGGCTAGGGCAGCCCTAGGCTTAGGCTAAATCTAGGACTCGCCTAGCCTAAGCCTAAGGCACCCCTAGGCTTAGGTTAGGGCACCCCTAGGCTTAGGCTAGGGCAGCCCTAGGCTTAGGCTAGGGTACCCCTAGGCTTAGGCTAGGGCACCCCTTGACTTAGGCTAGGGCACCCCTAGGCTTAGGCTAAGGCTAGGGCTCACCTAGCCTAAGGCTAGGGCACCCCTAGGCTTAGTCTAGGGCACCCCTAGGATTAGGCTAGTGAACCCCTAGCCTAAGGCTAGGGCACCCCTAGGTTCAGGCTAGGGCCCCCCTGGGCTTAGGCTAAGGCTAGGGCTCCCCTAGCCTAAGGCAAGGGCACCCCTAGGCTTAGGCTAGGGCACCCCTAGGCTTAGGCTAGGGCACTCCTAGGCTTAGGCTAAGGCTAGGGCACCCGTAGGCTTAGGCTAAGGCTAGGGCTCCCCTAGCCTAAGGCTAGGGCACCCCTAGGCTTAGGCTAGGGCACCCCTAGGCTTAGGCTAGGGCACCCGTAGGCTTATTCTAAGGCTAGGGCTACCCTCGCCTAAGGCTAGGGCACCACTAGGCTTAGGCTCGGGCACCCCTAGGATTAGGCTAAGGCTAGGCCTCCCCTAGCCTAAGGCTAGGGCCCCCTTGGCTTACGCTGGGGAACCCCTAGGCTTAGGAAAAGGCTAGGGCTCCCATAGCCTAAGGCTAGGGCACCCCTAGGCTTAGGCTAGGGAACCCCTAGGCTTTAGCTAGGGCTCCCCTAGGCTTAGGATAAGGCTTTGGCTCCCCTAGCCTCAGGATAGTGCACCCCTAGACTCAGGCTATGACTCCCCCATTCTTAGTCTAGGGCAATCCTAGGCTAGACTAACGCTAGGGCTCACCTATCCTCAGGCTAAGGCACCCGTAGGCTCAGGCTAGGGCACCCCTAGGCTCAGCTTATGGCACCCCTATGCTTAGGCTAGGGCAATCCTAGGCTAGACTAAGGGTAGGGCTCCCCTCGCCTAAGGCTACGGCACCCCTAGGCTCAGGCTAGGGCACCCCTAGGCTTAGGCTAGGGCACCCCTAGGCTTAGGCTCGGGCACCCCTAGGATTAGGCTAAGGCTAGTGCTACCCTAGCCTAAGGCTAGGGCACCCCTAGGCTTAGGCTAGGAAAGACCTAGGCTTAGGCTAGGGCACCCCTAGGCTTAAGCTTGGCACTCCTAGGCTTAGGCTAGGGCAGCCATAGGCTTAGGCTAAGGCTAGGGCTCCCCTAGCCTAAGGCCTGGGCACCCCTAGTCTTAGGATAGGGCACCCCTAGGCTTAGGCTAGGGCACCCCTAGGCTTAGGCTAGCGCACCCCTAGGCTTAGGCTAAGGCTAGGGATTCCCTAGCCTAAGGCTAGGGCACCCCTAGGCTTAGGCTAGGGCACACCTAGACTTAGACTAGGGCACCCCTAGGCTTAGGCTTGGCACCCCTAGGCTTAGGCTAGGGCACCCCTAGGCTTAGGCTAAGGCAGCCCTAGGCTTAGGCTAGGGTACACCTAGGCTTAGGCTAGGGCACCCCTAGGCTTAGGCTAAGGCACCACAAGGCTTAGGCTAACGCTAGGGCTCACCTAGCCTAAGGCTAGGGCACCCCTAGGCTTAGACTAGGGCACCACTAGGCTTAGGCTAGGGAACCCCTAGCCTAAGGCTAGGGCACTCCTAGGCTTAGGCTAGCGCACCCCTAGGCTTAGGCTAGGGCACCCTTAGGCTTAGGCTAAGGCTAGGGCTCGCCTAGCCTAAGGCTTGGGCACCCCTAGGCTTAGGCTAGGACAGACCTAGGCTTAAGCTAGGGCACCCCTAGGCTTAGGCTTGGCACCCCTAGGCTTAGGCTTGGGCACCCATAGTCTTAGGCTAGGGCACCCCTAGGCTTAGGCTAGGGCACCCCTAGGCTTAGGCTAGGGCACTCCTAGGCTTAGGCTAAGGCTAGGGCTCGACTAGCCTAAGGCTAGGGCACCCCTAGGCTTAGGCTAGGGCAGCCCTAGGCTTAGGCTATGGCACCCCTAGGCTTAGGCTTGGGCACCCCTAGGCTTAGGCTAGGGCAACCCTAGGCTTAGGCAAAGGCTAGGGCTCGCCTAGCCTAAGGCTAGGGCACCCCTAGGCTTAGGCTAGGACAGACCTAGGCTTAGGCTAGGGCACCCCTAGGCTTAGGCTTGGGCACCCCTATTCTTAGGCTAGGGCAGCCCTAGGCTCAGGCTAAGGCTAGGGCTCGCCTAGCCTAAGGATAAGGCACCCCTAGGCTTAGGTTAAGGCACCCCTAGGCTTAGGCTAGGACAGCCCTAGGCTTAGGCTAGGGTACCCCTAGGCTTAGGCTAGGGCACCCCTAGACTTAGGCTAGGGCACACCTAGGCTTAGGCAAAGGCTAGGGCTCACCTAGCCTAAGGCTAGGGCACCCCTAGGCTTAGACTAGGGCACCCCTAGGATTAGGCTTGTGAACCCCTAGCCTAAGGCTAGGGCACCCCTAGGTTTAGGCTAGGGCACCCCTGGGCTTAGGCTAAGGCTAGGGCTCCCCTAGCCTAAGGCAAGGGCACCCCTAGGCTCAGTCTACGGCACCCCTAGGCTTAGGGTAAGGCTAGGGCACCCGTAGGCTTAGGCTAAGGCTAGGGCTCCCCTAGCCTAAGGCTAGGGCACCCCTAGGCTTAGGCTAGGGCACCCCTAGGCTTAGGCTAGGGCACCCGTAGGCTTATTCTAAGGCTAGGGCTACCCTAGCCTAAGGCTAGGGCACCCCTAGGCTTAGGCTCCTGCACCCCTAGGCTTAGGAAAAGTCTAGGGCTCCAGTAGCCTAAGGCTAGGGCACCCCTAGGTTTAGGCTAGGGCACCCCTAGGCTTAGGCTAGGGAACCCCTAGGCTTTAGCTAGGGCTCCCCTAGGCTTAGGATAAGGCTATGACTCCCCTAGCCTCAGGATAGTGCACCCCTAGACTCAGGCTATGACTCCCCCATTCTTAGGCTAGGGCAATCCTAGGCTAGACTAACGCTAGGGCTCCCCTATCCTCAGGCTAGGGCACCCGTAGGCTCAGGCTAGGGCACACCTAGGCTCAGCCTATGGCACCCCTAGGCTTAGGCTAGGGCAATCCTAGGCTAGACTAAGGCTAGGGCTCCCCTCGCGTAAGGCTACGGCACCCCTAGGCTCAGGCTAGGGCACCCCAAGGCTTAGGCTAAGGCACCCCTAGGCTTAGGCTCGGGCACCCCTAGGATTAGGCTAAGGCTAGTGCTCCCCTAGCCTAAGGCTAGGGCACCCCTAGGCTTAGGCTAGGGCACCCATATGCTTAGGCCTGGGCAGCCCTCGGCTTAGGCTAAGGCTAGGGGACTCCTAGGCTTAGGCTAAGGCACCCCTAGGCTTAGGCTAGGGCACCCCTAGGCTTAGGCTAGGGCACCCCTAGGCTTAGGCTAAGGCACCACTAGGCTTAGGCTAGGGCACCCCTAGGCTTAGGCTAGGGCACCCCTAGGCTTAGGCTAAGGCTACGGCTCCCCTAGCCTCATTCTAGGGCACCCCTAGACTCAGGCTAGGGCACTCGTAGGCTCAGGCTAGGTTACCCCTAGGCTCAGGCTAGGGCAGCCCTAGGCTTAGGCTAGGGCACCCCTAGGCTTAGGCTAGGGCACCCCTAGGCTTAGGCTAGGGCACCCCTAGGCTTAGGCTAGGGCAGCCATAGGCTTAGGCTAAGGCTAGGGATCCCCTAGCCTAAGGGCTGGGCACCCCTAGGCTTAGGCTAGGTCACCCCTAGGCTTAGGTTAGGGCACCCCTAGGCTTAGGCTAGGGCACCCCTAGGCTTAGGCTAAGGCCAGGGCTCCCCTAGCCCAAGGCTAGGGCACCCCTAGGCTTAGGCTAGGGAAACCCTAGCCTAAGGCTAGGGCACCCCTAGGCTTAGGCTAGGGCACCCCTAGGCTTAGGCTAGGGCAGCCCTAGGCTTAGGCTAAGGCTAGGGCTCGCCTAGCCTAAGGCTAGGGCACCCCTAGGCTTAGGCTAGAGCACCCATAGGCTTAGGCAAGGGCACCCTTAGCCTTAGGCTAGGGCACCCCTAGGCTTAGGCTAGGGCACCCCTAGGCTTGGGCAAAGGCTAGGGCTCGCCTAGCCTAAGGCTAGGGCACCCCTAGGCTCTGGCTAGGGCACCCCTAGGCTTAGGCTAGGGCACCCCTAGGCTTAGGCTAAGTCTACGGCTCCCCTAGCCTCAGGCTAGGGCACCCCTAGACACGGCTATGGCAGCCCTAGGCTTAGGCTCGGGCACCCCTAGGATTAGGCTAAGGCTAGGCCTCCCCTAGCCTAAGGCTAGGGCACCCCTTGGCTTACGCTGGGGAACCCCTAGGCTTAGGAAAAGGCTAGGGCTCCAGTAGCCTAAGGCTAGGGCACCCCTAGGTTTAGGCTAGGGCACCCCTAGGCTTAGGCTAGGGAACCCCTAGGCTTTAGCTAGGGCTCCCCTAGGCTTAGGATAAGGCTATGACTCCCCTAGCCTCAGGATAGTGCACCCCTAGACTCAGGCTATGACTCCCCCATTCTTAGGCTAGGGCAATCCTAGGCTAGACTAACGCTAGGGCTCCCCTATCCTCAGGCTAGGGCACCCGTAGGCTCAGGCTAGGGCACCCCTAGGCTCAGCCTATGGCACCCCTAGGCTTAGGCTAGGGCAATCCTGGGCTAGACTAAGGCTAGGGCTCCCCTCGCCTAAGGCTACGGCACCCCTAGGCTCAGGCTAGGGCACCCCTAGGCTTAGGCTAAGGCACCCCTAGGCTTAGGCTCGGGCACCCCTAGGATTAGGCTAAGGCTAGTGCTCCCCTAGCCTAAGGCTAGGGCACCCCTAGGCTTAGGCTAGGGCACCCATATGCTTAGGCTAGGGCAGCCCTCGGCTTAGGCTAAGGCTAGGGGACTCCTAGGCTTAGGCTAAGGCACCCCTAGGCTTAGGCTAGGGCACCCCTAGGCTTAGGCTAGGGCACCCCTAGGCTTAGGCTAAGGCACCACTAGGCTTAGGCTAGGGCACCCCTAGGCTTAGGCTAGGGCACCCCTAGGCTTAGGCTAGGGAACCCCTAGGCTTTAGCTAGGGCTCCCCTAGGCTTAGGATAAGGCTATGACTCCCCTAGCCTCAGGATAGTGCACCCCTAGACTCAGGCTATGACTCCCCCATTCTTAGGCTAGGGCAATCCTAGGCTAGACTAACGCTAGGGCTCCCCTATCCTCAGGCTAGGGCACCCGTAGGCTCAGGCTAGGGCACGCCTAGGCTCAGCCTATGGCACCCCTAGGCTTAGGCTAGGGCAATCCTAGGCTAGACTAAGGCTAGGGCTCCCCTCGCGTAAGGCTACGGCACCCCTAGGCTCAGGCTAGGGCACCCCAAGGCTTAGGCTAAGGCACCCCTAGGATTAGGCTCGGGCACCCCTAGGATTAGGCTAAGGCTAGTGCTCCCCTAGCCTAAGGCTAGGGCACCCCTAGGCTTAGGCTAGGGCACCCATATGCTTAGGCCTGGGCAGCCCTCGGCTTAGGCTAAGGCTAGGGGACTCCTAGGCTTAGGCTAAGGCACCCCTAGGCTTAGGCTAGGGCACCCCTAGGCTTAGGCTAGGGCACCCCTAGGCTTAGGCTAAGGCACCACTAGGCTTAGGCTAGGGCACCCCTAGGCTTAGGCTAGGGCACCCCTAGGCTTAGGCTAAGGCTACGGCTCCCCTAGCCTCATTCTAGGGCACCCCTAGACTCAGGCTAGGGCACTCGTAGGCTCAGGCTAGGTTACCCCTAGGCTCAGGCTAGGGCAGCCCTAGGCTTAGGCTAGGGCACCCCTAGGCTTAGGCTAGGGCACCCCTAGGCTTAGGCTAGGGCACCCCTAGGCTTAGGCTAGGGCAGCCATAGGCTTAGGCTAAGGCTAGGGATCCCCTAGCCTAAGGGCTGGGCACCCCTAGGCTTAGGCTAGGTCACCCCTAGGCTTAGGTTAGGGCACCCCTAGGCTTAGGCTAGGGCACCCCTAGGCTTAGGCTAAGGCCAGGGCTCCCCTAGCCCAAGGCTAGGGCACCCCTAGGCTTAGGCTAGGGAACCCCTAGCCTAAGGCTAGGGCACCCCTAGGCTTAGGCTAGGGCACCCCTAGGCTTAGGCTAGGGCAGCCCTAGGCTTAGGCTAAGGCTAGGGCTCGCCTAGCCTAAGGCTAGGGCACCCCTAGGCTTAGGCTAGAGCACCCATAGGCTTAGGCAAGGGCACCCTTAGCCTTAGGCTAGGGCACCCCTAGGCTTAGGCTAGGGCACCCCTAGGCTTGGGCAAAGGCTAGGGCTCGCCTAGCCTAAGGCTAGGGCACCCCTAGGCTCTGGCTAGGGCACCCCTAGGCTTAGGCTAGGGCACCCCTAGGCTTAGGCTAAGTCTACGGCTCCCCTAGCCTCAGGCTAGGGCACCCCTAGACACTGGCTATGGCAGCCCTAGGCTTAGGCTCGGGCACCCCTAGGATTAGGCTAAGGCTAGGCCTCCCCTAGCCTAAGGCTAGGGCACCCCTTGGCTTACGCTGGGGAACCCCTAGGCTTAGGAAAAGGCTAGGGCTCCAGTAGCCTAAGGCTAGGGCACCCCTAGGTTTAGGCTAGGGCACCCCTAGGCTTAGGCTAGGGAACCCCTAGGCTTTAGCTAGGGCTCCCCTAGGCTTAGGATAAGGCTATGACTCCCCTAGCCTCAGGATAGTGCACCCCTAGACTCAGGCTATGACTCCCCCATTCTTAGGCTAGGGCAATCCTAGGCTAGACTAACGCTAGGGCTCCCCTATCCTCAGGCTAGGGCACCCGTAGGCTCAGGCTAGGGCACCCCTAGGCTCAGCCTATGGCACCCCTAGGCTTAGGCTAGGGCAATCCTAGGCTAGACTAAGGCTAGGGCTCCCCTCGCCTAAGGCTACGGCACCCCTAGGCTCAGGCTAGGGCACCCCTAGGCTTAGGCTAAGGCACCCCTAGGCTTAGGCTCGGGCACCCCTAGGATTAGGCTAAGGCTAGTGCTCCCCTAGCCTAAGGCTAGGGCACCCCTAGGCTTAGGCTAGGGCACCCATATGCTTAGGCTAGGGCAGCCCTCGGCTTAGGCTAAGGCTAGGGGACTCCTAGGCTTAGGCTAAGGCACCCCTAGGCTTAGGCTAGGGCACCCCTAGGCTTAGGCTAGGGCACCCCTAGGCTTAGGCTAAGGCACCACTAGGCTTAGGCTAGGGCACCCCTAGGCTTAGGCTAGGGCACCCCTAGTCTTAGGCTAAGGCTACGGCTCCCCTAGCCTCATTCTAGGGCACCCCTAGACTCAGGCTAGGGCACTCGTAGGCTCAGGCTAGGTTACCCATAGGCTCAGGCTAGGGCAGCCCTAGGCTTAGGCTAGGGCACCCCTAGGCTTAGGCTAGGGCACCCCTAGGCTTAGGCTAGGGCACCCCTAGGCTTAGGCTAGGGCAGCCATAGGCTTAGGCTAAGGCTAGGGATCCCCTAGCCTAAGGGCTGGGCACCCCTAGGCTTAGGCTAGTTAACCCCTAGGCTTTGGTTAGGGCACCCCTAAGCTTAGGCTAGGGCACCCCTAGGCTTAGGCTAAGGCCAGGGCTCCCCTAGCCCAAGGCTAGGGCACCCCTAGGCTTAGGCTAGGGAACCCCTAGCCTAAGGCTAGGGCACCCCTAGGCTTAGGCTAGGGCACACCTAGGTTTAGGCTAGGGCAGCCCTAGGCTTAGGCTAAGGCTAGGGCTCGCCTAGCCTAAGGCTAGGGCACCCCTAGGCTTAGGCTAGAGCACCCATAGGCTTAGGCAAGGGCACCCTTAGCCTTAGGCTAGGGCACCCTTAGGCTTAGGCTAGGGCACCCCTAGGCTTGGGCAAAGGCTAGGGCTCGCCTAGCCTAAGGCTAGGGCACCCCTAGGCTCTGGCTAGGGCACCCCTAGGCTTAGGCTAGGGCACCCCTAGGCTTAGGCTAGGGAACCCCTAGGCTTAGGCTAAGTCTACGGCTCCCCTAGCCTCAGGCTAGGGCACCCCTAGACACTGGCTATGGCAGCCCTAGGCTTAGGCTAGGGCAATCCTAGGCTAGACTAAATCTAGGGCTCTCCTAGCCTCAGGCTAGGGCACCCGTAGGCTCAGTCTGGTGCACCCCTAGGCTCAGGCATGGGCACCCCTAGGCTTAAGCTAGGGCACCCCTAGGCTTAGGCTAGGGCACCCCTAGGCTTAGGGTAGGGCAACCGTAGGCTTAGGCTCGGGCACCCCTAGGCTTAGGCTAAGGCAAGGGACCCTAGGCTTAGGCTAAACCACCCCTAGGTTTAGGCTAGGGCACCCCTAGGCTTTGGCTAAAGCTAGGACTCGCCTAGGCTTAGGCTAGGGCACCCCTAGGCTAAGGTTACGGCCCCCCTAGGCTTAGGCTAGGGCTAGGGGACCCCTAGGCTTAGGCTAAGGCACCCCTAGGCTTAGGCTAGGGCAGCCCAAGGATTAGGCTAGGGCACCCCTAGGCGTAGGCTAGGGCAGCCCTAGGCTTAAGCTAGGGCACCCCTAGGATTAGGCTAAGGCTAGGGCTCCCCTAGCCTAAGGCTAGGGCACCCCTAGGCTTAGTCTAGGACACCCCTAGGCTTAGGCTAGGGCACCCCAAGGCTTAGGCTAATGCACCCCTAAGCTTACGCTAAGGTTAGGGCTCCCCTAGCCTAAGGCCAGGGCAGCCTTAGGCTTAGGCTAAGGCTAGGGCTCTCCTAGCCTAAGGCTAGGGTACCCCTAGGCTTAGGCTAGGGCACCCCTAGGCTTAGGCTAGGGCACCCCTAGGCGTAGGCTAGGGCACCCCTAGGCGTAGGCTAGGGCAGCCCTAGGCTTAGGCTAGGGCACCCCTAGCCTAAGGCAAGGGCACCCCTAGGCTTAGTTTAGGTCACCCCTAGGCTTAGGCTTTGGCTCCCCTAGGCTTAGGTTAAGGCTAGGGATCCCCTAGCCTAAGGCTAAGGCACCCCTATGCTTAGGCTAGGGCCCCCCTAGACTTTGGTTAGGGCACCCCTAGGCTTAGGCTAGGGCACCCCTAGGCTTAGTTTAGGGCACCCCCAGGCTTAGGCTAGGGCACCCCTAGGCTTAGGCTAGGGCACCCCTAGGCTTAGGCTAGGGCAGCCAAAGGCTTAGGCTAAGGCTAGGGATCCCCTAGCCTAAGGGCTGGGCACCCCTAGGCTTAGGCTAGGGCACCCCTAGGCTTAGGCTAGGGCACCCCTAGGCTTTGGCTAGGGCACCCCTAGGCTTAGGCTAGGGCAGCCCTAGGCTTAGGCTAAGGCTAGGGCTCGCCTAGCCTAAGGCAAGTGCACCCCTAGGCTTAGGCTAGAGCACCCGTAGGCTTAGGCAAGGGCACCCTTAGCCTTAGGCTAGGGCACCCCTAGGCTTAGGCTAGGGCACCCCTAGGCTTGGGCAAAGGCTAGGGCTCCCATAGCCTAAGGCTAAGGCACCCCTAGGCTCAGGCTAGGGCACCCTTAGGCTTAGGCTAGGGCACCCCTAGGCTTAGGCTAAGTCTACGGCTCTCCTAGCCTCAGGCTAGGGCACCCCTAGACACTGGCTATGGCACCCCTAGGCTTAGGCTAGGGCAATCCTACGCTAGACTAAATCTAGGGCTCCCTTGGCCTCAGGCTAGGGCACCCGTAGGCTAAGGCTGGTGCACCCCCAGGCTCAGGCAAGGGCACCCCTAGGCTTAGGCTAGGGCACCCCTAGGCTTAGGCTAGGGCACCCCTAAGCTTAGGCTACGGCACCCTAGGCGTAGGCTAAGGCTAGGGCTCCCCTAGCCTAAGGCTAGGGCACCCCTAGGCTTAGGGTAGGGCAGCCCTTGGCTTAGGCTCGGGCACCCATAGGCTTAGGCTAAGGCTAGGGGACCCCTAGGCTTAGGCTAAACCACCCCTACGCTTAGGCTAGGGCACCCCTAGGTTTACGCTAGGGCACCCCTAGGCTTAGGCTAAAGCTAGGACTCCCCTATACTTAGGATAGGACACCCCTAGGCTAAGGCTACGGCACCCATAGGTTTAGGCTAGGGCTAGGGGACCCCTAGGCTTAGGCTAAGGCACCCCTAGGCTTAGGCCAGGGCACCCCAAGGCTTAGTCTAGGGCACCCCTAGGCTTTGGCTAGGGCACCCCTAGGCTTAGGCTAGGGCAGCCCTAGGCTTAGGCTAAGGCTAAGGCTCGCCTAGCCTAAGGCAAGGGCACCCCTAGGCTTAGGCTAGAGCACCCGTAGGCTTAGGCAAGGGCACTCTTAGCCTTAGGATAGGGCACCCCTAGGCTTAGGCTAGGGCACCCCTAGGCTTGGGCAAAGGCTAGGGCTCCCATAGCCTAAGGCTAAGGCACCCCTAAGCTCAGGCTAGGGCACCCTTAGGCTTAGGCTAGGGCACCCCTAGGCTTAGGCTAAGTCTACGGCTCTTCTAGCCTTAGGCTAGGGCACCCCTAGACACTGGCTATGGCACCCCTAGGCTTAGGCTAGGGCAATCCTAGGCTAGACTAAATCTAGGGCTACCCTGGCCTCAGGCTAGGGCACCCGTAGGCTAAGGCTGGTGCACCCCCAGGCTCAGGCAATGGCACCCCTAGGCTTAGGCTAGGGCACCCCTAGGCTTAGGCTAGGGCACCCCTAAGCTTAGGGTAGGGCACCCTAGGCGTAGGCTAAGGCTAGGGCTCCCCTAGCCTAAGGCTAGGGCACCCCTAGGCTTAGGGTAGGGCAACCCTTGGCTTAGGCTCGGGCACCCATAGGCTTAGGCTAAGGCTAGGGGACCCCTAGGCTTCGGCTAAACCACCCCTACGCTTAGGCTAGGGCACCCCTAGGTTTAGGCTAGGGCACCCCTAGGCTTAGGCTAAAGCTAGTACTCCCCTAGGCTTAGGATAGGACACCCCTAGGCTAAGGCTACGGCACCCCTAGGCTTAGGCTAGGGATAGGGGACCCCTAGGCTTAGGCTAAGGCACCGCTAGGCTTAGGCTAGGGCACCCCTAGGCTTAGGCTAGGGCACCCCTAGGCTTAGGCTTAGGCAAGGGCACCCCTAGGCTTAGGCTAAGGCTAGGGCTCCCCTAGTCTAAGGCTAGGGCACCCTTAGGCTTAGACAAGGGCACCCCTAGGCTTAGGCTAGGGCTCCCCTAGGCTTAGGCTAGGGCACCCCTAGGCATAGGCTAGGGCAACCCTAGGCTTAGGCTAAGGCTAGGGCTCGCCTAGCCTAAGGCTAGGGCACCCCTAGGCTTAGGCTAGGACAGACCTAGGCTTAGGCTTGGGCACCCCTAGGTATAGGCTAGGGAAGCCCTAGGCTTAGGCTAAAGCTAGGGCTCGCCTAGCCTAAGGCTAGGGGACCCCTAGGCTTATGCTAGGACAGACCTAGGCTTAGGCTAGGGCACCCCTAGGCTTAGTCTAGGGCACCCCTAGGCTTAGGCTAGGGCACCCCTAAGCTTAGGCTACGGCACCCTAGGCGTAGGCTAAGGCTAGGGCTCCCCTAGCCTAAGGCTAGGGCACCCCTAGGCTTAGGGTAGGGCAGCCCTTGGCTTAGGCTCGGGCACCCATAGGCTTAGGCTAAGGCTAGGGGACCCCTAGGCTTAGGCTAAACCACCCCTACGCTTAGGCTAGGGCACCCCTAGGTTTACGCTAGGGCACCCCTAGGCTTAGGCTAAAGCTAGGACTCCCCTATACTTAGGATAGGACACCCCTAGGCTAAGGCGATGGCACCCATAGGTTTAGGCTAGGGCTAGGGGACCCCTAGGCTTAGGCTAAGGCACCCCTAGGCTTAGGCCAGGGCACCCCTAGGCTTAGGCTAGGGCACCCCTAGGCTTTGGCTAGGGCACCCCTAGGCTTAGGCTAGGGCAGCCCTAGGCTTAGGCTAAGGCTAAGGCTCGCCTAGCCTAAGGCAAGGGCACCCCTAGGCTTAGGCTAGAGCACCCGTAGGCTTAGGCAAGGGCACTCTTAGCCTTAGGCTAGGGCACCCCTAGGCTTAGGCTAGGGCACCCCTAGGCTTGGGCAAAGGCTAGGGCTCCCATAGCCTAAGGCTAAGGCACCCCTAGGCTCAGGCTAGGGCACCCTTAGGCTTAGGCTAGGGCACCCCTAGGCTTAGGCTAAGTCTACGGCTCTTCTAGCCTTAGGCTAGGGCACCCCTAGACACTGGCTATGGCACCCCTAGGCTTAGGCTAGGGCAATCCTAGGCTAGACTAAATCTAGGGCTACCCTGGCCTCAGGCTAGGGCACCCGTAGGCTAAGGCTGGTGCACCCCCAGGCTCAGGCAAGGGCACCCCTAGGTTAGGCTAGGGCACCCCTAGGCTTAGGCTAGGGCACCCCTAAGCTTAGGGTAGGGCACCCTAGGCGTAGGCTAAGGCTAGGGCTCCACTAGCCTAAGGCTAGGGCACCCCTAGGCTTAGGGTAGGGCAACCCTTGGCTTAGGCTCGGGCACCCATAGGTTTAGACTAAGGCTAGGGGACCCCTAGGCTTAGGCTAAACCACCCCTACGCTTAGGCTAGGGCACCCCTAGGTTTAGGCTAGGGCACCCCTAGGCTTAGGTTAAAGCTAGTACTCCCCTAGGCTTAGGATAGGACACCCCTAGGCTAAGGCTACGGCACCCCTAGGCTTAGGCTAGGGATAGGGGACCCCTAGGCTTAGGCTAGGGCACCCCTAGGCTTAGGCTAGGGCACCCCTAGGCTTAGGCTTAGGCAAGGGCACCCCTAAGCTTAGGCTAAGGCTAGGGCTCCCCTAGTCTAAGGCTAGGGCACCCTTAGGCTTAGACTAGGGCACCCCTAGGCTTAGGCTAGGGCTCCCCTAGGCTTAGGCTAGGGCACCCCTAGGCATAGGCTAGGGCACCCCTAGGCTTAGGCTAAGGCTAGGGCTCGCCTAGCCTAAGGCTAGGGCACCCCTAGGCTTAGGCTAGGACAGACCTAGGCTTAGGCTTGGGCACCCCTAGGTATAGGCTAGGGAAGCCCTAGGCTTAGGCTAAAGCTAGGGCTCGCCTAGCCTAAGGCTAGGGGACCCCTAGGCTTATGCTAGGACAGACCTAGGCTTAGGCTAGGGCACCCCTAGGCTTAGTCTAGGGCACCCCTAGGCTTAGGCTAGGGCACCCCTAGGCTTAGGCTAGGGCACCCCTAGGCTTAGGCTAGGGCAGTCCAAGGCTTAGGCTAAGGCTAGGGCTCGCCTAGCCTAAGGCTAGGGCACCACTAGGCTTAGGATACGGCAGACCTAGGCTTAGGCTAGGGCACCCATAGGCTTTGGCTAGGGCACCCCTAGGCTTAGGCTAGGGCACCCCTAGGCTTAGGCTAAGGCTAGGGCTCCCCTAGCCTAAGGCTAGGGCACTCCTAGGCTTATGCTAGGGCACCCCTAGGCTTAGGCTAGTGAACCCCTAGCCTAAGGCTAGGGCACCCCTAGGCTTAGGCTAGGGCACACCTAGGCTTAGGCTAGGGCACCCCTAGGCTTAGGCTAAGGCTAGGGCTTCCCTAGCCTAAGGCTAGGTCACCACTATGCTTAGGCTAGGGCACCCCTAGGCTTAGGCTAAGGCTAGGGCACCCTAAGGCTTAGGCTAAGGCTAGGGCTCCCCTAGCCTAAGGCTAGGGCACCCCTAGGCTTAGGCTAGGGCACCCCTAGGCTTAGGCTAGGGCACCCCTAGGCTTAGGCTTGGCACCCCTAGGCTTAGGCTTGGGCACCCCTAGGCTTAGTCTAGGGCAGCCCTAGGCTTAGGCTAAGGCTAGGGCTCGCCTAGCCTAAGGCTAGGGCAGCCCTAGGCTTAGGCGAGGGCACCCCTAGGCTTAGGCTAAGGCAGCCCTAGGCTTAGGCTAGGGCACCCCTAGGCTTAGGCTTAGGCACCCCTAGGCTTTGGCTAAGGCACCCCTAGGCTTAGGCTAAGGCTAGGGCTCACCTAGCCTAAGGCTAGGGCACCCCTAGGCTTAGACTAGGGCACCCGTAGGCTTAGGCTAGGGAACCCCTAGCCTAAGGCTAGGGCATCCCTAGGCTTAGGCTAGCGCACCCCTAGGCTTAGGCCAGGGCACCCCTAGGCTTAGGCTAAGGCTAGGACTCGCCTAGCCTAAGGCTTGGGCACACCTAGGCTTAGCCTAGGACAGACCTAGGCTTAAGCTAGGGCACCCCTAGGCTTAGACTTGGCACCCCTAGGCTTAGGCTAAGGCTACGGCTCCCGTAGCCTCAGGCTACGGCACCCCTAGACTCAGGCTACGGCACCCCAAGGCTTAGGCTAGGGCACCCCTAGGCTTAGGCTAGGGCACACCTAGGCTTAGGCTAGGGCACCCCTAGGCTTAGGCTAGGGCAGCCCTAGGCTTAGGCTAAGGCTAGGGCTCGCCTAGCCTAAGGCTAGGGCACCCCTAGGCTTAGGCTAGGGCACCCCTAGGCTTAGGCTAGGGCACCCCTATGCTTAGGCTTGGCACCCCTAGACTTAGCCTTGGACACCCCTAGGCTTAGGCTAGGGCAGCCCTAGGCTTCGGATAAGGCTAGGGCTTGCCTAGCCTAAGGCTATGGCAGCCCTAGGCATAGGCTAGGGCACCCCTAGGCATAGGCTAGGGCACCCCTAGGCTTAGGCTAGGGCACCCCGAGTCTTAGGCTAGGGCACCCCTAGGCTTAGGCTAGGGCACCCCTAGGCTTATGCTAAGGCTAGGGCTCGCCTAGCCTAAGGCTAGGGCATTCCTAGGCTTAAGCTAGGGCACCCCTAGGCTTAGGCTAGGGAACCCCTAGCCTAAGGCTAGGGCACCCCTAGGCATAGGCTAGGGCACCCCTAGGCTTAGGCTAGGACAGACCTAGGCTTAGGGTTGGGCACCCCTAAGTATAGGCTAGGGTAGCCCTAGGCTTAGGCTAAAGCTAGGGCTCTCCTAGCCTAAGGCTAGGGGACCCCTAGGATTAGGCTAGGACAGACCTAGGCTTAGCTAGGGAACCCCTAGGCTTAGTCTAGGGCACCCCTAGGCTTAGGCTAGGGCACCCCTAGGCTTAGGCTAGGGCAACCCTAGGCTTAGGCTAGGGCAGCCAAAGGCTTAGGCTAAGGCTAGGGCTCGCCTAGCCTTAGGCTAGGGCACCCCTAGGCTTAGGATACGGCAGACCTAGGCTTAGGCTAGGGCACCCCTAGGCTTTGGCTAGGGCACCCCTAGGCTTAGGCTAGGGCACCCCTAGGCTTAGGCTAAGGCTAGGGCTCCCCTAGCCTAAGGCTAGGGCACTCCTAGGCTTATGCTAGGGCACCCCTAGGCTTAGGCTAGTGAACCCCTAGCCTAAGGCTAGGGCACCCCTAGGCTTAGGCTAGGGCACCCCTAGGCTTAGGCTAGGGCACCCCTAGGCTTAGGCTTGGCAACCCTAGGCTTAGGCTTGGGCACCCCTAGGCTTAGTCTAGGGCAGCCCTAGGCTTAGGCTAAGGCTAGGGCTCGCCTAGCCTAAGTCTAGGGTAGCCCTAGGCTTAGGCGAGGGCACCCCTAGGCTTAGGCTAAGGCAGCCCTAGGCTTAGGCTAGGGCACCCCTAGGCTTAGGCTTGGGCACCCCTAGGCTTTGGCTAAGGCACCCCTAGGCTTAGGCTAAGGCTAGGGCTCACCTAGCCTAAGGCTTGGGCACACCTAGGCTTAGGCTAGGACAGACCTAGGCTTAAGCTAGGGCACCCCTAGGCTTAGACTTGGCACCCCTAGGCTTAGGCTTGGGCACCCCTAGGCTTAGGCTGGGCAGCCCTAGGCTTAGGCTGGGCAGCCCTAGGCTTAGGCTAGGGCACCCCTAGGCTTAGGCTAGGGCACCCCTAGGCTTAGGCTAGGGCACCCCTAGGCTTAGGCTAGGGCACCCCTAGGCTTAGGCTAGGGCAGCCCTAGTCTTAGGCTAGGGCTAGGTCTCGCCTAGCCTAAGGCTAGGGCACCCCTCGGCTTAGGCTAGGGCACCACTAGGCTTAGGCTAGGGCACCCGTAGGCTTAGGCTTGGTAACCCTAGGCTTAGACTTGGGCACCCCTAGGCTTAGGCTAGGGCAGCCCTAGGCTTAGGCTAAGGCTAGGGCTCCCCTAGCCTAAGGCTAGGGCACTCCTAGGCTTATGCTAGGGCACCCCTAGGCTTAGGATAGTGAACCCCTAGCCTAAGGCTAGGGCACCCCTAGTCTTAGGCTAGGGCACACCTAGGCTTAGGCTAGGGCACCCCTAGGCTTAGGCTAAGGCTAGGGCTTCCCTAGCCTAAGGCTAGGTCACCACTAGGCTTAGGCTAGGGCACCCCTAGGCTTAGGCTAAGGCTAGGGCTCCCCAAGCCTAAGGCTAGGGCACTCCTAGGCTTATGCTAGGGAACCCCTAGGCTTAGGCTAGTGAACCCCTAGCCTAAGGCTAGGGCACCCCTAGGCTTAGGCTAGGGCACACCTAGTCTTAGGCTAGGGCACCCCTAGGCTTAGGCTAAGGCTAGGGCTTCCCTAGCCTAAGGTTAGGTCACCACTATGCTTAGGCTAGGGCACCCCTAGGCTTAGGCTAAGGCTAGGGCACCCCTAGGCTTAGGCTAAGGCTAGGGCTCCCCTAGCCTAAGGCTAGGGCACCCCTAGGCTTAGGCTAGGGCACCCCTAGGCTTAGGCTAGGGCACCCCTAGGCTTAGACTTGGCACCCCTAGGCTTAGGCTTGGGCACCCCTAGGCTTAGGCTGGGCAGCCCTAGGCTTAGGCTAGGGCACCCCTAGGCTTAGACTAGGGCACCCGTAGGCTTAGGCTAGGGAACCCCTAGCCTAAGGCTAGGGCACCCCTAGGCTTAGGCTAGCGCACCCCTAGGCTTAGGCCAGGGCACCCCTAGGCTTAGGCTAAGGCTAGGACTCGCCTAGCCTAAGGCTTGGGCACACCTAGGCTTAGGCTAGGACAGACCTAGGCTTAAGCTAGGGCACCCCTAGGCTTAGACTTGGCACCCCTAGGCTTAGGCTTGGGCACCCCTAGGCTTAGGCTGGGCAGCCCTAGGCTTAGGCTAGGGCACCCCTAGGCTTAGGCTAGGGCACCCCTAGGCTTAGGCTAGGGCACCCCTAGGCTTAGGCTAGGGCACCCTAGGCTTAGGCTAGGGCAGCCCTAGTCTTAGGCTAGGGCTAGGGCTCGCCTAGCCTAAGGCTAGGGCACCCCTCGGCTTAGGCTAGGGCACCACTAGGCTTAGGCTAGGGCACCCCTAGGCTTTGGCTTGGCAACCCTAGGCTTAGACTTGGGCACCCCTAGGCTTAGGCTAGGGCAGCCCTAGGCTTAGGCTAAGGCTAGGGCTCGCCTAGCCTAAGGCTAGGGCACCCCTAGGCTTAGGTTAGGGCACCCGGAGGCTTAGGCTAGGGCACCCCTAGGCTAGGGCACCCCTAGGCTTAGGCTAGGGCACCCCTAGACTTAGGCTACGGAACCCCTAGGCTTAGGCTGGGGCACCCTTAGGATTAGGCTAGGGCACCCCTAGGCTTAGGCTAGGGCACCCCGAGGCTTTGACTAGGGCACCACTAGGTTTAGGCTAAGGTTAGGGCTCCCCTAGCTTAAGGCTAGGGCACCCCTAGGCATATTCTAGGGCACCCCTAGGCTTAGGCTAGGGCACCCATAGGCTTAGGCTAAGTCTAGGGCTCCCCTCGACAAAGGCTAGGACACCCCTAGGCTTAGGCTAAGTCTAGGGCTCCCCTAGCCTAAGGCTAGGGCACCCCTAGGCTTAGGCTAGGGCACCCCTAGGCTTAGGCTAGGGCACCCCTAGGCTTAGGCTAGGGCACCCCTAGGCTTAGGCTAGGGCAGCCCTAGGTTTAGGCTAAGGCTAGGGCTCGCCTAGTCTCAGGCTAGGGCACCCCTAGGCTTAGGCTAGGGCACCCCTAGGCTTAGGCTAGGGCACCCCTATGCTTAGGCTTGGCACCCCTAGGCTTAGCCTTGGACACCCCTAGGCTTAGGCTAGGGCAGCCCTAGGCTTCGGATAAGGCTAGGGCTTGCCTAGCCTAAGGCTATGGCAGCCCTAGGCTTAGGCTAGGGCACCCCTAGGCTTAGGCTAGGGCACCCCTAGTCTTAGGCTAGGGCACCCCTAGGCTTAGGCTAGGGCACCCCTAGGCTTATGCTAAGGCTAGGGCTCGCCTAGCCTAAGGCTAGGGCACTCCTAGGCTTAGGCTAGGGCACCCCTAGGCTTAGGCTAGGGAACCCCTAGCCTAAGGCTAGGGCACCCCTAGGCATAGGCTAGGGCACCCCTAGGCTTAGGCTAGGACAGACCTAGGTTTAGGCTTGGGCACCCCTAGGTATAGGCTAGGGTAGCCCTAGGCTTAGGCTAAAGCTAGGGCTCGCCTAGCCTAAGGCTAGGGGACCCCTAGGCTTAGGCTAGGACAGGCCTAGGCTTAGGCTAGGGCACCCCTAGGCTTAGTCTAGGGCACCCCTAGGCTTAGGCTAGGGCACCCCTAGGCTTAGGCTAGGGCACCCCTAGGCTTAGGCTAGGGCAGCCCAAGGCTTAGGCTAAGGCTAGGGCTCGCCTCGACAAAGGCTAGGACACCCCTAGGCTTAGGCTAAGTCTAGGGCTCCCCTAGCCTAAGGCTAGGGCACCCCTAGGCTTAGGCTAGGGCACCCCTAGGATTAGCCTAGGGCACCCCTAGGCTTAGGCTAGGGCAGCCCTAGGTTTAGGCTAAGGCTAGGGCTCGCCTAGCCTAAGGCTAGGGCACCCCTAGGCTTAGGCTAGGGCACCCCTAGGCTTAGGCTAGGGCACCCCTATGCTTAGGCTTGGCACCCCTAGGCTTAGCTTGGACACCCCTAGGCTTAGGCTAGGGCAGCCCTAGGCTTCGGATAAGGCTAGGGCTTGCCTAGCCTAAGGCTATGGCAGCCCTAGGCTTAGGCTAGGGCACCCCTAGGCTTAGGCTAGGGCACCCCTAGTCTTAGTCTAGGGCACCCCTAGGCTTAGGCTAGGGCACCCCTAGGCTTATGCTAAGGCTAGGGCTCGCCTAGCCTAAGGCTAGGGCACTCCTATGCTTAGGCTAGGGCACCCCTAGGCTTAGGCTAGGGAACCCCTAGCCTAAGGCTAGGGCACCCCTAGGCATAGGCTAGGGCACCCCTAGGCTTAGGCTAGGACAGACCTAGGGTTAGGCTTGGGCACCCCTAGGTATAGGATAGGGTAGCCCTAGGCTTAGGCTAAAGCTAGGGCTCGCCTAGCCTAAGGCTAGGGGACCCCTAGGCTTAGGCTAGGACAGACCTAGGCTTAGGCTAGGGCACCCCTAGGCTTAGTCTAGGGCACCCCTAGGCTTAGGCTAGGGCACCCCTAGGCTTAGGCTAGGGCACCCCTAGGCTTAGGCTAGGGCAGCCCAAGGCTTAGGCTAAGGCTAGGGCTCGCCTAGCCTAAGGCTAGGGCACCCCTAGGCTTAGGATACGGCAGACCTAGGCTTAGGCTAGGGCACCCCTAGGCTTTGGCTAGGGCACCCCTAGGCTTAGGCTAGGGCACCCCTAGGCTTAGGCTAAGGCTAGGGCTCCCCTAGCCTAAGGCTAGGGCACTCCTAGGCTTATGCTAGGGCACCCCTAGGCTTAGGCTAGTGAACCCCTAGCCTAAGGCTAGGGCACCCCTAGTCTTAGGCTAGGGCACACCTAGGCTTAGGCTAGGGCACCCCTAGGCTTAGGCTAAGGCTAGGGCTTCCCTAGCCTAAGGCTAGGTCACCACTAGGCTTAGGCTAGGGCACCCCTAGGCTTAGGCTAAGGCTAGGGCACCCCTAGGCTTAGGCTAAGTCTAGGGCTCTCCTAGCCTAAGGCTAGGGCACCCCTAGGCTTAGGCTAGGGCACCCCTAGGTTTAGGCTAGGGCACCCGTAGGCTTAGGCTTGGCCACCCTAGGCTTAGGCTTGGGCACCCCTAGGCTTAGTCTAGGGCAGCCCTAGGCTTAGGCTAGGGCACCCCTAGGCTTAGGCTAGCGCACCCCTAGGCTTAGGCCAGGGCACCCCTAGGCTTAGGCTAAGGCTAGGACTCGCCTAGCCTAAGGCTTGGGCACACCTAGGCTTAGGCTAGGACAGACCTAGGCTTAAGCTAGGGCACCCCTAGGCTTAGACTTGGCACCCCTAGGCTTAGGCTTGGGCACCCCTAGGCTTAGGCTGGGCAGCCCTAGGCTTAGGCTAGGGCACCCCTAGGCTTAGGCTAGGGCACCCCTAGGCTTAGGCTAGGGCACCCCTAGGCTTAGGCTAGGGCACCCCTAGGCTTAGGCTAGGGCAGCCCTAGTCTTAGGCTAGGGCTAGGGCTCGCCTAGCCTAAGGCTAGGGCACCCCTCGGCTTAGGCTAGGGCACCACTAGGCTTAGGCTAGGGCACCCCTAGGCTTAGGCTTGGCAACCCTAGGCTTAGACTTGGGCACCCCTAGGCTTAGGCTAGGGCAGCCCTAGGCTTAGGCTAAGGCTACGGCTCGCCTAGCCTAAGGCTAGGGCACCCCTAGGCTTAGGTTAGGGCACCCGGAGGCTTAGGTTAGGGCAGCCCTAGGCTAGGGCACCCCTAGTTTTAGGCTAGGGCACCCCTAGACTTAGGCTAGGGCACCCCTAGACTTAGGCTAGGGCACCCCTAGGCTTAGGCTAAGGCTACGGCTCCCGTAGCCTCAGGCTACGGCACCCATAGACTCAGGCTATGGCACCCCTAGGCTTAGGCTAGGGCTATCCTAGGTTAGACTAACGCTAGGGCTCCCCTATCCTCAGGCTAGGGCACCCGTAGGCTCAGGCTAGTGTACCCCTAGGCTTAGGCTAGGGCACCCCTAACCTTAGGCAGGGCACCCCTATGGTTAGGCTAAGGCACCCCTAGGCTTATGCTAGGACACCCCTAAGCTTAAGCTTAGGCTAGGGCTCCCCTAGCCTAAGGCTAGGGCACCCCTAGGCTTAGGCTAGGGCACCCCTAGGCTTAGGCTGGGGCACCCCTAGGCTTAGGCTAGGGCACCCCTAGGCTTAGGCTAGGGCACCCCGAGGCTTCGACTAGGGCACCACTAGGCTTATGCTAAGGTTAGGGCTCCCCTAGCTTAAGGCAAGAGCACCCCTAGGCTCAGTCTAGGGCACCCCTAGGCTTAGGCTAGGGCACCCATAGGCTCAGGCTAAGTCTAGGGCTCCCCTCGACAAAGGCTAGGACACCCCTAGGCTTAGGCTAGGGCACCCCTAGGCTTAGGCTAGGGCACCCCTAGGCTTAGGCTAGGGCACCCCTAGGCTTAGTCTAGGGCACCCCTAGGCTTAGGCTAGGGCACCCCTAGGCTTAGGTTAAGGCTACGGCTCCACTAGCCTCAGGCTAGGGCACCCCTAGACTCACTATGGCACCCCTAGGCTTAGGCTAGGGCAGCCCTAGGCTTAGGCTAGGACAGACCTAGGCTTAGGCTAGGGCACCCCTAGGCTTAAGCTTGGCACTCCTAGGCTTAGGCTAGGGCAGCCATAGGCTTAGGCTAAGGCTAGGGCTCCCCTAGCCTAAGGCCTGGGCACCCATAGTCTTAGGATAGGGCACCCCTAGGCTTAGGCTAGGGCACCCCTAGGCTTAGGCTAGCGCACCCCTAGGCTTAGGCTAAGGCTAGGGATTCCCTAGCCTAAGGCTAGGGCACCCCTAGGCTTAGGCTAGGGCACCCCTAGACTTAGACTAGGGCACCCCTAGGCTTAGGCTTGGCACCCCTAGGCTTAGGCTTGGGCACACCTAGGCTTAGGCTAGGGCAGCCCTTGGCTTAGGCTAAGGCTAGGGCTCGCCTAGCCTAAGGTTAAGGCACCCCTAGGCTTAGGTTAGGGCACCCCTAGACTTAGGCTTGGCACCCCTAGGCTTAGGCTAGGGCACCCCTAGGTTTAGGCTTGGCACCCCTAGGCTTAGGCTTGGACACCCATAGTCTTAGGCTAGGGCACCCCTAGGCTTAGGCTAGGGCACCCCTAGGCTTAGGCTAGGGCACCCCTAGGCTTAGGCTAAGGCTAGGGCTCGACTAGCCTAAGGCTAGGGCACCCCTAGGCTTAGGCTAGGGCAGCCCTAGGCTTAGGCTATGGCACCCCTAGGCTTAGGCTTGGGCACCCCTAGGCTTAGGCTAGGGCAGCCCTAGGCTTAGGCAAAGGCTAGGGCTCGCCTAGCCTAAGGCTAGGGCACCCCTAGGCTTAGGCTAGGACAGACCTAGGCTTAGGCTAGGGCACCCCTAGGCTTAGGCTTGGGCACCCCTATTCTTAGGCTAGGGCAGCCCTAGGCTTAGGCTAAGGCTAGGGCTCGCCTAGCCTAAGGCTAAGGCACCCCTAGGCTTAGGTTAGGGCACCCCTAGGCTTAGGGTAGGGCAGCCCAAGGCTTAGGCTAGGGTACCCCTAGGCTTAGGCTAGGGCACCCCTAGGTTCAGGCTAGGGCCCCCCTGGGCTTAGGCTAAGGCTAGGGCTCCCCTAGCCTAAGGCAAGGGCACCCCTAGGATTAGGCTAGGGCACCCCTAGGCTTAGGCTAGGGTACTCCTAGGCTTAGGCTAGGGCACCCGTAGGCTTATTCTAAGGCTAGGGCTACCCTAGCCTAAGGCTAGGGCACCCCTAGGCTTAGGCTCGGGCACCCCTAGGATTAGGCTAGGGCACCCGTAGGCTTATTCTAAGGCTAGGGCTACCCTAGCCTAAGGCTAGGGCACCCCTAGGCTTAGGTTCGGGCACCCCTAGGATTAGGCTAAGGCTAGGCCTCCCCTAGCCTAAGGCTAGGGCACCCCTTGGCTTACGCTGGGGAACCCCTAGGCTTAGGAAAAGGCTAGGGCTCCCATAGCCTAAGGCTAGGGCACCCCTAGGCTTAGGCTAGCGAACCCCTAGGCTTTAGCTAGGGCTCCCCTAGGCTTAGGATAAGGCTATGGCTCCCCTAGCCTCAGGATAGTGCACCCCTAGACTCAGGCTATGACTCCCCCATTCTTAGGCTAGGGCTATCCTAGGCTAGACTAACGCTAGGGCTCACCTATCCTCAGGCTAGGGCACCCGTAGGCTCAGGCTAGGGCACCCCTAGGCTCAGCTTATGGCACCCCTATGCTTAGGCTAGGGCAATCCTAGGCTAGACTAAGGCTAGGGCTCCCCTCGCCTAAGGCTTCGGCACCCCTAGGCTTAGGCTAGGGCACCCCTAGGCTTAGGCTCGGGCACCCCTAGGATTAGGCTAAGGCTAGTGCTCCCCTAGCCTAAGGCTAGGGCACCCCTAGGCTTAGGCTAGGAAAGACCTAGGCTTAGGCTAGGGCACCCCTAGGCTTAAGCTTTCACTCCTAGGCTTAGGCTAGGGCAGCCATAGGCTTAGGCTACGGCTAGGGCTCCCCTAGCCTAAGGCCTGGGCACCCCTAGTCTTAGGATAGGGCACCCCTAGGCTTAGGCTAGGGCACCCCTAGGCTTAGGCTAGAGCACCCCTAGGCTTAGGCTAAGGCTAGGAATTCCCTAGCCTAAGGCTAGGGCACCCCTAGGCTTAGGCTAGGGCACACCTAGACTTAGACTAGGGCACCCCTAGGCTTAGGCTTGGCACCCCTGGCTTAGGCTTGGGCACACCTAGGCTTAGGCTAGGGCAGCCCTAGGCTTAGGCTAAGGCTAGGGCTCACCTAGCCTAAGGCTAGGGCACCCCTAGGCTTAGGCTAGGGCACCCCTAGGCTTAGGCTAAGGCAGCCCTAGGCTTAGGCTAGGGTACACCTAGGCTTAGGCTAGGGCACCCCTAGGCTTAGGTTAAGGCACCACAAGGCTTAGGCTAACGCTAGGGCTCACCTAGCCTAAGGCTAGGGCACCCCTAGGCTTAGACTAGGGCACCACTAGGCTTAGGATAGGGAACCCCTAGCCTAAGACTAGGGCACTCCTAGGCTTAGGCTAGCGCACCCCTAGGCTTAGGCTAGGGCACCCTTAGGCTTAGGCTAAGGCTAGGGCTCGCCTAGCCTAAGGCTTGGGCACCCCTAGGCTTAGGCTAGGACAGACCTAGGCTTAAGCTAGGGCACCCCTAGGCTTAGGCTTGGCACCCCTAGGCTTAGGCTTGGGCACCCATAGTCTTAGGCTAGGGCACCCCTAGGCTTAGGCTAGGGCACCCCTAGCCTTAGGCTACGGCACTCCTAGGCTTAGGCTAAGGCTAGGGCTCGACTAGCCTAAGGCTAGGGCACCCCTAGGCTTAGGCTTGGGCAGCCCTAGGCTTAGGCTATGGCACCCCTAGGCTTAGGCTTGGGCACCCCTAGGCTTAGGCTAGGACAGACCTAGGCTTAGGCTAGGGCACCCCTAGGCTTAGGCTTGGGCACCCCTATTCTTAGGCTAGGGCAGCCCTAGGCTCAGGCTAAGGCTAGGGCTCGCCTAGCCTAAGGCTAAGGCACCCCTAGGCTTAGGTTAAGGCACCCCTAGGCTTAGGCTAGGGCAGCCCTAGGCTTAGGCTAGGGTACCCCTAGGCTTAGGCTAGGGCACCCCTAGACTTAGGCTAGGGCACACCTAGGCTTAGGCTAAGGCTAGGGCTCACCTAGCCTAAGGCTAGGGCACCCCTAGGCTTAGACTAGGGCACCCCTAGGATTAGGCTTGTGAACCCCTAGCCTAAGGCTAGGGCACCCCTAGGTTTAGGCTAGGGCACCCCTGGGCTTAGGCTAAGGCTAGGGCTCCCCTAGCCTAAGGCAAGGGCACCCGTAGGCTCAGTCTACAGCACCCCTAGGCTTAGGCTATGGCTAGGGCACCCGTAGGCTTATTCTAAGGCTAGGGCTACCCTAGCCTAAGGCTAGGGCACCCCTAGGCTTAGGCTCGGGCACCCCTAGGATTAGGCTAAGGCTAGGCCTCCCCTAGCCTAAGGCTAGGGCACCCCTTGGCTTACGCTGGGGAACCCCTAGGCTTAGGAAAAGGCTAGGGCTCCAGTAGCCTAAGGCTAGGGCACCCCTAGGTTTAGGCTAGGGCACCCCTAGGCTTAGTCTAGGGAACCCCTAGGCTTTAGCTAGGGCTACCCTAAGCTTAGGATAAGGCTATGACTCCCCTAGCCTCAGGATAGTGCACCCCTAGACTCAGGCTATGACTCCCCCATTCTTAGGCTAGGGCAATCCTAGGCTAGACTAACGCTAGGGCTCCCCTATCCTCAGGCTAGGGCACCCGTAGGCTCAGGCTAGGGCACCCCTAGGCTCAGCCTATGGCACCACTAGGCTTAGGCTAGGGCAATCCTAGGCTAGACTAAGGCTAGGGCTCCCCTCGCCTAAGGCTACGGCACCCCTAGGCTCAGGCTAGGGCACCCCTAGGCTTAGGCTAGGGCACCCCTAGGCTTAGGCCCGGGCACCCCTATGATTAGGCTAAGGCTAGTGCTCCCCTAGCCTAAGGCTAGGGCACCCCTAGGCTTAGGCTAGGGCACCCATATGCTTAGGCTAGGGCAGCCCTCGGCTTAGGCTAAGGCTAGGGGACTCCTAGGCTTAGGCTAAGGCACCCCTAGGCTTAGGCTAGGGCACCCCTAGGCTTAGGCTAAGGCACCACTAGGCTTAGGCTAGGGCACCCCTAGGCTTAGGCTAGGGCACCCCTAGTCTTAGGCTAAGGCTACGGCTCCCCTAGCCTCATTCTAGGGCACCCCTAGACTCAGGCTAGGGCACTCGTAGGCTCAGGCTAGGTTGCCCCTAGGCTCAGGCTAGGGCAGCCCAAGGCTTAGGCTAGGGCACCCCTAGGTTTAGGCCAGGGCACCCCTAGGCTTAGGCTAGGGAACCCCTAGCCTAAGGCTAGGGCACCCCTAGGCTTAGGTTAGGGCACCCTAGGCTTAGGCTGGGGTACCCTTAGGCTTAAGCTACGGCACCCGTAGGCTTAGGCTAAGGCTAGGGCTCCTTTAGCCTAAGGCTAGGGCACACCTAAGCTTAGGCTAGGGCAACCCTAGGCTCAGGCTAGGGCACCCCTAAGCGTAGACTAGGGTACCCCTAGCCTTTGGAAAAGGTTAGGGGTCACCTAGCCTAAGGCTAGGGCACCCCTTGGCTTAGGCTAGGGCACCCCTAGGCTAAGGCTAGGGCACCCCTGAGTTTTAGCTAGGGCTCCCCTAGGCTTAGGCAAAGGCTACGGCTCCCCTAGCCTCAGGCTACTGCACCCCTATACTCAGGCTATTACACCCCTAGGCTTAGGCTAGGGCAATACTAGGCTAGACTAACGCTAGGGCTCCACTATCCTCAGGCTAGGGCACCTGTAGGCTTAGGCTAGGGCACCCCTAGGCTCAGGCTAGGGCACCCTAGGCTTAGGCTAGGGCACCCCTAGGCTTAGGCTAAGGCTAGGGCTCCCCTAGCCTGAGGCTAGAGCACCCCTAGGCTTAGGCTAGGGCAATCCTAGGCTAGACTAACGCTAGGACTCCCGTATCCTCAGGCTAGGGCTCCCCTAGCCTCAAGCTAGCTCACCCCTAGGCTTAGGCTAGGGCACCCCTAGGCTTAGGCTAAGGCTAGGGCTCCTCTAGCCTAAGGCTAGAGCACTCCTAGGCTTAGGCTAGGGCACACCTAGGCTTAGGTTAAGGCTAGGGATCCCCTAGCCTAAGGCTAGGGCCCCCCTAGGCTTAGGCCAGGGCACCCCTAGGCTTAGGCCAGGGCACCCCTAGGCTAAGGCTCCGGCACCCCGAGGGTTAGGCTAAGGCTAGGGCTCCCCTAGCCTAAGGCTAGGGCACCCTAGGCTTAGGGTTGGGCACCCATAGGCTTAGGATAGCGCACCCCTAGGCTTAGGCTAAGGCTAGGGGACTCCTAGGCTTAGGCTACGGCACCCCTAGGCTTATGCTAGGGCACCCCTAGGCTTAGGCGAAGGCACCCCTAGGCTTAGGCTAGGGCACCCCTAGGCTTAGGCTAAGGCTACGTCACCCCTAGGCTTAGGATGAGGTACCACTAGGCTTAGGCTAGGGCAACAATAGGCTTAGGCTAGGGCACCCCTTGGCTTAGGCTGGGCACCCCTAGGCTGAGGCTAGGGTACCCCTATGCTGAGGCTAGGGCACCCCTAGGCTTATTCTAAGGCTAGGGCTACCATAGCCTAAGGCTAGGGCACCCATAGGCTTAGGCTAGGGCATCCCTAGGCTTAGGCTAAGGCTAGGGTTCCCCTAGCCTAAGGCTAGGGCACCCCTAGGCTTAGGCTAGGGCACCCCAAAGCTTAGGCTAAGGCACCCCTAGGCTTACGCTAAGGTTAGGGCTCCCCTAACCTAAGGCTAGGGCACCTCTAGGCTTAGGCTAGGGCACCCCTAGGCTTTGGCAAGGGCAACCCTAGGCTTAGGCTAGGGCACCCCTAGGCTTAGGCTAGGGCACCCCAAGGCTGAGGCTAGGGCACCCCTAAGCTGAGGCTAGGGCACCCCTAGGCTTAGGCTAAAGCTAGGGCTACCCTAGCCTAAGGCTAGGGCACCTCTAAGCTTAGGCTAGGGCACCCCTAGGCTTAGGATAGGGCACCACTAGGCTTAGGTTTTGGCTAGGGCACCCGTAGGCTTAGGGTAGGGCACCCCAAGGCTTAGGCTAAGGCACCCCTAGGCTTACCCTAAGGTTAGGGCTCCCCTTGCCTAAGGCTAGGGCACCTCTAGGCTTAGGCTAGGGCACAACTAGGCTTTGGCTAGGGCACCCCTAGGCTTAGGCTAGGGCACTCCTAGGCTTAGGCTAGGGCAGCCCGAGGCTTGGGTTAGGGCACCCCTATCCTTAGGCTAGGGCAGCCCTAGGCTTAGGCTAGGGCACCCCTAGGCTTAGGCTAGGGCACCCCTAGTCTTAGGATAAGGTTAGGGCACCCCTATCCTTAGGCTAGGGCACCCCTATGCTTTGGCTAGGGCACCCCTAGGTTTAGGCTAGGGCTAGGGCTCCCCTAGCCTAAGGCTAGGGCACCCCTAGGCTTAGGCTAGGGCACTCCTAGGCTTAGGCCTGGGCAGCCCTACGCTTAGGCTAGGGCAGCCCTAGGCTTAGGCTAAGTCTATGGCTCCCTTAGCCTAAGGCTTGGGCACCCATAGGCTTGGGCTAGGGCACCTTTATGCTTAGGCTAGGGCACCCCTAGGATTAGGCTAAGGCTAGGGCTCCCCGAGCCTAAGGCTAGGGCACCCCTCGGCTTAGGCTAGGGCACTCCTAGGCTTAGGCTAGGGCACCCGTAGGCTTAGGCTAGGGCACCCCTAGGCTTAGGCTAGCGCACCCCTAGGCTTAGGCTAATGCTTGGGCTCCCTTAGTCTAAGGCTAGGGCACCCTTAGGCTTAGACTAGGGCACCCCTAATCTTAGGCTAGGGCACCCCTAGGCTTAGGCTACGACACCACTAGGCTTAGGCTACGGCACCCCTAGGCTTAGGCTAAGGCTAGGGCTCCCATAGCCTAAGGCTAGGGCTCCCCTAGGCTTAGGTTAGGGCACCCTTAGGCTTAGGCTAGGGCACCCCTAGGCTTAGGCTAGTGCACCCCTATGCTTAGGCTAAGGCTAGGGCTTCCCTAGCCTAAGGCTAGGGCACCCCTAGGCTTAGGCTAGGGCACCCCTAGGGTTAGGCTAGGGCACCCCTAGGCTTAGGTATGGAACCCCTAGGCTTAGGTTAGGGCACCCCTATGCTTAGGCTAGGCACCCCTATGCTTAGGCTAGGGCACCCCTAGGCTTAGGCTAGGGCACCCCTAGGCTTAGGCTAGGGCACCCCCAGGCTTCGGCTAAGGCGAGGACTCCCCTAGCCTAAGGATAGGGCACGCCTAGGCTTAGGCTAAGGCCAGGGCTCCCCTAGCCTAAGGCTAGGGCACCCGTAAGCTTAGGCTAGGGCACCCCTAGGTTTAGGCTAGGGCGCCCCTAGGCTTAGGCTAAGGCTAGGGTTCCCTGGCCTAAGGTTAGGGCACCCCTATGCTAAGGCTAGGGCACCTCTAGGCTTAGGCTGGGGCACGCCTAGGCATAGGCTAAGGATACGGCTCCCCTAGTCAGGCTGGGTCACCCCTAGACTCAGGCTATGGCACCCTATGCTTAGGCTAGGGCAATCCTAGGCTAGACTAAGGCTAGGGCTCCCCTAGCCTCAGGCTAGGGCACACGTATGCTCAGGCTAGGGAACCCCTAGCCTAAGGCTAGGGCACCCCTAGGCTTAGGCTAGGGCACCCCTAGATTTAGGCTAAGGCAACAGCTCCCCTAGCCTCAGGCTAGGGCACCCCTAAACTCAGGCTAGGGCACCCCTAGGCTTAGGCTAGGGCACCCCTAGGCTTAAGCTAGGGCTCCCGTAGGCTTAGGCTAAGGCTACGGCTCCCCAAGCCTCAGGCTAGTGCACCCCTACACTAAGGCTATGGCACCCCTAAGCTTAGCTAGGGCACCCCTAGGCTTAGGCTAGGGCACCCCTAGGCTTAGGCACCGGCACCCCGAGGGTTAGGCTAAGGCTAGGGCTCCCCTAGCCTAAGGCTAGGGCACTCTAGGCTTAGGGTTGGGCAACCATAGGCTTAGGATAGGGCACCCCTAGGCTTAGGCTAAGGCTAGGGGACTCCTAGGCTTAGGCTACGGCACCCCTAGGCTTATGCTAGGGCACCCCTAGGCTTAGGCGAAGGCACCCCTAGGCTTAGGCTAGGGCACCCCTAGGCTTAGGCTAAGGCTAGGTCATCACTAGGCTTAGGATGAGGTACCACTAGGCTTAGGCTAGGGCAACAATAGGCTTAGGCTAGGGCACCACTTGGCTTAGGCTGGGCACCCCTAGGCTGAAGCTAGGGCACCCCTAAGCTGAGGCTAGGGCACCCCTAGGCTTATTCTAAGGCTAGGGCTACCATAGACTAAGGCTAGGGCACCCATAGGCTTAGGCTAGGGCATCCCTAGGCTTAGGCTAAGGCTAGGGTTCCCCTAGCCTAAGGCTAGGGCACGCCTAGGCTTAGGCTAGGGCACCCCAAGGCTTAGGCTAAGGCACCCCTAGGCTTACACTAAGGTTAGGGCTCCCCTAACCTAAGGTTAGGGCACCTCTAGGCTTAGGCTAGGGCACCCCTAGGCTTTGGCAAGGGCAACCCTAGGCTTAGGCTAGGGCACCCCTAGGCTTAGGCTAGGGCACCCCAAGGCTGAGGCTAGGGCACCCCTAAGCTGAGGCTAGGGCACCCCTAGGCTTAGGCTAAAGCTAGGGCTACCCTAGCCTAAGGCTAGGGCACCTCTAAGCTTAGGCTAGGGCACCCCTAGGCTTAGGCTTGGGCACCCCTAGGCTTAGGCTAGGGCACTCCTAGGCTTAGGCTAGGGCAGCCAGAGGCTTGGGTTAGGGCACCCCTATCCTTAGGCTAGGGCAGCCCTAGGCTTAGGCTAGGGCACCCCTAGGCTTAGGCTAGGGCACCCCTAGGCTTAGGCTAAGGCTTGGGCTCCCTTAGTCTAAGGCTAGGGCACCCTTAGGCTTAGACTAGGGCACCCCTAAGCTTAGGCTAGGGCACCCCTAGGCTTAGGCTACGACACCACTAGGCTTAGGCTAGGGCACCCCTAGGCTTAGGCTAAGGCTAGGGCTCCCATAGCCTAAGGCTAGGGCTCCCCTAGGCTTAGGTTAGGGCACCCTTAGGCTTAGGCTAAGGCACCCCTAGGCTTAGGCTATTGCACCCCTATGCTTAGGCTAAGGCTAGGGCTTCCCTAGCCTAAGGCTAGGGCACACCTAGGCTTAGGCTAGGGCACCCCTAGGCTTAGGCTAGGGCACCCCTAGGCTTAGGTATGGAACCCCTAGGCTTAGGTTAGGGCACCCCTATGCTTAGGCTAGGCACCCCTAGGCTTAGGCTAGGGCAGCCCTAGGCTTAGGCTAGGGCACCCCTAGGCTTAGGCTAAGGCGAGGACTCCCCTATCCTAAGAGTAGGGCACGCCTAGGCTTAGGCTAGGGCGCCCCTAGGCTTAGGCTAAGGCTAGGGTTCCCTGGCCTAAGGCTAGGGCACCCCTAGGCTAAGGCTAGGGCACCCCGAGGCTTAGGCTGGGGCACGCCTAGGCTTAGGCTAAGGCAACGCCTCCCCTAGCCTCAGGCTAGGGCACCCCTAAACTCAGGCTAGGGCACCCCTAAGCTTAGGCTAGGGCAATCCTAGGCTTAGGCTAACGCTAGGGCTCCCCTATCCTCAGGCTAGGGCACCCGCAGGCTCAGGCTAGGGCACCCCTAGGCTCAGCCTATGGCACCCCTAGGCTTAGGCTAGGGCAATCCTAGGCTAGACTAAGGCTAGGGCTCCCCTCGCCTAAGGCTTCGGCACCCCTAGGCTCAGGCTAGGGCACCCCTAGGCTTAGGCTAGGGCACCCCTAGGCTTAGGCTCGGGCACCCCTAGGATTAGGCTAAGACAGACTTAGGCTTAGGCTAGGGCACCCCTAGGCTTAAGCTTGGCACTCCTAGGCTTAGGCTAGGGCAGCCATAGGCTTAGGCTAAGGCTAGGGCTCCCCTAGCCTAAGGCCTGGGCACCCCTAGTCTTAGGATAGGGCACCCCTAGGCTTAGGCTAGGGCACCCCTAGGCTTAGGCTAGCGCACCCCTAGGCTTAGGCTAAGGCTAGGGATTCCCTAGCCTAAGGCTAGGGCACCCCTAGGCTTAGGCTAGGGAACCCCTAGACTTAGACTAGGGCACCCCTAGGCTTAGGCTTGGCACCCATAGGCTTAGGCTTGGGCACACCTAGGCTTAGGCTAGGGCAGCCCTAGGCTTAGGCTAACGCTAGGGCTCACCTAGCCTAAGGCTAGGGCACCCCTAGGCTTAGACTAGGGCACCACTAGGCTTAGGCTAGGGAACCCCTAGCCTAAGGCTAGGGCACTCCTAGGCTTAGGCTAGCGCACCCCTAGGCTTAGGCTAGGGCACCCCTAGGCTTAGGCTAAGGCTAGGGCTCGCCTAGCCTAAGGCTTTGGCACCCCTAGGCTTAGGCTAGAACAGACCTAGGCTTAAGCTAGGGCACCCCTAGGCTTAGGCTTGGCATCCCTAGGCTTAGGCTTGGGCACCCATCGTCTTAGGCTAGGGCACCCCTAGGCTTAGGCTAGGGCACCCCTAGGCTTAGGCTAGGGCACTCCTAGGCTTATGCTAAGGCTAGGGCTCGACTAGCCTAAGGCTAGGGCACCCCTAGGCTTAGGCTATGACAGACCTAGGCTTAGGCTAGGGCAACCCTAGGCTTAGGCAAAGGCTAGGGCTCGCCTAGCCTAAGGCTAGGGCACCCCTAGGCTTAGGCTATGACAGACCTATGCTTAGGTTAAGGAACCCCTAGGCTTAGGCTAGGGCACCCCTAGGCTTAGGCTCGGGCACCCCTAGGATTAGGCTAAGGCTAGTGCTCCCCTAGCCTAAGGCTAGGGCACCCCTAGGCTTAGGCTAGGACAGACCTAAGCTTAGGCTAGGGCACCCCTAGGCTTAAGCTTGGCACTCCTAGGCTTAGGCTAGGGCAGCCATAGGCTTAGGCTAAGGCTAGGGCTCCCCTAGCCTAAGGCCTGGGCACCCCTAGTCTTAGGATAGGGCACCCCTAGGCTTAGGCTAGGGCACGCCTAGGCTTAGGCTAGCGCACCCCTAGGCTTAGGCTAAGGCTAGGGATTCCCTAGCCTAAGGCTAGGGCACCCCTAGGCTTATACTAGGGCACCCCTAGACTTAGACTAGGGCACCCCTAGGCTTAGGCTTGGCACCCCTAGGCTTAGGCTTGGGCACACCTAGGCTTAGGCTAGGGCAGCCCTAGGCTTAGGCTAAGGCTAGGGCCCGCCTAGCCTAAGGCTAGGGCACCCCTAGGCTTAGGCTAGGGCACCCCTAGGCTTAGGCTAAGGCAGCCCTAGGCTTAGGCTAGGGTACACCTAGGCTTAGGCTAGGGCACCCCTAGGCTTAGGCTAAGGCACCACTAGGCTTAGGCTAACGCTAGGGCTCACCTAGCCTAAGGCTAGGGCACCCCTAGGCTTAGACTAGGGGACCACTAGGCTTAGGCTAGGGAACCCAGAGCCTAAGGCTAGGGCAACCCTAGGCTTAGGCTAGCGTACCCCTAGGCTTAGGCTAGGGCACCCCTAGGCTTAGGCTAAGGCTAGGGCTCGCCTAGCCTAAGGCTTGGGCACCCCTAGGCTTAGGCTAGGACAGACCTAGGCTTAAGCTAGGGCACCCCTAGGCTTAGGCTTGGCACCCCTAGGCTTAGGCTTGGGCACCCATAGTCTTAGGCTAGGGCACCCCTAGGCTTAGGCTAGGGCACCCCTAGGCTTAGGCTAGGGCACCCCTAGGCTTAGGCTAAGGCACCACTAGGCTTAGGCTAACGCTAGGGCTCACCTAGCCTAAGGCTAGGGCACCCCTAGGCTTAGACTAGGGGACCACTAGGCTTAGGCTAGGGAACCCAGAGCCTAAGGCTAGGGCAACCCTAGGCTTAGGCTAGCGCACCCCTAGGCTTAGGCTAGGGCACCCCTAGGCTTAGGCTAAGGCTAGGGCTCACCTAGCCTAAGGCTAGGGCACCCCTAGGCTTACACTAGGGCACCCCTAGGATTAGGCTTGTGAACCCCTAGCCTAAGGCTAGGGCACCCCTAGGTTTAGGCTAGGGCACCCCTGTGCTTAGGCTAAGGCTAGGGCTCCCCTAGCCTAAGGCAAGGGCACCCCTAGGCTTAGGCTAGGGCACTCCTAGGCTTAGGCTAAGGCTAGGGCACCCGTAGGCTTAGGCTAAGGCTAGGGCTCCCCTAGCCTAAGGCTAGGGCACCCCTAGGCTTAGGTTTGGGCACCCCTAGGCTTAGGCTAGGGCACCCGTAGGCTTATTCTAAGGCTAGGGCTACCCTAGCCTAAGGCTAGGGCACCCCTAGGCTTAGGCTCGGGCACCCCTAGGATTAGGCTAAGGCTAGGCCTCCCCTAGCCTAAGGCTAGGGCACCCCTTGGCTTACGCTGGGGAACCCCTAGGCTTAGGAAAAGGCTAGGGCTCCCGTAGCCTAAGGCTAGGGCACCCCTAGGTTTAGGCTAGGGCACCCCTAGGCTTAGGGTAGGGAACCCCTAGGCTTTAGCTAGGGCTCCCCTAGGCTTAGGATAAGGCTATGGCTCCCCTAGCCTCAGGATAGTGCACCCCTAGACTCAGGCTATGACTCCCCCATTCTTAGGCTAGGGCAATCCTAGGCTAGACTAACGCTAGGGCTCCCCTATCCTCAGGCTAGGGCACCCGTAGGCTCAGGCTAGGGCACCCCTAGGCTCAGCCTATGGCACCCCTAGGCTTAGGCTAGGGCAATCCTAGGCTAGACTAAGGCTAGGGCTCCCCTCGCCTAAGGCTACGGCACCACTAGGCTCAGGCTAGGGCACCCCTAAGGTTAGGCTAGGGCACCCCTAGGCTTCGGCTCGGGCACCCCTAGGATTAGGCTAAGGCTAGTGCTCCCCTAGCCTAAGGCTAGGGCACCCCTGGTCTTAGGCTAGGGCACCCATATGCTTAGGCTAGGGCAGCCCTCGGCTTAGGCTAAGGCTAGGGGACTCCTAGGCTTAGGCTAAGGCACCCCTATGCTTAGGCTAGGGCACCCCTAGGCTTAGGCTAGGGCACCCCTAGGCTTAGGCTAAGGCACCACAAGGCTTAGGCTAGGGCACCCCTAAGCTTAGGCTAGGGCACCCCTAGGCTTAGGCTAAGGTTACGGCTCCCCTAGACTCATTCTAGGGCACCCCTAGACTCAGGCTAGGGCACTCGTAGGCTCAGGCTAGTTTACCCCTAGGCTCAGGCTAGGGCAGCCCTAGGCTTAGTCTAGGGCACCCCTAGGTTTAGGCCAGGGCACCCCTAGGCTTAGGCTAGGGAACCCCTAGCCTAAGTCTAGGGCACCCCTAGGCTTAGGTTAGGGCACCCTAGGCTTAGGCTGGGGTACCCTTAGGCTTAAGCTACGGCACCCGTAGGCTTAGGCTAAGGCTAGGGCTCCTTTAGCCTAAGGCTAGGGCACACCTAAGCTTAGGCTAGGGCAACCCTAGGCTCAGGCTAGGGCACCCCTAGGCGTAGACTAGGGTACCCCTAGCCTTTGGAAAAGGTTAGGGGTCACCTAGCCTAAGGCTAGGGCACCCCTTGGCTTAGGCTAGGGCACCCCTAGGCTAAGGCTAGGGCACCCCTGAGTTTTAGCTAGGGCTCCCCTAGGCTTAGGCAAAGGCTACGGCTCCCCTAGCCTCAGGCTACTGCACCCCTATACTCAGGCTATTACACCCCTAGGCTTAGGCTAGGGCAATACTAGGCTAGACTAACGCTAGGGCTCCACTATCCTCAGGCTAGGGCACCTGTAGGCTTAGGCTAGGGCACCCCTAGGCTCAGGCTAGGGCACCCTAGGCTTAGGCTAGGGCACCCCTAGGCTTAGGCTAAGGCTAGGGCTCCCCTAGCCTGAGGCTAGAGCACCCCTAGGCTTAGGCTAGGGCAATCCTAGGCTAGACTAACGCTAGGACTCCCGTATCCTCAGGCTAGGGCTCCCCTAGCCTCAAGCTAGCTCACCCCTAGGCTTAGGCTAGGGCACCCCTAGGCTTAGGCTAAGGCTAGGGCTCCTCTAGCCTAAGGCTAGAGCACTCCTAGGCTTAGGCTAGGGCACACCTAGGCTTAGGTTAAGGCTAGGGATCCCCTAGCCTAAGGCTAGGGCCCCCCTAGGCTTAGGCCAGGGCACCCCTAGGCTTAGGCCAGGGCACCCCTAGGCTAAGGCTCCGGCACCCCGAGGGTTAGGCTAAGGCTAGGGCTCCCCTAGCCTAAGGCTAGGGCACCCTAGGCTTAGGGTTGGGCACCCATAGGCTTAGGATAGCGCACCCCTAGGCTTAGGCTAAGGCTAGGGGACTCCTAGGCTTAGGCTACGGCACCCCTAGGCTTATGCTAGGGCACCCCTAGGCTTAGGCGAAGGCACCCCTAGGCTTAGGCTAGGGCACCCCTAGGCTTAGGCTAAGGCTGCGTCACCCCTAGGCTTAGGATGAGGTACCACTAGGCTTAGGCTAGGGCAACAATAGGCTTAGGCTAGGGCACCCATTGGCTTAGGCTGGGCACCCCTAGGCTGAGGCTAGGGCACCCCTATGCTGAGGCTAGGGCACCCCTAGGCTTATTCTAAGGCTAGGGCTACCGTAGCCTAAGGCTAGGGCACCCATAGGCTTAGGCTAGGGCATCCCTAGGCTTAGGCTAAGGCTAGGGTTCCCCTAGCCTAAGGCTAGGGCACCCCTAGGCTTAGGCTAGGGCACCCCAAGGCTTAGGCTAAGGCACCCCTAGGCTTACGCTAAGGTTAGGGCTCCCCTAACCTAAGGCTAGGGCACCTCTAGGCTTAGGCTAGGGCACCCTTAGGCTTTGGCAAGGGCAACCCTAGGCTTAGGCTAGGGCACCCCTAGGCTTAGGCTAGGGCACCCCAAGGCTGAGGCTAGGGCACCCCTAAGCTGAGGCTAGGGCACCCCTAGGCTTAGGCTAAAGCTAGGGCTACCCTAGCCTAAGGCTAGGGCACCTCTAAGCTTAGGCTAGGGCACCCCTAGGCTTAGGATAGGGCACCACTAGGCTTAGGTTTTGGCTAGGGCACCCGTAGGCTTAGGCTAGGGCACCCCAAGGCTTAGGCTAAGGCACCCCTAGGCTTACCCTAAGGTTAGGGCTCCCCTTGCCTAAGGCTAGGGCACCTCTAGGCTTAGGCTAGGGCACAACTAGGCTTTGGCTAGGGCACCCCTAGGCTTAGGCTAGGGCACTCCTAGGCTTAGGCTAGGGCAGCCCGAGGCTTGGGTTAGGGCACCCCTATCCTTAGGCTAGGGCAGCCCTAGGCTTAGGCTAGGGCACCCCTAGGCTTAGGCTAGGGCACCCCTAGTCTTAGGATAAGGTTAGGGCTCCCCTAGCCTAAGTCTAGGGCACCCCTAGGCTTAGGCTTCAGCACCCCTATGCTTTGGCTAGGGCACCCCTAGGTTTAGGCTAGGGCTAAGGCTCCCCTAGCCTAAGGCTAGGGCACCCCTAGGCTTAGGCTAGGGCACTCCTAGGCTTAGGCCTGGGCAGCCCTACGCTTAGGCTAGGGCAGCCCTAGGCTTAGGCTAAGTCTATGGCTCCCTTAGCCTAAGGCTTGGGCACCCATAGGCTTGGGCTAGGGCACCTTTAGGCTTAGGCTAGGGCACCCCTAGGATTAGGCTAAGGCTAGGGCTCCCCGAGCCTAAGGCTAGGGCACCCCTAGGCTTAGGCTAGGGCACTCCTAGGCTTAGGCTAGGGCACCCGTAGGCTTAGGCTAGGGCACCCCTAGGCTTAGGCTAGGGCACCCCTAGGCTTAGGCTAATGCTTGGGATCCGTTAGTCTAAGGCTAGGGCACCCTTAGGGTTAGACTAGGGCACCCCTAATCTTAGGCAAGGGCACCCCTAGGCTTAGGCTACGGCACCCCTAGGCTTAGGCTAAGGCTAGGGCTCCCATAGCCTAAGGCTAGGGCTCCCCTAGGCTTAGGTTAGGGCACCCTTAGGCTTAGGCTAGGGCACCCCTAGGCTTAGGCTAGTGCACCCCTATGCTTAGGCTAAGGCTAGGGCTTCCCTAGCCTAAAGCTAGGGCACCCCTAGGCTTAGGCTAGGGCACCCCTAGGGTTAGGCTAGGGCACCCCTAGGCTTAGGTATGGAACCCCTAGGCTTAGGTTAGGGCACCCCTATGCTTAGGCTAGGCACCCCTAGGCTTAGGCTAGGGCACCCCTAGGCTTAGGCTAGGGCACCCCTAGGCTTAGGCTAGGGCACCCCCAGGCTTCGGCTAAGGCGAGGACTCCCCTAGCCTAAGGATAGGGCACGCCTAGGCTTAGGCTAAGGGTAGGGCTCCCCTAGCCTAAGGCTAGGGCACCCGTAAGCTTAGGCTAGGGCACCCCTAGGTTTAGGCTAGGGCGCCCCTAGGCTTAGGCTAAGGCTAGGGTTCCCTGGCCTAAGGTTAGGGCACCCCTAGGCTAAGGCTAGGGCACCTCTAGGCTTAGGCTGGGGCACGCCTAGGCATAGGTTAAGGCTAGGGCTCCCCTAGCCTAAGGCTAGGGCACCCTAGGCTTAGGGTTGGGCACCCATAGGCTTAGGATAGGGCACCCCTAGGCTTAGGCTAAGGCTAGGGGACTCCTAGGCTTAGGCTACGGCACCCCTAGGCTTATGCTAGGGCACCCCTAGGCTTAGGCAAAGGCACCCCTAGGCTTAGGCTAGGGCACCCCTAGGCTTAGGCTAAGGCTAGGTCATCACTAGGCTTAGGATGAGGTACCACTAGGCTTAGGCTAGGGCAACAATAGGCTTAGGCTAGGGCACCACTTGGCTTAGGCTGGGCACCCCTAGGCTGAAGCTAGGGCACCCCTAAGCTGAGGCTAGGGCACCCCTAGGCTTATTCTAAGGCTAGGGCTACCATAGACTAAGGCTAGGGCACCCATAGGCTTAGGCTAGGGCATCCCTAGGCTTAGGCTAAGGTTAGGGTTCCCCTAGCCTAAGGCTAGGGCACCCCTAGGCTTAGGCTAGGGCACCCCAAGGCTTAGGCTAAGGCACCCCTAGGCTTACGCTAAGGTTAGGGCTCCCATAACCTAAGGTTAGGGCACCTCTAGGCTTAGGCTAGGGCACCCCTAGGCTTTGGCAAGGGCAAGTCTAGGCTTAGGCTAGGGCACCCCTAGGCTTAGGCTAGGGCACCCCAAGGCTGAGGCTAGGGCACCCCTAAGCTGAGGCTAGGGCACCCCTAGGCTTAGGCTAAAGTTAGGGCTACCCTAGCCTAAGGCTAGGGCACCTCTAAGCTTAGGCTAGGGCACCCCGAGGCTTAGGCTTGGGCACCCCTAGGCTTAGGCTAGGGCACTCCTAGGCTTAGGCTAGGGCAGCCCGAGGCTTTGGTTATGGCACCCCTATCCTTAGGCTAGGGCAGCCCTAGGCTTAGGCTAGGGCACCCCTAGGCTTAGGCTAGGGCACCCCTAGGCTTAGGCTAAGGCTTGGGCTCCCTTAGTCTAAGGCTAGGGCACCCTTAGGCTTAGACTAGGGCACCCCTAGGCTTAGGCTAGGGCACCCCTAGGCTTAGGCTACGACACCACTAGGCTTAGGCTAGGGCACCCCTAGGCTTAGGCTAAGGCTAGGGCTCCCATAGCCTAAGGCTAGGGCTCCCCTAGGCTTAGGTTAGGGCACCCTTAGGCTTAGGCTAAGGCACCCCTAGGCTTAGGCTATTGCACCCCTATGCTTAGGCTAAGGCTAGGGCTTCCCTAGCCTAAGGCTAGGGCACACTTAGGCCTAGGCTAGGGTACCCCTAGGCTTAGGCTAGGGCACCCCTAGGCTTAGGTATGGAACACCTAGGCTTAGGTTAGGGCACCCCTATGCTTAGGCTAGGCACCCCTAGGCTTAGGCTAGGGCACCCCTAGGCTTAGGCTAGGGCAGCCCTAGGCTTAGGCTAGGGCACCCCTAGGCTTCGGCTAAGGCGAGGACTCCCCTATCCTAAGAGTAGGGCACGCCTAGGTTTAGGCTAGGGCGCCCCTAGGCTTAGGCTAAGGCTAGGGTTCCCTGGCCTAAGGCTAGGGCACCCCTAGGCTAAGGCTAGGGCACCCCGAGGCTTAGGCTGGGGCACGCCTAGGCTTAGGCTAAGGCTACGGCTCCCCTAGTCAGGCTGGGTCACCCCTAGACTCAGGCTATGGCACCCTATGCTTAGGCTAGGGCAATCCTAGGCTAGACTAAGGCTAGGGATCCCCTAGCCTCAGGCTAGGGCACCCGTATGCTCAGGCTAGGGCACCCCTAGGCTTAGGCTAGGGCACCCCTAAGCTTAGGCTAGGGCACCCCTAGACTTAGGCTAAGGCAACGGCTCCCCTAGCCTCAGGCTAGGGCACCCCTAAACTCAGGCTAGGGCACCCCTAAGCTTAGGCTAGGGCAATCCTAGGCTTAGGCTAACGCTAGGGCTCCCCTATCCTCAGGCTAGGGCACCCGTAGGCTCAGGCTAGGGCACCCCTAGGCTCAGCCTATGGCACCCCTAGGCTTAGGCTAGGGCAATCCTAGGCTAGACTAAGGCTAGGGCTCCCCTCGCCTAAGGCTTCGGCACCCCTAGGCTTAGGCTAGGGCACCCCTAGGCTTAGGCTCGGGCACCCCTAGGATTAGGCTAAGACAGACCTAAGGCTTAGGATAGGGCACCCCTAGGCTTAGGCTAGGGCACCCCTAGGCTTAGGCTAGCGCACCCCTAGGCTTAGGCTAAGGCTAGGGATTCCCTAGCCTAAGGCTAGGGCACCCCTAGGCTTAGGCTAGGGCACCCCTAGACTTAGACTAGGGCACCACTAGGCTTAGGCTTGGCACCCATAGGCTTAGGCTTGGGCACACCTAGGCTTAGGCTAGGGCAGCCCTAGGCTTAGGCTAACGCTAGGGCTCACCTAGCCTAAGGCTAGGGCACCCCTAGGCTTAGACTAGGGCACCACTAGGCTTAGGCTAGGGAACCCCTAGCCTAAGGCTAGGGCACTCCTAGGCTTAGGCTAGCGCACCCCTAGGCTTAGGCTAGGGCACCCCTAGGCTTAGGCTAAGGCTAGGGCTCGCCTAGCCTAAGGCTTGGGCACCCCTAGGCTTAGGCTAGGACAGACCTAGGCTTAAGCTAGGGCACCCCTAGGCTTAGGCTTGGCACCCCTAGGCTTAGGCTTGGGCACCCATAGTCTTAGGCTAGGGCACCCCTAGGCTTAGGTAGGCTAGGGCACCCCTAGGCTTAGGCTAGGGCACTCCTAGGCTTATGCTAAGGCTAGGGCTCGACTAGCCTAAGGCTAGGGCACCCCTAGGCTTAGGCTAGGGCAGCCCTAGGCTTAGGCTATGGCACCCCTAGGCTTAGGCTTGGGCACCCCTAGGCTTAGGGTAGGGCAACCCTAGGCTTAGGCAAAGGCTAGGGCTCGCCTAGCCTAAAGCTAGGGCACCCCTAGGCTTAGGCTAGGACAGACCTAGGCTTTGGCTAGGGCACCCCTAGGCTTAGGCTTGGGCACCCCTATTCTTAGGCTAGGGCAGCCCTAGGCTTACGCTAAGGCTAGGGCTCGCCTAGCCTAAGGCTAAGGCACCCCTATGCTTAGGTTAAGGAACCCCTAGGCTTAGGCTAGGGCACCCCTAGGCTTAGGCTCGGGCACCCCTAGGATTAGGCTAAGGCTAGTGCTCCCCTAGCCTAAGGCTAGGGCACCCCTAGGCTTAGGCTAGGACAGACCTAAGCTTAGGCTAGGGCACCCCTAGGCTTAAGCTTGGCACTCCTAGGCTTAGGCTAGGGCAGCCATAGGCTTAGGCTAAGGCTAGGGCTCCCCTAGCCTAAGGCCTGGGCACCCCTAGTCTTAGGCTAGCGCACCCCTAGGCTTAGGCTAAGGCTAGGGATTCCCTAGCCTAAGGCTAGGGCACCCCTAGGCTTACGCTAGGGCACCCCTAGACTTAGACTAGGGCACCCCTAGGCTTAGGCTTGGCACCCCTAGGCTTAGGCTTGGGCACACCTAGGCTTAGGCTAGGGCAGCCCTAGGCTTAGGCTAAGGCTAGGGCCCGCCTAGCCTAAGGCTAGGGCACCCCTAGGCTTAGGCTAGGGCACCCCTAGGCTTAGACTAGGGCACCACTAGGCTTAGGCTAGGGAACCCCTAGCCTAAGGCTAGGGCACTCCTAGGCTTAGGCTAGCGCACCCCTAGGCTTAGGCTAGGGCACCCCTAGGCTTAGGCTAAGGCTAGGGCTCGCCTAGCCTAAGGCTTGGGCACCCCTAGGCTTAGGCTAGGACAGACCTAGGCTTAAGCTAGGGCACCCCTAGGCTTAGGCTTGGCACCCCTAGGCTTAGGCTTGGGCACCCATAGTCTTAGGCTAGGGCACCCCTAGGCTTAGGCTAGGGCACCCCTAGGCTTAGGCTAGGGCACTCCTAGGCTTATGCTAAGGCTAGGGCTCGACTAGCCTAAGGCTAGGGCACCCCTAGGCTTAGGCTAGGGCAGCCCTAGGCTTAGGCTATGGCACCCCTAGGCTTAGGCTTGGGCACCCCTAGGCTTAGGCTAGGGCAACCCTAGGCTTAGGCAAAGGCTAGGGCTCGCCTAGCCTAAGGCTAGGGCACCCCTAGGCTTAGGCTAGGACAGACCTAGGCTTTGGCTAGGGCACCCCTAGGCTTAGGCTTGGGCACCCCTATTCTTAGGCTAGGGCAGCCCTAGGCTTACGCTAAGGCTAGGGCTCGCCTAGCCTAAGGCTAAGGCACCCCTATGCTTAGGTTAAGGAACCCCTAGGCTTAGGCTAGGGCACCCCTAGGCTTAGGCTCGGGCACCCCTAGGATTAGGCTAAGGCTAGTGCTCCCCTAGCCTAAGGCTAGGGCACCCCTAGGCTTAGGCTAGGACAGACCTAAGCTTAGGCTAGGGCACCCCTAGGCTTAAGCTTGGCACTCCTAGGCTTAGGCTAGGGCAGCCATAGGCTTAGGCTAAGGCTAGGGCTCCCCTAGCCTAAGGCCTGGGCACCCCTAGTCTTAGGATAGGGCACCCCTAGGCTTAGACTAGGGCACGCCTAGGCTTAGGCTAGCGCACCCCTAGGCTTAGGCTAAGGCTAGGGATTCCCTAGCCTAAGGCTAGGGCACCCCTAGGCTTACGCTAGGGCACCCCTAGACTTAGACTAGGGCACCCCTAGGCTTAGGCTTGGCACCCCTAGGCTTAGGCTTGGGCACAACTAGGCTTAGGCTAGGGCACCCCTAGGCTTAGGCTAAGGCACCACTACGCTTAGGCTAACGCTAGGGCTCACCTAGCCTAAGGCTAGGGCTCCCCTAGGCTTAGACTAGGGGACCACTAGGCTTAGGCTAGGGAACCCAGAGCCTAAGGCTAGGGCAACCCTAGGCTTAGGCTAGCGCACCCCTAGGCTTAGGCTAGGGCACCCCTAGGCTTAGGCTAAGGCTAGGGCTCGCCTAGCCTAAGGCTTGGGCACCCCTAGGCTTAGGCTAGGACAGACCTAGGCTTAAGCTAGGGCACCCCTAGGCTTAGGCTTGGCACCCCTAGGCTTAGGCTTGGGCACCCATAGTCTTAGGCTAGGGCACCCCTAGCCTTAGGCTAGGGCACCCCTAGGCTTAGGCTAGGGCACTCCTAGACTTAGGCTAAGGCTAGGGGTCGACTAGCCTAAGGCTAGGGCACCCCTAGGCTTAGGCTAGGGCAGCCCTAGGCTTAGGCTATGGCACCCCTAGGCTTAGGCTTGGGCACCCCTAGGCTTAGGCTAGGGCAGCCCTAGGCTTAGGCAAAGGCTAGGGCTCGCCTAGCCTAAGGCTAGGGCACCCCTAGGCTTAGGCTAGGACAGACCTAGGCTTAGGCTAGGGCACCCCTAGGCTTAGGCTTGGGCACCCCTATTCTTAGGCTAGGGCAGCCCTAGGCTTAGGCTAAGGCTAGGGCTCGCCTAGCCTAAGGCTAAGGCACCCCTAGGCTTAGGTTAAGGCACCCCTAGGCTTAGGCTAGGGCAGCCCTAGGCTTAGGCTAGGGTACCCCTAGGCTTAGGCTAGGGCACCCCTAGACTTAGGCTAGGGCACACCTAGGCTTAGGCTAAGGCTAGGGCTCACCTAGCCTAAGGCTAGGGCACCCCTAGGCTTACACTAGGGCACCCCTAGGATTAGGCTTGTGAACCCCTAGCCTAAGGCTAGGGCACCCCTAGGTTTAGGCTAGGGCACCCCTGGGCTTAGGCTAAGGCTAGGGCTCCCCTAGCCTAAGGCAAGGGCACCCCTAGGCTTAGGCTAGGGCACTCCTAGGCTTAGGCTAAGGCTAGGGCACCCGTAGGCTTAGGCTAAGGCTAGGGCTCCCCTAGCCTAAGGCTAGGGCACCCCTAGGCTTAGGTTTGGGCACCCCTAGGCTTAGGCTATGGCACCCGTAGGCTTATTCTAAGGCTAGGGCTACCCTAGCCTAAGGCTAGGGCACCCCTAGGCTTAGGCTCGGGCACCCCTAGGATTAGGCTAAGGCTAGGCCTCCCCTAGCCTAAGGCTAGGGCACCCCTTGGCTTACGCTGGGGAACCCCTAGGCTTAGGAAAAGGCTAGGGCTCCCGTAGCCTAAGGCTAGGGCACCCCTAGGTTTAGGCTAGGGCACCCCTAGGCTTAGGGTAGGGAACCCCTAGGCTTTAGCTAGGGCTCCCCTAGGCTTAGGATAAGGCTATGGCTCCCCTAGCCTCAGGATAGTGCACCCCTAGACTCAGGCTATGACTCCCCCATTCTTAGGCTAGGGCAATCCTAGGCTAGACTAACGCTAGGGCTCCCCTATCCTCAGGCTAGGGCACCCGTAGGCTCAGGCTAGGGCACCCCTAGGCTCAGACTATGGCACCCCTAGGCTTAGGCTAGGGCAATCCTAGGCTAGACTAAGGCTAGGGCTCCCCTCGCCTAAGGCTACGGCACCACTAGGCTCAGGCTAGGGCACCCCTAAGCTTAGGCTAGGGCACCCCTAGGCTTAGGCTCGGGCACCCCTAGGATTAGGCTAAGGCTAGTGCTCCCCTAGCCTAAGGCTAGGGCACCCCTGGGCTTAGGCTAGGGCACCCATATGCTTAGGCTAGGGCAGCCCTCGGCTTAGGCTAAGGCTAGGGGACTCCTAGGCTTAGGCTAAGGCACCCCTATGCTTAGGCTAGGGCACCCCTAGGCTTAGGCTAGGGCACCCCTAGGCTTAGGCTAAGGCACCACAAGGCTTAGGCTAGGGCACCCCTAAGCTTAGGCTAGGGCACCCCTAGGCTTAGGCTAAGGTTACGGCACCCCTAGACTCAGGCTAGGGCACTCGTAGGCTCAGGCTAGTTTACCCCTAGGCTCAGGCTAGGGCAGCCCTAGGCTTAGTCTAGGGCACCCCTAGGTTTAGGCCAGGGCACCCCTAGGCTTAGGCTAGGGAACCCCTAGCCTAAGTCTAGGGCACCCCTAGGCTTAGGTTAGGGCACCCTAGGCTTAGGCTGGGGTACCCTTAGGCTTAAGCTACGGCACCCGTAGGCTTAGGCTAAGGCTAGGGCTCCTTTAGCCTAAGGCTAGGGCACACCTAAGCTTAGGCTAGGGCAACCCTAGGCTCAGGCTAGGGCACCCCTAGGCGTAGACTAGGGTACCCCTAGCCTTTGGAAAAGGTTAGGGGTCACCTAGCCTAAGGCTAGGGCACCCCTTGGCTTAGGCTAGGGCACCCCTAGGCTAAGGCTAGGGCACCCCTGAGTTTTAGCTAGGGCTCCCCTAGGCTTAGGCAAAGGCTACGGCTCCCCTAGCCTCAGGCTACTGCACCCCTATACTCAGGCTATTACACCCCTAGGCTTAGGCTAGGGCAATACTAGGCTAGATTAACGCTAGGGCTCCACTATCCTCAGGCTAGGGCACCTGTAGGCTTAGGCTAGGGCACCCCTAGGCTCAGGCTAGGGCACCCTAGGCTTAGGCTAGGGCACCCCTAGGCTTAGGCTAAGGCTAGGGCTCCCCTAGCCTGAGGCTAGAGCACCCCTAGGCTTAGGCTAGGGCAATCCTAGGCTAGACTAACGCTAGGACTCCCGTATCCTCAGGCTAGGGCTCCCCTAGCCTCAAGCTAGCTCACCCCTAGGCTTAGGCTAGGGCACCCCTAGGCTTAGGCTAAGGCTAGGGCTCCTCTAGCCTAAGGCTAGAGCACTCCTAGGCTTAGGCTAGGGCACACCTAGGCTTAGGTTAAGGCTAGGGATCCCCTAGCCTAAGGCTAGGGCCCCCCTAGGCTTAGGCCAGGGCACCCCTAGGCTTAGGCCAGGGCACCCCTAGGCTAAGGCTCCGGCACCCCGAGGGTTAGGCTAAGGCTAGGGCTCCCCTAGCCTAAGGCTAGGGCACCCTAGGCTTAGGGTTGGGCACCCATAGGCTTAGGATAGCGCACCCCTAGGCTTAGGCTAAGGCTAGGGGACTCCTAGGCTTAGGCTACGGCACCCCTAGGCTTAGGCTAGGGCAATACTAGGCTAGACTAACGCTAGGCCTCCACTATCCTCAGGCTAGGGCACCCCTAGGCTCAGGCTAGGAAACCCTAGGCTTAGGCTAGGGCACCCCTAGGCTTAGGCTAAGGCTAGGGCTCCCCTAGCCTAAGGCTAGAGCACCACTAGGCTTAGGCTAGGGCAATCCTAGGCTAGACTAACGCTAGGACTCCCGTATCCTCAGGCTAGGTCTCCCCTAGCCTCAAGCTAGCTCACCCCTAGGCTTAGGCTGGGGCACCCCTAGGCTAAGGCTAAGGCTAGGGCTCCCTTAGCCTAAGGCTAGAGCACTCCTAGGCTTAGGCTAGGGCACACCTAGGCTTAGGTTAAGGCTAGGGATCCCCTAGCCTAAGGCTAGAGCACCCCTAGGCTTAGGCCAGGGCAACCCTAGGCTTAGGCTAAGGCTAGGTCACCACTAGGCTTAGGATGAGGTACCACTAGGCTTAGGCTAGGGCAACAATAGGCTTAGGCTAGGGCACCCCTTGGCTTAGGCTGGGCACCCCTAGGCTGAAGCTAGGACACCCCTAAGCTGAGGCTAGGGCACCCCTAGGCTTATTCTAAGGCTATGGCTACCATAGCCTAAGGCTAGCGCACCCATAGGCTTAGGCTAGGGCATCCCTAGGCTTAGGCTAAGGCTAGGGTTCCCCTAGCCTAAGGCTAGGGCACCCCTAGGCTTAGGCTAGGGCACCCCAAGGCTTAGGCTAAGGCACCCCTAGGCTTACGCTAAGGTTAGGGCTCCCCTAACCTAAGGCTAGGGCACCTCTAGGCTTAGGCTAGGGCACCCCTAGGCTTTGGCAAGGGCAACCCTAGGCTTAGGCTAGGGCACCCCTAGGCTAAGGCTAGGGCACCCCAAGGCTGAGGCTAGGGCACCCCTAAGCTGAGGCTAGGGCACCCCTAGGCTTAGGCTAAAGCTAGGGCTACCCTAGCCTAAGGCTAGGGCACCTCTAAGCTTAGGCTAGGGCACCCCTAGGCTTAGGCTAGGGCACCACTAGGCTTAGGTTTAGGCTAGGGCACCCGTAGGCTTAGGCTAGGGCACCCCAAGGCTTAGGCTAAGGCACCCCTAGGCTTACCCTAAGGTTAGGGCTCCCCTTGCCTAAGGCTAGGGCACCTCTAGGCTTCGGCTAGGGCACAACTAGGCTTTGGCTAGGGCACCCCTAGGCTTAGGCTAGGGCACTCCTAGGCTTAGGCTAGGGCAGCCCGAGGCTTGGGTTAGGGCACCCCTATCCTTAGGCTAGGGCAGCCCTAGGCTTAGGCTAGGGCACCCCTAGGCTTAGACTAGGGCACCCCTAGGCTTAGGCTAAGGCTTGGGCTCCCATAGTCTAAGGCTAGGGCACCCTTAGGCTTAGACTAGGGCACCCCTAGGCTTAGGCTAGGGCACCCCTAGGCTTAGGCTAAGGCTAGGGCTCCCATAGCCTAAGGCTAGGGCTCCCCTAGGCTTAGGTTAGGGCACCCTTAGGCTTAGGCTAGGGCACCCCTAGGCTTAGGCTAGTGCACCCCTATGCTTAGGCTAAGGCTAGTGCTTCCCTAGCCTAAGGCTAGGGCACCCCTAGGCTTAGGCTAGGGCACCCCTAGGCTTAGGCTAAGGCTTGGGCTCCCTTAGTCTAAGGCTAGGGCACCCTTAGGCTTAGACTAGGGCACCCCTAGGCTTAGGCTAGGGCACCCCTAGGCTTAGGCTAAGGCTAGGGCTCCCATAGCCTAAGGCTAGGGCTCCCCTAGGCTTAGGTTAGGGCACCCTTAGGCTTAGGCTAGGGCACCCCTAGGCTTAGGCTAGTGCACCCCTATGCTTAGGCTAAGGCTAGGGCTTCCCTAGCCTAAGGCTAGGGCACCCCTAGGCTTAGGCTAGGGCACCCCTAGGCTTAGGTATGGAACCCCTAGGCTTAGGTTAGGGCACCCCTATGCTTAGGCTAGGCACCCCTAGGCTTAGGCTAGGGCACCCCTAGGCTTAGGCTAGGGCACCCCTAGGCTTAGGCTAGGGCACCCCTAGGCTTAGGCTAGGGCACCCCTAGGCTTCGGCTAAGGCGAGGACTCCCCTAGCCTAAGGATAGGGCACGCCTAGGCTTAGGCTAAGGCCAGGGCTCCCCTAGCCTAAGGCTAGGGCACCCCTAAGCTTAGGCTAGGGCACCCCTAGGTTTAGGCTAGGGCGCCCCTAGGCTTAGGCTAAGGCTAGGGTTCCCTGGCCTAAGGCTAGGGCACCCCTAGGCTAAGGCTAGGGCACCCCTAGGCTTAGGCTGGGGCACGCCTAGGCTTAGGCTAAGGCTACGGCTCCCCTAGTCAGGCTGGGTCACCCCTAGGCTCAGGCTATGGCACCCTATGCTTAGGCTAGGGCAATCCTAGGCTAGACTAAGGCTAGGGCTCCCCTAGCCTCAGGCTAGGGCACCCGTATGCTCAGGCTAGGGAACCCCTAGCCTAAGGCTAGGGCACCCCTAGGCTTAGGCTAGAGCACCCCTAGGCTTAGGCTAGGGCACCCCTAGACTTAGGCTAAGGCAACGGCTCCCCTAGCCTCAGGCTAGGGCACCCCTAAACTCAGGCTAGGGCACCCCTTAGCTTAGGCTAGGGCAATCCTAGGCTTAGGCTAATGCTAGGGCCCCCCTAGGCTCAGTCTAGGGCACCCCTAGGCTTAGACTAGGGCACCCCTAGGCTTAGGCTAAGGCTAGGGCTCCCCTAGCCTAAGGCTACGGCACCCCTAGGCTCAGGCTAGCGCACCCCGAGGCTTAGGCTAGGGCACCCCTTGGCTTAGGAAAAGGTTAGGGCTCCCCTAGCCTAAGGCTAGGGAACCCCTAGTCTTAGGCTAGGGCACCCCTAGGCTTAGGCTAGGGCACCCCTAGGCTTAAGCTAGGGCTCCCGTAGGCTTAGGCTAAGGCTACGGCTCCCCTAGCCTCAGGCTTGTGCACCCCTAGACTAAGGCTGTGGCACCCCTAAGCTTAGCTAGGGCACCCCTAGGCTTAGGTTAGGCCACCCCTAGACTTAGGCTAGGCCACCGCTAGGCTTAGTCTAAGGCTAGGGCTAACCTAGGCTTAGGCTAGGGCACCCCTAGACTTATGCTAGGGAACCGCTAGACTAAGGCTAGGGCACCCCTAGGCTTAGGCTAGGGCACCCGTACACTTAGACTAAGGCAACGCCTCCCCTAGCCTCAGGCAAGGGCACCCGTAGGCTTAGGCTAGGGCAACCCTAGGCTTAGGGTAGGGCACCCCTAGGCTTAGGCTAAGGCTAGGGCTCACCTAGCCTAAGGCTAGGGCAACCCTAGGCTTAGACAAGGGCAAACCCAAGGCTTAGGCTAGGAAACCCCTAGCCTAAGGCTAGGGCACCCCTAGGTTTAGGCTAGGGCACCCTTAGGCTTAGGCTAGGACAGACCTAGGCTTAGGCTAGGGCACCCCTAGGCTTAGGCTTGGCACCCCTACGCTTAGGCTTGGGCACCCCTAGACTTAGGCAAGGGCAGCCCTAAGATTAGGCTAGGGTACCCCTAGGCTTAGGCTAGGGCACCCCTAGGCTTAGGCTTGGCACCCCTAGGCTTAGGCTTGGGCACCCATAGGCTTTGGCTAGGGCAGCCCTATGCGTAGGCTAGGGCACCCCTAGGCTTAGGCTAAGGCTAGGGCTCACCTAGCCTAAGGCTAAGGCACCCCTAGGCTTAGACTAGGGCACCCCTAGGCTTAGGCTAGTGCACCCCTAGGCTTAGGCTAAGGCTAGGGCTCGCCTATCCTAAGGCTAGGGCACCCCTAGGCTTAGGCTAGGACAGACCTAGGCTTAGGCTAGGACACCCCTAGGCTAAGGCTTGGCACCCCTAGGCTTAGGCTTGGGCACCCCTAGGCTTAGGCTAGGGCAGACTAGGCTTAGGCTAAGGCTAGGGCTCGCCTAGCATAAGGCTAGGGCAACCCTAGTTTTAGGCTAGGGCAACCCTAGGCTTAGGCTAGGGCACCCCTAGGCTTAGGCTAGGGCACCCCTAGGCTTAGGCTAGGGCACCCCTAGGCTTAGGCTAAGGCTAGAACTCGCCTAGCCTAAGGCTAGGGCACCCCTAGGCTTAGTCTAGGGCACCCCTTGGCTTAGGCTAGGGCACCCCTAGGCTTAGGCTTGGCACCCTTAGGCTTAGGCTTGGGCACCCCTAGGCTTAGGCTAGGGCAGCCCTAGGCTTAGGCTAGGGCACCCCTAGGCTTAGGCCTGGGCACCCCTTGGCTTAGGCTAGGGCACCCCTAAGCTTAGGCTAGGGCACCACTAGGCTTAGGCTAGGGCACCCCTAGGCTTAGGCTAGTACAGACCTAGGCTTAGGCTAGGGCACCCCTAGGCTTAGGCTTGGCACCCTAGGCTTAGGCTTGGGCACCCCTAGGCTTAGGCAAGGGCAGCCCTAGGCTTAGGCTAGGGCACCCCTAGGCTTAGGCTAGGGCACCCTTAGGCTTAGGCTTGGCACCCCTAGGCTTAGGCTTGGGCACCCCTAGGCTTAGGCTAGGGCAGCCCTAGGCTTAGGCTGAGGATAGGGCTCGCCTAGCCTAAGGCTAGGGCACCCCTAGGCTTAGGCTAGGGCACCCATAGGCTAAGGATAGGGCACACCTAGGCTTAGGCTAAGGCTAGGGCTCACCTAGCCTAAGGCTAGGGCACCCCTAGGCTTAGACTAGGGCACCCCAAGGCTTAGGCTAGGGAACCCCTAGGCTTAGGCTAGGGCACCCATAGGCTTAGGTTAGGGCACACCTAGGCTTAGGCTAGGGCACCCCTAGGCTTAGGCTAGGGCACCCCTAGGCTTAGGCTAAGGCAAGGGCTCACCTAGCCTAAGGCTAGGGCAGCCCTAGGCTTAGGCTAGGACAGACCTAGGCTTAGGCTTGGGCACCCCTAGGTATAGGCTAGGGTAGCCCTAGGCTTAGGCTAAGGTTAGGGCTCGCCTAGCCTAAGGATAGGGCACCCCTAGGCTTAGGCTAGGGCACCCCTAGGCTTAGGCTAGGGCACCCCTAGGCTTAGGCTAGGGCACCCCTAGGCTTAGGCTAAGGCTAGGGCTCGCCTAGCCTAAGGCTTGGGCACCCCTTGCCTTAGGCTAGGGCACCCCTAGGCTTAGGCTAGGGCAGCCCTAGGCTTAGGCTAGGGCACCCCTAGGCTTAGGCTAGGGCACCCCTAGGCTTAGGCTAGGACAGACCTAGGCTTAGGCTAGGGCACTCCAGGCTTAGGCTTGTCACCCCTAGGCTTAGGCTTGGGCAGCCATAGGCTTAGGCTAGCGCAGCCGTAGGCTTAGGCTAAGGCTAGGGCTCGCCTATCCTAAGGCTAGGGCACCCCTAGGTTTAGGCTAGGACACCCCTAGGCTTAGGCGTAGGCTAGGGCTCCCCTAGCCTAAGGCTAGGGCAACCCTAGACTTAGGCTATGGCACCCCACGGCTTAGGCTAGGGCACCCCTAGACTTAGGCTATGGCACCCCTAGGCTTCGGCTAAGGTAAGGGCTCCCCTAGCCTAAGGCTAGGGCACCCCTAGGCTCAGTCTACGGCACCCCTAGGCTTAGGCTAGGGCACCCCTAGGCTTAGGCTAAGGTTAGGGCTCCCCTAACCTAAGCCTGGGGCAACCCTTGGCTCAGTCTAGGGCACCCCTAGGCTTAGGCTAGGGCACCCCTAGGCTTAGGCTAAGTCTAGGGCTCTCCTAGCCTAAGGCTAGGGCATCCCTAGGCTTAGGTTAGGGCACCCCTAGGCTTAGGCTAGGGCAGCCCTAGGCTTAGGCTAGGGCACCCCTAGGCTTAAGCTAGGGCAGCCCTAGGCTTAGGCTAAGGTTAGGGCTCCCCTAGCCTAAGGCTAGGGCACCCCTAGGCTCAGTCTACGGCACCCCTAGGCTTAGGCTAGGGCACGCCTAGGCTTAGGCTAAGGTTAGGGCTCCCCTAACCTAAGGCTAGGGCACCCCTAGGCTTAGGCTAGGGCACCCCTAGACTCAGTCTGGGGCACCCCTAGGCTTAGGCTAGGGCACCCCTAGGCTTAGGCTAAGTCTAGGGCTCTCCTAGCCTAAGGCTAGGGCACCCCTAGGCTTAGGCTAGGGCACCCCTAGGCTTAGTCTAGGGCACCCCTAGGCTTAGGCTAGGGCACCCCTAGGCTTAGGCTAGGGCAGCCCTAGGCTTAGGCTAAGGCTAGGGCTCGCCTAGCCTAAGGCTAGGGCACCCCTAGCCTTAGGATAGGGCAGACCTAGGCTTAGGCTAGGGCACCCCTAGGCTTTGGCTAGGGCACCCCTAGGCTTAGGCTAAGGCTTGGGCTCCCATAGTCTAAGGCTAGGGCACCCTTAGGCTTAGACTAGGGCACCCCTAGGCTTAGGCTAGGGCACCCCTAGGCTTAGGCTAAGGCTAGGGCTTCCATAGCCTAAGGCTAGGGCTCCCCTAGGCTTAGGTTAGGGCACCCTTAGGCTTAGGCTAGGGCACCCCTAGGCTTAGGCTAGTGCACCCCTATGCTTAGGCTAAGGCTAGGGCTTCCCTAGCCTAAGGCTAGGGCACCCCTAGGCTTAGGCTAGGGCACCCCTAGGCTTAGGCTAAGGCTTGGGCTCCCTTAGTCTAAGGCTAGGGCACCCTTAGGCTTAGACTAGGGCACCCCTAGGCTTAGGCTAGGGCACCCCTAGGCTTAGGCTAAGGCTAGGGCTCCCATAGCCTAAGGCTAGGGCTCCCCTAGGCTTAGGTTAGGGCACCCTTAGGCTTAGGCTAGGGCACCCCTAGGCTTAGGCTAGTGCACCCCTATGCTTAGGCTAAGGCTAGGGCTTCCCTAGCCTAAGGCTAGGGCACCCCTAGGCTTAGGCTAGGGCACCCCTAGGCTTAGGTATGGAACCCCTAGGCTTAGGTTAGGGCACCCCTATGCTTAGGCTAGGCACCCCTAGGCTTAGGCTAGGGCACCCCTAGGCTTAGGCTAGGGCACCCCTAGGCTTAGGCTAGGGCACCCCTAGGCTTCGGCTAAGGCGAGGACTCCCCTAGCCTAAGGATAGGGCACGCCTAGGCTTAGGCTAAGGCTAGGGCTCCCCTAGCCTAAGGCTAGGGCACCCCTAAGCTTAGGCTAGGGCACCCTTAGGTTTAGGCTAGGGCGCCCCTAGGCTTAGGCTAAGGCTAGGGTTCCCTGGCCTAAGGCTAGGGCACCCCTAGGCTAAGGCTAGGGCACCCCTAGGCTTAGGCTGGGGCACGCCTAGGCTTAGGCTAAGGCTACGGCTCCCCTAGTCAGGCTGGGTCACCCCTAGACTCAGGCTATGGCACCCTATGCTTAGGCTAGGGCAATCCTAGGCTAGACTAAGGCTAGGGCTCCCCTAGCCTCAGGCTAGGGCACCCGTATGCTCAGGCTAGGGAACCCCTAGCCTAAGGCTAGGGCACCCCTAGGCTTAGGCTAGGGCACCCCTAGGCTTAGGCTAGGGCACCCCTAGACTTAGGCTAAGGCAACGGCTCCCCTAGCCTCAGGCTAGGGCACCCCTAAACTCAGGCTAGGGCACCCCTAAGCTTAGGCTAGGGCAATCCTAGGCTTAGGCTAATGCTAGGGCCCCCCTAGGCTCAGTCTAGGGCACCCCTAGGCTTAGACTAGGGCACCCCTAGGCTTAGGCTAAGGCTAGGGCTCCCCTAGCCTAAGGCTACGGCACCCCTAGGCTCAGGCTAGGGCACCCCGAGGCTTAGGCTAGGGCACCCCTTGGCTTAGGAAAAGGTTATGGCTCCCCTAGCCTAAGGCTAGGGAACCCCTAGTCTTAGGCTAGGGCACCCCTAGGCTTAGGCTAGGGCACCCCTAGGCTTAAGCTAGGGCTCCCGTAGGCTTAGGCTAAGGCTACGGCTCCCCTAGCCTCAGGCTTGTGCACCCCTAGACTAAGGCTTTGGCACCCCTAAGCTTAGCTAGGGCACCCCTAGGCTTAGGCTAGGCCACCCCTAGACTTAGGCTAGGCCACCGCTAGGCTTAGTCTAAGGCTAGGGCTAACCTAGGCGTAGGCTAGGGCACCCCTAGACTTATGCTAGGGAACCGCTAGACTAAGGCTAGGGCACCCCTAGGCTTAGGCTAGGGCACCCGTACACTTAGACTAAGGCAACGCCTCCCCTAGCCTCAGGCAAGGGCACCCCTAGACTCAGGTTAGGGTACCCGTTAGCTTAGGCTAGGACAATCCTGGGCTTAGGCTAAGTCTAGGGCTCCCCTATCCTCAGGCTAGGGCACCCCTAGGCTTAGGCTAGGGCACCCCCAGGCTTAGGCTAGGGCTCCCCTAGTCTTAGGCTATGGCTGTGGCTCCCCTTGCCTCAGGCTAGTGCACTACTAAACTCAGGATATGGCACCCCTAGACTTAGGCTAGGGCAATCCTAGGCTAGACTAACGTTAGGGCTCCCCTAGCCTCAGGTTAGGGCACCCGTAGGCTCAGGCTAGGGCACCCCTAGGATCAGGCTAGGGCACACCAAGGCTTAGGCTAGGACACCCCTAGGCTTAGGCTAAGGCTAGGGCTCGCCTAGCCTCAGGCTAGGGCACCCGTAGGCCTAGGCTAGGGCAACCCTAGGCTTAGGTTAGGGCACCCCTAGGCTTAGGCTAAGGCTAGGGCTCACCTAGCCTAAGGCTAGGTCAACCCTAGGCTTAGACAAGGGCAAACCCAAGGCTTAGGCTAGGAAACCCCTAGCCTAAGGCTAGGGCACCCCTAGGTTTAGGCTAGGGCACCCTTAGGCTTAGGCTAGGACAGACCTAGGCTTAGGCTAGGGCACCCCTAGGCTTAGGCTTGGCACCCCTACGCTTAGGCTTGGGCACCCCTAGACTTAGGCAAGGGCAGCCCTAGGATTAGGCTAGGGTACCCCTAGGCTTAGGCTAGGGCACCCCTAGGCTTAGGCTTGGCACCCCTAGGCTTAGGCTTGGGCACCCATAGGCTTTGGCTAGGGCAGCCCTATGCGTAGGCTAGGGCACCCCTAGGCTTAGGCTAGGGCACCCCTAGGCTTAAGCTAAGGCTAGGGCTCACCTAGCCTAAGGCTAAGGCACCCCTAGGCTTAGACTAGGGCACCCCTAGGCTTAGGCTAGTGCACCCCTAGGCTTAGGCTAAGGCTAGGGCTCGCCTATCCTAAGGCTAGGGCACCCCTAGGCTTAGGCTAGGACAGACCTAGGCTTTGGCTAGGGCACCCCTAGGCTAAGGCTTGGCACCCCTAGGCTTAGGCTTGGGCACCCCTAGGCTTAGGCTAGGGCAGAACTAGGCTTAGGCTAAGGCTAGGGCTCGCCTAGCATAAGGCTAGGGCAACCCTAGGTTTAGGCTAGGGCAACCCTAGGCTTAGGCTAGGGCACCCCTAGGCTTAGGCTAGGGCACCCCTAGGCTTAGGCTAGGGCACCCCTAGGCTTAGGCTAAGGCTAGAACTCGCCTAGCCTAAGGCTAGGGCACCCCTAGGCTTAGTCTAGGGCACCCCTTGGCTTAGGCTAGGGCACCCCTAGGCTTAGGCTTGGCACCCCTAGGCTTAGGCTTGGGCACCCCTAGGCTTAGGCTAGGGCAGCCCTAGGCTTAGGCTAGGGCACCCCTAGGCTTAGGCCTGGGCACCCCTTGGCTTAGGCTAGGGCACCCCTAAGGTTAGGCTAGGGCACCCCTAGGCTTAGGCTAGGGCACCCCTAGGCTTAGGCTAGTACAGACCTAGGCTTAGGCTAGGGCACCCCTAGGCTTAGGCTTGGCACCCCTAGGCTTAGGCTTGGGCACCCCTAGGCTTAGGCAAGGGCAGCCCTAGGCTTAGGCTAGGGCACCCCTAGTCTTAGGCTAGGGCACCCTTAGGCTTAGGCTTGGCACCCCTAGGCTTAGGCTTGGGCACCCCTAGGCTTAGGCTAGGGCAGCCCTAGGCTTAGGCTGAGGCTAGGGCTCGCCTAGCCTAAGGCTAGGGCACCCCTAGGCTTAGACTAGGGCACCCATAGGCTAAGGATAGGGCACACCTAGGCTTAGGCTAAGGCTAGGGCTCACCTAGCCTAAGGCTAGGGCACCCCTAGGCTTAGACTAGGGCACCCCAAGGCTTAGGCTAGGGAACCCCTAGGCTTAGGCTAGGGCACCCATAGGCTTAGGTTAGGGCACACCTAGGCTTAGGCTAGGGCACCCCTAGGCTTAGGCTAGGGCACCCCTAGGCTTAGGCTAAGGCAAGGGCTCACCTAGCCTAAGGCTAGGGCAGCCCTAGGCTTAGGCTAGGACAGACCTAGGCTTAGGCTTGGGCACCCCTAGGTATAGGCTAGGGTAGCCCTAGGCTTAGGCTAAGGTTAGGGCTCGCCTAGCCTAAGGATAGGGCACCCCTAGGCTTAGGCTAGGGCACCCCTAGGCTTAGGCTAGGGCACCCCTAGGCTTAGGCTAGGGCACCCCTAGGCTTAGGCTAAAGCTAGGGCTCGCCTAGCCTAAGGCTTGGGCACCCCTTGCCTTAGGCTAGGGCACCCCTAGGCTTAGGCTAGGGCAGCCCTAGGCTTAGGCTAGGGCACCCCTAGGCTTAGGCTAGGGCACCCCTATGCTTAGGCTAGGACAGACCTAGGCTTAGGCTAGGGCACTCCAGGCTTAGGCTTGGCACCCCTAGGCTTAGCCTTGGGCAGCCATAGGCTTAGGCTAGCGCAGCCGTAGGCTTAGGCTAAGGCTAGGGCTCGCCTATCCTAAGGCTAGGGCACCCCTAGGTTTAGGCTAGGACACCCCTAGGCTTAGGCTTAGGCTAGGGCTCCCCTAGCCTAAGGCTAGGGCAACCCTAGACTTAGGCTAGGGCACCCCAAGGCTTAGGCTAGGGCACCCCTAGACTTAGGCTATGGCACCCCTAGGCTTCGGCTAAGGTTAGGGCTCCCCTAGCCTAAGGCTAGGGCACCCCTAGGCTCAGTCTACGGCACCCCTAGGCTTAGGCTAGGGCACCCCTAGGCTTAGGCTAAGGTTAGGGCTCCCCTAACCTAAGCCTGGGGCAACCCTTGGCTCAGTCTAGGGCACCCCTAGGCTTAGGCTAGGGCACCCCTAGGCTTAGGCTAAGTCTAGGGCTCTCCTAGCCTAAGGCTAGGGCACCCCTAGGCTTAGGTTAGGGCACCCCTAGGCTTAGGCTAGGGCAGCCCTAGGCTTAGGCTAGGGCACCCCTAGGCTTAAGCTAGGGCAGCCCTAGGCTTAGGCTAAGGTTAGGGCTCCCCTAGCCTAAGGCTAGGGCACCCCTAGGCTCAGTCTACGGCACCCCTAGGCTTAGGCTAGGGCACGCCTAGGCTTAGGCTAAGGTTAGGGCTCCCCTAACCTAAGGCTAGGGCACCCCTAGGCTTAGGCTAGGGCAACCCTAGACTCAGTCTGGGGCACACCTAGGCTTAGGCTAGGGCACCCCTAGGCTTAGGCTAAGTCTAGGGCTCTCCTAGCCTAAGGCTAGGGCACCCCTAGGCTTAGGCTAGGGCACCCCTAGGCTTAGTCTAGGGCACCCCTAGGCTTAGGATAGGGCACCCCTAGGCTTAGGCTAGGGCAGCCCTAGGCTTAGGCTAAGGCTAGGGCTCGCCTAGCCTAAGGCTAGGGCACCCCTAGCCTTAGGATAGGGCAAACCTAGGCTTAGGCTAGGGCACCCCTAGGCTTTGGCTAGGGCACCACTAGGCTTACGCTAGGGCACCCCTAGGCTTAGGCTAAGGCTAGGGCTCCCCTAGCCTAAGGCTAGGGCACCCCTACGCTTAGGCTAGGGCACCCCTAGGCTTAGGCTAGGGCACCCCTAGGGTCAGCTAGGGCACCCCTAGGCTTAGGCTAAGGCTAGGGCTTCCCGAGCCTAAGGCTAGGGCACCACTAGGCTTAGGCTAGGGCACCCCTAGGCTTAGGCTAGGGCACCCCTAAGCTTAGGCTAGGGCACCCTTAGGCTTAGGCTAGGGCACCCCTAGGCTTAGGCTAGGGCACCCCTAGGCTTAAGCTAAGGCTACGGCTCCCGTAGCCTCAGGCTACGGCACCCCTAGACTCAGGCTATGGCACCCCTAGGCTTAGGCTAGGGCAATCCTAGGTTTGACTAACGCTAGGGCTCCCCTATCCTCAGGCTAGGGCACCCGTAGGCTCAGGCTAGGGTACCCCTAGGCTTAGGCTAGGGCACACCTAGGCTCAGGCTAGGGCACCCTAGGCTTAGGCTATGGCACCCCTAGGCTTAGGCTAAGGCTAGGGCTCCCCGAGCCTAAGGCTAGAGCACCCCTAGGCTTAGGCTAGGGCACTCCTAGGCTTAGGCTAAGGCTAGGGCTCCCGTAGCCTAAGGCTAGATCACCCCTAGGCTTAGGCTAGGGCACCCCTAGGCTTAGGTTAAGGCTAGGGATCCCCTAGCCTAAGGCTAGGGCACCCCTAAGCTTAGGCCAGGGTACCCCTAGGCTTAGGCCAGGGCACCCCTAGGCTTAGGCTCCGGCACCCCGATGGTTAGGCTAAGGCTAGGGCTCCCCTAGCCTAAGGCTAGGGCACCCTGGGCTTAGGGTTGGGCACCCATAGGCTTAGGATAGGGCACCCCTAGGCTTAGGCTAAGGCTAGGGGACTCCTAGGCTTAGGCTACGGCACCCCTAGGCTTATACTAGGGCACCCCTTGTCTTAGGCTGGGCACACCTAGGCTGAGGCTAGGGCACCCCTAAGCTGAGGCTAGGGCACCCCTAGGCTTAGGCTAGGGCACCCTTAGGCTTAGGCTAGGACAGACCTAGGCTTAGGCTAGGGCACCCCTAGGCTTAGGCTTGGCACCCCTACGCTTAGGCTTGGGCACCCCTAGGCTTAGGCAAGGGCAGCCCTAGGATTAGGCTAGGGTACCCCTAGGCTTGGGCTAGGGCACCCCTAGGCTTAGGCTTGGCACCCCTAGGCTTAGGCTTGGGCACCCATAGGCTTTGGCTAGGGCAGCCCTAGGCGTAGGCTAGGGCACCCCTAGGCTTAGGCTAGGGCACCCCTATGCTTAGGCTAAGGCTAGGGCTCACCTAGCCTAAGGCTAAGGCACCCCTAGGCTTAGACTAGGGCACCCCTAGGCTTAGGCTAGTGCACCCCTAGGCTTAGGCTAGGGCACCCCTAGGCTAAGGCTTGGCACCCCTAGGCTTAGGCTTGGGCACCCCTAGGCTTAGGCTAGGGCAGAACTAGGCTTAGGCTAAGGCTAGGCCTCGCCTAGCATAAGGCTAGGGCAACCCTAGGCTTAGGCTAGGGCAACCCTAGGCTTAGGCTAGGGCACCCCTTGGCTTAGGCTAGGGCACCCCTAGGCTTAGGCTAGGGCACCCCTAGGCTTAGGCTAAGGCTAGAACTCGCCTAGCCTAAGGCTAGGGCACCCCTAGGCTTAGGCTAGGGCACCCCTTGGCTTAGGCTAGGGCACCCCTAGGCTTAGGCTTGGCACCCCTAGGCTTAGGCTTGGGCACCCCTAGGCTTAGGCTAGGGCAGCCCTAGGCTTAGGCTAGGGCACCCCTAGGCTTAGGCCTGGGCACCCCTAGGCTTAGGCTAGGGCACCCCTAAGCTTAGGCTAGCGCACCCCTAGGCTTAGGCTAGGGCACCCCTAGGCTTAGGATTGGCACCCCTAGGCTTAGGCAAGGGCAGCCCTAGGCTTAGGCTAGGGCACCCCTAGGCTTAGGCTAGGGCACCCTTAGGCTTAGGCTTGGCACCCCTAGGCTTAGGCTTGGGCACCCCTAGGCTTAGGCTAGGGCAGCCCTAGGCTTAGGCTGAGGCTAGGGCTCGCCTAGCCTAAGGCTAGGGCACCCCTAGGCTTACGCTAGGGCACCCATAGGCTAAGGATAGGGCACACCTAGGCTTAGGCTAAGGCTAGGGCTCACCTAGCCTAAGGCTAGGGCACCCCTAGGCTTAGGCTTGGCACCCCTAGGCTTAGGCTTGGGCACCCCTAGGCTTAGGCTAGGGCAGCCCTAGACTTAGGCTAGGGCACCCCTAGGCTTAGGCCTGGGCACCCCTAGGCTTAGGCTAGGGCACCCCTAAGCTTAGGCTAGGGCACCCCTAGGCTTAGGCTAGGGCACCCCTAGGCTTAGGCTTGGCACCCCTAGGCTTAGGCAAGGGCAGCCCTAGGCTTAGGCTAGGGCACCCCTAGGCTTAGGCTAGGGCACCCTTAGGCTTAGGCTTGGCACCCCTAGGCTTAGGCTTGGGCACCCCTAGGCTTAGGCTAGGGCAGCCCTAGGCTTAGGCTGAGGCTAGGGCTCGCCTAGCCTAAGGCTAGGGCACCCCTAGGCTTAGGCTAGGGCACCCATAGGCTAAGGATAGGGCACCCCAAGGCTTAGGCTAGGGAACCCCTAGGCTTAGGCTAGGGCACCCATAGGCTTAGGTTAGGGCACACCTAGGCTTAGCCTAGGGCACCCCTAGGCTTAGGCTAGGGCAGCCCTTGGCTTAGGCTAGGGCACCCCTAGGCTTAAGCTAGGGCAGCCCTAGGCTTATGCTAAGGTTAGGGCTCCCCTAGCCTAAGGCTAGGGCACCCCTAGGCTCAGTCTACGGCACTCCTAGGCTTAGGCTAGGGCACGCCTAGGCTTAGGCCAAGGTCAGGGCTCCCCTAACCTAAGGCTAGGGCACCCCTAGGCTTAGGCTAGGGCACCCCTAGACTCAGTCTGGGGCACCCCTAGGCTTAGGCTAGGGCACCCCTAGGCTTAGGCTAAGTCTAGGGCTCTCCTAGCCTAAGGCTAGGGCACCCCTAGGCTTAGGCTAGGGCACCCCTAGGCTTAGTCTAGGGCACCCCTAGGCTTAGGCTAGGGCACCCCTAGGCTTAGGCTAGGGCAGCCCTAGGCTTAGGCTAAGGCTAGGGCTCGCCTAGCCTAAGGCTAGGGCACCCCTAGGCTTAGGCTAGGGCACCCCTAGGCTCAGGCTAGGGCACCCCTAGGCTTAGGCTAAGGCTAGGGCTTCCGGAGCCTAAGGCTAGGTCACCACTAGGCTTAGGCTAGGGCACCCCTAGGCTTAGGCTAAGGCCTGGGGACCCCTAGGCTTAGGCTAAGGCTAGGGCTCCCCTAGCTTAAGGCTAGGGCACCCCTAGGCTTAGGCTAGGGCACCCTTAGGCTTAGGCTAGGGCACCCCTAGGCTTAAGCTAGGGCAGCCCTAGGCTTAGGCTAAGGTTAGGGCTCCCCTAGCCTAAGGCTAGGGCACCCCTAGGCTCAGTCTACGGCACTCCTAGGCTTAGGCTAGGGCACGCCTAGGCTTAGGCTAAGGTTAGGGCTCCCCTAACCTAAGGCTAGGGCACCCCTAGGCTTAGGCTAGGGCACCCAAAGACTCAGTCTGGGGCACCCCTAGGCTTAGGCAAGGGCACCCCTAGGCTTAGGCTAAGTCTAGGGCTCTCCTAGCCTAAGGCTAGGGCACCCCTAGGCTTAGGCTAGGGCACCCCTAGGCTTAGTCTAGGGCACCCCTAGGCTTAGGCTAGGGCACCCCTAGGCTTAGGCTAGGGCAGCCCTAGGCTTAGGCTAAGGCTAGGGCTCACCTAGCCTAAGGCTAGGGCACCCCTAGGCTTAGGCTAGGGCACCCCTAGGCTCAGGCTAGGGCACCCCTAGGCTTAGGCTAAGTCTAGGGCTTCCCGAGCCTAAGGCTAGGTCACCACTAGGCTTAGGCTAGGGCACCCCTAGGCTTAGGCTAAGGCCTGGGGACCCCTAGGCTTAGGCTAAGGCTAGGGCTCCCCTAGCTTAAGGCTAGGGCACCCCTAGGCTTAGGCTAGGGCACCCCTAGGCTTAGGCTCGGGCACCCCTAAGCTTAGGCTAGGGCACCCTTAGGCTTAGGCTAGGGCACCCCTAGGCTTAGGCTAGGGCACCCCTAGGCTTAATCTAAGGCTACGGCTCCCGTAGCCTCAGGCTACGGCACCCCTAGACTCAGGCTATGGCACCCCTAGGCTTAGGCTAGGGCAATCCTAGGTTTGACTAACGCTAGGGCTCCCCTATCCTCAGGCTAGGGCACCCGTAGGCTCAGGCTAGGGCACCCTAGGCTTAGGCTATGGCACCCCTAGGCTTAGGCTAAGGCTAGGGCTCCCCGAGCCTAAGGCTAGAGCACCCCTAGGCTTAGGCTAGGGCACCCCTAGGCTTAGGCTAAGTCTAGGGCTCCCGTATCCTAAGGCTAGAGCACCCCTAGGCTTAGGCTAGGGCACCCCTAGGCTTAGGTTAAGGCTAGGGCACCCCTAAACTTAGGCCAGGGCACCCCTAGGCTTAGGCCAGGGCACCCCTAGGCTTAGGCTCCGGCACCCCGAGGGTTAGGCTAAGGCTAGGGCTCCCCTAGCCTAAGGCTAGGGCACCCTAGGCTTAGGGTTGGGCACCCATAGGCTTAGGATAGGGCACCCCTAGGCTTACGCTAAGGCTAGGGGACTCCTAGGCTTAGGCTAGGGCACCCCTAGGCTTATACTAGGGCACCCCTTGGCTTAGGCTGGGCACACCTAGGCTGAGGCTAGGGCACCCCTAAGCTGAGGCTAGGACACCCCTAGGCTTATTCTAAGGCTAGGGCTACCATAGCCTAAGGCTAGGGCACCCCAAGGCTTAGGCTAGGGCATCCCTAGGCTTAGGCTAAGGCTAGGGTTCCCCTAGCCTAAGGCTAGTGCACACCTAGGCTTAGGCTAGGGCACCCCAAGGCTTAGGCTAAGGCACCCCTAGGCTTACGCTAAGGTTAGCGTTCCCCTAGCCTAAAGCTAGGGCACCTCTAGGCTTAGGCTAGGGCACCCCTAGGCTTAGGCTAGGGCACCCCTAGGCTTCGGCTAAGGCGAGGACTCCCCTAGCCTAAGGATAGGGCACGCCTAGGGTTAGGCTAAGGCTAGGGCTCCCCTAGCCTAAGGCTAGGGCTCCCCTAAGCTTAGGCTAGGGCACCCCTAGGTTTAGGCTAGGACGCCCCTAGGCTTAGGCTAAGGCTAGGGTTCCCTGGCCTAAGGCTATGGCACCCCTAGGCTTAGGCTAGGGCACCCCTAGGCTTAGGCTGGGGCACGCCTAGGCTTAGGCTAAGGCTACGGCTCCTCTAGTCAGGCTGGGGCACCCCTAGACTCAGGCTATGGCACCCTAGGCTTAGGCTAGGGCAATCCTAGGCTAGACTAAGGCTAGGGCTCCCCAGCCTCAGGCTATGGCACCCGTAGGCTCAGGCTAGGGAACCCCTAGCCTAAGGCTAGTGCACCCCTAGGCTTAGGCTAGTGCACCCCTAGGCTTAGGCTAGGGCACCCCTAGACTTAGGCTAAGGCAACGGCTCCCCTAGCCTCAGGCTAGGGCACCCCTAAACTCAGGATAGGGCACCCCTAAGCTTAGGCTAGGGCAATCCTAGGCTTAGGTTAATGATATGGCTCCCGTAGGCTCAGTCTAGGGCACCCCTAGGCTTAGACTAGGGCACCCCTAGGCTTAGGCTAAGGCTAGGGCTCCCCTAGCCGAAGGCTACGGCACCCCTAGGCTCAGGCTAGGGCACCCCGAGGCTTATGCTAGGGCACCCCTTGGCTTAGGAAAAGGTTAGGGCTCCCCTAGCCTAAGGCTAGGGCACCTCTAGGCTTAGGCTAGGGCACCCCTAGGCTTAGGCTAGGGCACCCTATACTAAAGCTATGGCACCCCTAGGCTTAGCCTAAGGCACCCCTAAGCTTAGGCTAAGGATAGGGCTCCCCTACCCTAAGGCTAGGGCACCTCTAGGCTTACGATAGGGCACCCCTCGGCTTAGGCTAGGGCACCCCTAGGCTTAGGCTAGGCCACCCCTAGGCTTAGGCTAAGGCTAGGGCTAACTTGGCTTAGGCTAGGGCACCCCTAGGCTTAGGCCATGGAACCTCTAGACTAAGGCTAGGGCTCCCCTAGGCTTAGGCTAGGGCACCCCTAGGCTTAGGCTAGGGCACCCCTACACTTAGACTAAGGCAACGCCTCCCCTAGCCTCAGGCAAGGGCACTCCTAGACTCAGGGTAGGGCACTCGTTAGCTTGGGCTAGGACAATCCTACGCTTAGGCTAAGTCTAGGGCTCCCGTATCCTCAGGCTAGGGCACCCCTAGGCTTAGGCTAGGGCACCCCCAGGCTTAGGCTAGGGCTCCCCTAGTCTTAGGCTATGGCTGCGGCTCCCCTTGCCTCAGGCTAGTGCACTACTAGACTCAGGCTATGGCACCCCTAGACTTAGGCTAGGGCAATCCTAGGCTAGACTAACGTTAGGGCTCCCCTAGCCTCAGGTTAGGGCAACCGTAGGCTCAGGCTAGGGCACCCCGAGGCTCAGGCTAGGGCACCCCAAGGCTTAGGCTAGGGCACCCCTAGGCTTAGGCTAAGGCTAGGGCTCGCCTAGCCTCAGGCTAGGGCACCCCTAGGCTTTGGCTAGGGCACCCCTAGGCTTAGGCTAAGGCTAGGGCTCACCTAACCTAAGGCTAGGGCAACCCTAGGCTTAGACAAGGGCAAACCCAAGGCTTAGACTAGGAAACCCCTAGCCTAAGACTAGGGCACCCCTAGGTTTATGCTAGGGCACCCCTAGGCTTAGGCTAGGACAGACCTAGGCTTAGGCTAGGGCACCCCTAGGCTTAGGCTTGGCACCCCTACGCTTAAGCTTGGGCACCCCTAGGCTTAGGCAAGGGCAGCCCTAGGCTTAGGCTAGGGCACCCCTAGGCTTAGGCTAGGGCACCCCTAGGCTTAGGCTTGGCACCCCTAGGCTTAGGCTTGGGCACCCCTAGGCTTAGGCTAGGGCAGCTCTAGGCTTAGGCTAGGGCACCCCTAGGCTTAGGCTAGGGCATCCCTAGGCTTAGGCTAAGGCTAGGGCTCACCTAGCCTAAGGCTAAGGCACCCCTAGGCTTAGACTAGGGCACCCCTAGGCTTAGGCTAGGGAACCCATAGCCTAAGGCTAGGGCACCCCTAGGATTAGGCTAGGGCACCCCTAGGCTTAGGCTAGGGCAGCCCTAGGCTTAGGCTAGGGCAGCACTAGACTTAGGCTAGGGCACCCCTAGGCTTAGGCTAGGGCACCCATAGGCTTAGGCTAGGGCAACCCTAGGCTTAGGCTAAGGCTAGGGCTCACCTAGCCTAAGGTTACGGCACCCCTAGGCTTAGAGTAGGGCACCCCTAGGCTTAGGCTAGGGCACCCCTAGGCTTAGGTTAGGGCACCCCTAGGCTTAGGCTAAGGCTAGGGCTCGCCTAGCCTAAGCCTAGGGCACCCCTAGGCTTAGGCTAGGACAGACCTAGGCTTAGGCTAGGGCACCCCTAGGCTTAGGCTTGGCACCCCTAGGCTTAGGCTTGGGCACCCCTAGGCTTAGGCTAGGGCAGCTCTAGGCTTAGGCTAGGGCACCCCTAGGCTTAGACCTGGGCACCCCTAGGCTTAGGCTAGGGCACCCCTAAGCTTAAGCTAGGGCACCCCTAGGCGTAGGCTAGGGCACCCCTAGGCTTAGGCTAAGGCTAGGGCTCGCCTAGCCTAAGGCTAGGGCACCCCTAGGCTTAGGCTAGGACAGACCTAGGCTTAGGCTAGGGCACCCCTAGGCTTAGGCTTGGCACCCCTAGGCTTAGGCTTGGGCACACCTAGGCTTAGGCTAGGGCACCCCTAGGCTTAGGCTAAGGTTAGGGCTCCCTAGCCTAAGGCTAGGGCACCCCTAGGCTTAGGCTTGGCACCCCTATGCTTAGGCTTGGGCACCCCTAGGCTTAGGCTAGGGCAGCCATAGGCTTAGGCTAAGGCTAGGGCTCCCCTATCCTAAGGGTAGGGCACCCCTAGGCTTAGGCTAGGGCACCCCTAGGCTTAAGCTTGGCACCCCTAGGTTAGGCTTGGGCACCCCTAGGCTTAGGCTAGGGCAGCCCTAGGCTTAGGCTAAGGCTAGGGCTCGCCTAGCCTAAGGCTAGGGCAGCCCTAGGCTTAGGCGAGGGCACCCCTAGGCTTAGGCTAAGGCAGCCCTAGGATTAGGCTACGGCACCCCTAGGCTTAGGCTAGGGCACCCCTAGGCTTTGGCTAAGGCACCCCTAGGCTTAGGCTAAGGCTAGGGCTCACCTAGCCTAAGGCTAGGGCACCCCTAGGATTAGACTAGGGCACCCGTAGGCTGAGGCTAGGGAACCCCTAGCCTAAGGCTAGGGCACCCGTAGGCTTAGGCTAGCGCACCCCTAGGCTTAGGCCAGGGCACCCCTAGGCTTAGGCTAAGGCTAGGACTCGCCTAGCCTAAGGCTTGGGCACACCTAGGCTTAGGCTAGGACAGACCTAGGTTTAGGCTACGGCACCCCTAGGCTTAGACTTGGCACCCCTAGGCTTAGGCTTGGGCACCCCTAGGCTTAGGCTGGGCAGCCCTAGGCTTAGGCTAGGGAACCCCTAGGCTTAGGCTAGGGCACCCCTAGGCTTAGGCTAGGGCACCCCTAGGCTTAGGCTAGGGCAGCCCTAGTCTCAGTCTAGGGCTAGGGCTCGCTTAGCCTAAGGCTAGGGCACCCCTAGGCTTAGGCTAGGGCACCACTAGGCTTAGGCTAGGGCACCCCTAGGCTTAGGCTTGGCACCCCTAGGCTTAGGCTTGGGCACCCCTAGGCTTAGGCTAGGCCAGCCCTAGGCTTAGGCTAAGGCTAGGGCTCGCCTAGCCTAAGGCTAGGGCACCCCTAGGCTTAGGTTAGGGCACCCGGAGGCTTAGGCTAGGGCAGCCCTAGGCTTAGGCTAGGGCACCCCTAGGCTTAGACTAGGACACCCCTAGACTTAGGTTAGGGCACCCGTAGACTTAGGCTAGGGCACCCCTAGGCTTAGGCTAAGGCTATGGCTCCCGTAGCCTCAGGCTACGGCACCCCTAGACTCAGGCTATGGCACCCCTAGGCTTAGGCTAGGGCTATCCTATGTTAGACTAACGCTAGGGCTCCCCTATCCTCAGGCTAAGGCACCCGTAGGCTCAGGCTAGTGTACCCCTAGGCTTAGGCTATGCACCCCTAAGCTTAGGCTAGGGCACCCCTATGGTTAGGCTAAGGCACCCCTAGGCTTATGCTAGGGCACCCCTAAGCTTAAGCTTAGGCTAGGGCTCCCCTAGCCTAAGGCTAGGGCACCCCTAGGCTTAGGCTAGGGCACCCCTAGGCTTAGGCTGGGGCACCGCTAGGCTTAGGCTAGGGCACCCCTAGGCTTAGGCTAGGGCACCCCGAGGCTTCGGCTAGGGCACCACTAGGCTTAGGCTAATGTTAGGGCTCCCCTAGCCTAAGGCTAGGGCACCCCTAGGCTCAGTCTAGGGCACCCCTAGGCTTAGGCTAGGGCACCCATAGGCTTAGGCTAAGTCTAGGGCTCCCCTCGACTAAGGCAAGGACACCCCTAGGCTTACGCTAAGTCTAGGGCTCCCCTAGCCTAAGGCTAGGGCACCCCTAGGCTTAGGCTAGGGAACCCCTAGGCTTAGGCTAGGGCACCCCTAGGCTTAGGCTAGGGCACCCCTAGGCTTAGTCTAGGGCACCCCTAAGCTTAGGCTAGGGCACCCCTAGACTTAGGTTAAGGCTACGGCTCCCCTAGCCTCAGGCTAGGGCACCCCTAGACTCACTATGGCACCCCTAGGCTTAGGCTAGGGCAGCCCTAGGCTTAGGCTAAGGCTAGGGCTCGCCTAGCCTAAGGCTAGGGCACCCCTAGGCTTAGGCTAGGACAGACCTAGGCTTGGGCTAGGGCACCCCTAGGCTTAAGCTTGGCACTCCTAGGCTTAGGCTAGGGCAGCCATAGGCTTAGGCTAAGGCTGGGCTCACCTAGCCTAAGGCCTGGGCACCCCTAGTCTTAGGCTAGGGCACCCCTAGGCTTAGGCTAGGGCACCCCTAGGCTTAGGCTAGGGCACCCCTAGGCTTAGGCTAAGGCTAGGGCTCGACTAGCCTAAGGCTAGGGCACCCCTAGGCTTAGGCTAGGGCAGCCCTAGGCTTAGGCTATGGCACCCCTATGCTTAGGCTTGGGCACCCCTAGGCTTAGGCTAGGGCAGCCCTAGGCTTAGGCAAAGGCTAGGGCTCGCCTAGCCTAAGGCTAGCGCACCCCTAGGCTTAGGCTAGGACAGACCTAGGCTTAGGCTAGGGCACCCCTAGGCTTAGGCTTGGGCACCCCTAGGCTTAGGCTAAGGCTAGGGCTCCCCTAGCCTAAGGCTAAGGTACCCCTAGGCTTAGGTTAGGGCACCCCTAGGCTTAGGCTAGGGCAGCCCAAGGCTTAGGCTAGGGTACCCCTATGCTTAGGCTAGGGCACCCCTAGACTTAGGCTAGGGCACCCCTAGGCTTAGGCTAAGGCTAGGGCTCACCTAGCCTAAGGCTAGGGCACCCCTAGGTTTAGGCTAGGGCACCCCTAGGCTTATTCTAAGGCTAGGGCTACCCTAGCCTAAGGCTAGGCCTCCCCTAGCCTAAGGCTAGGGCACCCCTTGGCTTACGCTGGGGAACCCCTAGCCTTAGGAAAAGGGTAGGGCTCCCGTAGCCTAAGGCTAGGGCACCCCTAGGTTTAGGCTAGGGCACCCCTAGGCTTAGGCTAGGGAACCCCTAGGCTTTTGCTAGGGCTCCCCTAGGCTTAGGATAAGGCTATGGCTCCCCTAGCCTCAGGATAGTGAACCCCTAGACTCAGGCTATGACACCCCCATTCTTAGGCTAGGGCAATCTTAGGCTAGACTAACGCTAGGGCTCCCCTATCCTCAGGTTAGGGCACCCGTAGGCTCAGGCTAGGGCACCCCTAAGATTAGGCCAGGGCACCCCTAGGCTTAGGCCAGGGCATCCCTAGGCTTAGGCTAGGGCACCCCTAAGCTTAGGCTAGGGCACCCCTAGGCTTAGGCTAGGGCACCCCTAGGCTCAGCCTATGGCACCCCTAGGCTTAGGCTAGGGCAATCCTAGGCTAGACAAAGGCTAGGGCTCCCCTCGCCTAAGGCTACGGCACCGCTAGGCTCAGGCTAGAGCACCCCTAGGCTTAGACTAGGGCACTCCTAGGCTTAGGCTCGGGCACCCCTAGGATTAGGCTAAGGCTAGTGCTCCCCTAGCCTAAGGCTAGGGCACCCCTAGGCTTAGGCTAGGGCACCCATATGCTTAGGCTAGGGCAGCCCTCGGATTAGGCTAAGGCTAGGGGACTCCTAGGCTTAGGCTAAGGCAGCCCTAGGCTTAGGCTAGGGCACCCCTAGGCTTAGGCTAGGGCACCCCTAGGCTTAGGCTAGGGCACCCCTAGGTTTAGGCTAGGGCACCCCTAGGCTTAGGCTAAGGCTACGGCTCCCCTAGCCTCATTCTAGGGCACCCCTAGACTCAGGCTAGGGCACTCGTAGACTCAGGCTAGGTTACCCCTAGGCTCAGGCTAGGGCAGCCCTAGGCTTAGGCTAGGGCACCCCTAGGTTTAGGCTAGGGCACCCCTAGGCTTAGGCTAAGGCTAAGGCTCCCCTAGTCTAAGGCTAGGGCACCGCTTGGATTAGGCCAGGGCACCCCTAGGCTTAGGCTAAGGAACCCCTAGCCTAAGGCTAGGGCACCCCTAGGCTTAGGTTAGGGCACCCCTAGGCTTAGGCTGGGGTACCCTTAGGCTTAAGCTACGGCACCCGTAGGCTTAGGCTAAGGCTAGGGCTCCTTTAGCCTAAGGCTATTGCACACCTAAGCTTAGGCTAGGGCAACCCTAGGCTCAGGCTAGGGCACCCCTAGGCGTAGACTAGTGTACCCATAGCCTTTGGAAAAGGTTAGGGGTCACCTAGCCTAAGGCTAGGGCACCCCTTGGCTTAGGCTAGGGCACCCCTAGGCTAAGGCTAGGGCACCCCTAAGTTTTAGCTAGGGCTCCCCTAGGCTTAGGCAAAGGCTACGGCTCCCCTAGCCTCAGACTACTGCACCCCTATACTCAGGCTATGACACCCCTAGGCTTAGGCTAGGGCAATACTAGGCTAGAATAACGCTACGGCTCCCCTATCCTCAGGCTAGGGCACCCGTAGGCTCAGGCTTGGGCACCCCTAGGCTCAGGCTAGGGCAACCTAGGCTTAGGCTATGGCACCCCTAGGCTTAGGCTAAGGCTAGGGCTCCCCTAGCCTAAGGCTAGAGCACCCCTAGGCTTAGGCTAGGGCACCCCTAGGCTTAGGCTAAGGCTAGGGCTCCCCTAGCCTAAGGCTAGAGCACCCGTAGGCTTAGGCTAGGGCAATCCTAGGCTAGACTAACGCTAGGACTCCCGTATCCTCAGGCTAGGGCTCCCCTAGCCTCTGGCTAGCTCACCCCTAGGCTTAGGCTAGGGCACCCCTAGGCTTAGGCTAAGGCTAGGGCTCCCCTAGCCTAAGGCTAGAGCACTCCTAGGCTTAGGCTAGGGCACACCTAGGCTTAGGTTAAGGCTAGGGATCCCCTAGCCTAAGGCTAGGGCACCCCTAGGCTTAGGCCAGGGCACCCCGAGGCTTAGGCCAGGGCACCCCTAGGCTTAGGCTCCGGCACCCCGAGGGTTAGGCTAAGGCTAGGGCTCCCCTAGCCTAAGGCTAGGGCACCCTAGGCTTAGGGTTGGGCACCCATAGGCTTAGGCTAGGGCACCCCTAGGCTTAGGCTAAGGCTAGGGCTCGACTAGCCTAAGGCTAGGGCACCCCTAGGCTTAGGCTAGGGCAGCCCTAGGCTTAGGCTATGGCACCCCTATGCTTAGGCTTGGGCACCCCTAGGCTTAGGCTAGGGCAGCCCTAGGCTTAGGCAAAGGCTAGGGCTCGCCTAGCCTAAGGCTAGCGCACCCCTAGGCTTAGGCTAGGACAGACCTAGGCTTAGGCTAGGGCACCCCTAGGCTTAGGCTTGGGCACCCCTAGGCTTAGGCTAAGGCTAGGGCTCACCTAGCCTAAGGCTAGGGCACCCCTAGGTTTAGGCTAGGGCACCCCTAGGCTTATTCTAAGGCTAGGGCTACCCTAGCCTAAGGCTAGGCCTCCCCTAGCCTAAGGCTAGGGCACCCCTTGGCTTACGCTGGGGAACCCCTAGCCTTAGGAAAAGGGTAGGGCTCCCGTAGCCTAAGGCTAGGGCACCCCTAGGTTTAGGCTAGGGCACCCCTAGGCTTAGGCTAGGGGACCCCTAGGCTTTAGCTAGGGCTCCCCTAGGCTTAGGATAAGGCTATGGCTCCCCTAGCCTCAGGATAGTGAACCCCTAGACTCAGGCTATGACACCCCCATTCTTAGGCTAGGGCAATCTTAGGCTAGACTAACGCTAGGGCTCCCCTATCCTCAGGCTAGGGCACCCGTAGGCTCAGGCTAGGGCACCCCTAAGATTAGGCCAGGGCACCCCTAGGCTTAGGCCAGGGCATCCCTAGGCTTAGGCTAGGGCACCCCTAAGCTTAGGCTAGGGCACCCCTAGGCTTAGGCTAGGGCACCCCTAGGCTCAGCCTATGGCACCCCTAGGCTTAGGCTAGGGCAATCCTAGGCTAGACAAAGGCTAGGGCTCCCCTCGCCTAAGGCTACGGCACCGCTAGGCTCAGGCTAGAGCACCCCTAGGCTTAGACTAGGGCACTCCTAGGCTTAGGCTCGGGCACCCCTAGGATTAGGCTAAGGCTAGTGCTCCCCTAGCCTAAGGCTAGGGCACCCCTAGGCTTAGGCTAGGGCACCCATATGCTTAGGCTAGGGCAGCCCTCGGATTAGGCTAAGGCTAGGGGACTCCTAGGCTTAGGCTAAGGCAGCCCTAGGCTTAGGCTAGGGCACCCCTAGGCTTAGGCTAGGGCACCCCTAAGCTTAGGCTAGGGCACCCCTAGGCTTAGGCTAGGGCACCCCTAGGCTCAGCCTATGGCACCCCTAGGCTTAGGCTAGGGCAATCCTAGGCTAGACAAAGGCTAGGGCTCCCCTCGCCTAAGGCTACGGCACCGCTAGGCTCAGGCTAGAGCACCCCTAGGCTTAGACTAGGGCACTCCTAGGCTTAGGCTCGGGCACCCCTAGGATTAGGCTAAGGCTAGTGCTCCCCTAGCCTAAGGCTAGGGCACCCCTAGGCTTAGGCTAGGGCACCCATATGCTTAGGCTAGGGCAGCCCTCGGATTAGGCTAAGGCTAGGGGACTCCTAGGCTTAGGCTAAGGCAGCCCTAGGCTTAGGCTAGGGCACCCCTAGGCTTAGGCTAGGGCACCCCTAGGCTTAGGCTAGGGCACCCCTAGTTTTAGGCTAGGGCACCCCTAGGCTTAGGCTAAGGCTACGGCTCCCCTAGCCTCATTCTAGGGCACCCCTAGACTCAGGCTAGGGCACTCGTAGACTCAGGCTAGGTTACCCCTAGGCTCAGGCTAGGGCAGCCCTAGGCTTAGGCTAGGGCACCCCTAGGTTTAGGCTAGGGCACCCCTAGGCTTAGGCTAAGGCTAAGGCTCCCCTAGTCTAAGGCTAGGGCACCCCTTGGATTAGGCCAGGGCACCCCTAGGCTTAGGCTAAGGAACCCCTAGCCTAAGGCTAGGGCACCCCTAGGCTTAGGTTAGGGCACCCCTAGGCTTAGGCTGGGGTACCCTTAGGCTTAAGCTACGGCACCCGTAGGCTTAGGCTAAGGCTAGGGCTCCTTTAGCCTAAGGCTATTGCACACCTAAGCTTAGGCTAGGACAACCCTAGGCTCAGGCTAGGGCACCCCTAGGCGTAGACTAGTGTACCCATAGCCTTTGGAAAAGGTTAGGGGTCACCTAGCCTAAGGCTAGGGCACCCCTTGGCTTAGGCTAGGGCACCCCTAGGCTAAGGCTAGGGCACCCCTAAGTTTTAGCTAGGGCTCCCCTAGGCTTAGGCAAAGGCTACGGCTCCCCTAGCCTCAGACTACTGCACCCCTATACTCAGGCTATGACACCCCTAGGCTTAGGCTAGGGCAATACTAGGCTAGAATAACGCTACGGCTCCCCTATCCTCAGGCTAGGGCACCCGTAGGCTCAGGCTTGGGCACCCCTAGGCTCAGGCTAGGGCAACCTAGGCTTAGGCTATGGCACCCCTAGGCTTAGGCTAAGGCTAGGGCTCCCCTAGCCTAAGGCTAGAGCACCCCTAGGCTTAGGCTAGGGCACCCCTAGGCTTAGGCTAAGGCTAGGGCTCCCCTAGCCTAAGGCTAGAGCACCCGTAGGCTTAGGCTAGGGCAATCCTAGGCTAGACTAACGCTAGGACTCCCGTATCCTCAGGCTAGGGCTCCCCTAGCCTCTGGCTAGCTCACCCCTAGGCTTAGGCTAGGGCACCCCTAGGCTTAGGCTAAGGCTAGGGCTCCCCTAGCCTAAGGCTAGAGCACTCCTAGGCTTAGGCTAGGGCACACCTAGGCTTAGGTTAAGGCTAGGGATCCCCTAGCCTAAGGCTAGGGCACCCCTAGGCTTAGGCCAGGGCACCCCTAGGCTTAGGCCAGGGCACCCCTAGGCTTAGGCTCCGGCACCCCGAGGGTTAGGCTAAGGCTAGGGCTCCCCTAGCCTAAGGCTAGGGCACCCTAGGCTTAGGGTTGGGCACCCATAGGCTTAGGATAGGGCACCCCTAGGCTTAGGATAAGGCTAGGGGACTCCTAGGCTTAGGCTACGGCACCCCTTAGCTTATGCTAGGGCACCCCTAGGCTTAGGCGAAGGCACCCCTAGGCTTAGGCTAGGGCACCCCTAGGCTTAGGCTAAGGCTAGGGTACCCCTAGGCTTAGGATGAGGTACCACTAGGCTTAGGCTAGGGCAACAATAGGCTTAGGCTAGGGCACCCCTTGGCTTAGGCTGGGCACCCCTAGGCTGAGGCTAGGGCACCCCTAAGCTGAGGCTAGGGCACACCTAGGCTTATTCTAAGGCTAGGGCTACCATAGCCTAAGGCTAGGGCACCCATAGGCTTAGGCTAGGGCATCCCTAGGCTTAGGCTAAGGCTAGGGTACACTAGCCTAAGGCTAGGGCACCCCTAGGCTTAGGCTAGGGCACCCCAAGGCTTAGGCTAAGGCACCCCTAGGCTTACGCTAAGGTTAGGGCTCCCCTAACCTAAGGCTAGGGCACTTCTAGGCTTAGGCTAGGGCACCCCTAGGCTTTGGCAAGGGCAACCCTAGGCTTAGGCTGGGGCACCCCTAGGCTTAGGCTAGGGCACCCCAAGTCTGAGGCTAGGGCACCCCTAAGCTGAGGCTAGGGCACCCCAAGCTTAGGCTAAAGCTAGGGCTACCCTAGCCTAAGGATAGGGCACCTCCAAGCTTAGGCTAGGGCACCCCTAGGCTTAGGCTAGGGCACCACTAGACTTAGGTTTAGGCTAGGGCACCCGTAGGCTTAGGCTAGGGCTCCCCAAGGCTTAGGCTAAGACACCCCTAGGCTTACCCTAAGGTTAGGGCTCCCCTTGCCTAAGGCTAGGGCACCTCTAGGCTTAGGCTAGGGCACAACTAGGCTATGGCTAGGGCACACCTAGGCTTAGGCTAGGGCACTCCTACGCTTAGGCTAGGGCAGCCCGAGGCTTGGGTTAGGGCACCCCTATCCTTAGGCTAGGGCAGCCCTAGGCTTAGGCTAGGGCACCCTTAGGCTTAGGCTAGGGCACCCCTAGTCTTAGGCTAAGGTTAGGGCTCCCCTAGCCTAAGTCTATGGCACCCCTAGGCTTAGGCTTCAGCACCCCTATGCTTTGGCTAGGGCACCCCTAGGTTTAGGCTAAGGCTAGGGCTCCCCTAGCCTAAGGCTAGGGCACCCCTAGGCTTAGGCTAGGGCACTCCTAGGCTTAGGCTAGGGCAGCCCTACGCTTATGCTAGGGCAGCCTTAGGCTTAGGCTAAGTCTATGGCTCCCTTAGCCTAAGGCTAGGGCACCCATAGGCTTGGGCTAGGGCACCTTTAGGCTTAGGCTAGGGCACCCCTAGGATTAGGCTAAGGCTAGGGCACCCCGAGCCTAAGGCTAGGGCACCCCTAGGCTTAGGCTAGGGCACTCCTAGGCTTAGGCTAGAGCATCCGTAGGCTTAGGCTAGGGCACCCCTAGGCTTAGGCTAGGGCACCCCTAGGCTTAGGCTAAGGCTTGGGCTCCCTTAGTCTAAGGCTAGGGCACCCTTAGGCTTAGACTAGGGCACCCCTAGGCTTAGGCTAGGGCACCCCTAGGCTTAGGCTACGACACCACTAGGCTTAGGCTAGGGCACCCCTAGGCTTAGGCTAAGGCTAGGGAACCCATAGCCTAAGGCTAGGGCTACCCTAGGGTTAGGTTAGGGCACCCTTAGGCTTAGGCTAGGGCACCCCTAGGCTTAGGCTAGTGCACCCCTATGCTTAGGCTAATGCTAGGGCTTCCCTAGCCTAAGGGTAGGGCACCCCTAGGCTTAGGCTAGGGCACCCCTAGGCTTAGGCTAGGGCACCCCTAGGCTTAGGCTAGGCACCCCTAGGCTTAGGCTAGGGCACCCCTAGGCTTAGACTAGGGCACTCCTAGGCTTAGGCTAGGGTACCCCTAGGCTTCGGCTAAGGCGAGGACTCCCCTAGCCTAAGGATAGGGCACGCCTAGGCTTAGGCTAGGGCACCCCTAAGCTTAGGCTAGGGCACCCCTAGGTTTAGGCTAGGGCGCCCCTATGCTTAGGCTAAGGCTAGGGTTCCCTGGCCTAAGGCTAGGGCACCCCTAGGCTTAGGCTAGGGCACCCCTAGGCTTAGGCTGGGGCACGCCTAGGCTTAGGCTAAGGCTACGGCTCCCCTAGTCAGGCTGGGTCACCCCTAGACTCAGGCTATGGCACCCTATGCTTAGGCTAGGGCAATCCTAGGCTAGACTAAGGCTAGGGCTCCCCTAGCCTAAGGATAGGGCACCCGTATGCTCAGGCTAGGGAACCCCTAGCCTAAGGCTAGGGCACCCCTAGGCTTAGGCTAGGGCACCCCTAGGCTTAGGCTAGGGCACCCCTAGACTTAGGCTAAAGCAACGGCTCCCCTAGCCTCAGGCTAGGGCACCCCTAAACTCAGACTAGGGCACCCCTAAACTTAGGCTAGGGCAATCCTAGGCTTAGGCTAATGCTAGGGCTCCCCTAGTCTCAGTCTAGGGCACCCCTAGACTTAAACTAGGGCACCCCTTGGCTTAGGAAAAGGTTAGGGCTCCCCTAGCCTAAGGCTAGGGCACCCCTAGTCTTAGGCTAAGGCACCCCTAGGCTTAGGCTAGGGCAACCCTAGGCTTAAGCTAGGGCTCCCGTAGGCTTATGCTAAGGCTACGGCTCCCCTAGCCTCAGGCTAATGCACCCCTAGACTAAGGCTATGGCACCCCTAAGCTTAGCTATGGCACCCCTAGGCTTAGGTTAGGGCACCCCTAGGCTTAGGCTAGGCCACCGCTAGGCTTAGTCTAAGGCTAGGGCTAACCTAGGCTTAAGCTAGGGCACCCCTAGGCTTAGGCTATGGAACCGCTAGACTAAGGCTAGGGCACCCCTAGGCTTAGGCTAGGACACCCCTAGGCTTAGGCTAGGGCACCCGTACACTTAGACTAAGGCAACGCCTCCCCTAGCCTCAAGAGAGGGCACCCCTAGACTCAGGTTAGGGCACCCGTTAGCTTAGGCTAGGACAATCCTGGGCTTAGGCTAAGTCTAGGGCTCCCCTATCCTCAGGCTAGGGCACCCCTAGGCTTAGGCTAGGGCACCCCCAGGCTTAGGCTAGGGCTCCCCTAGTCTTAGGCTATGGCTGCGGCTCCCCTTGCCTCAGGCTAGTGCACTACTAAACTCAGGCTATGGCACCCCTAGACTTAGGCTAGAGCAATCCTAGGCTAGACTAACGTTAGGGCTCCCCTAGCCTCAGGTTAGGGCACCCGTAGGCTCAGGCTAGGGCACCCCGAGGCTCAGGCTAGGGCACCCCAAGGCTTAGGCTACGACACCAGTAGGCTTAGGCTAAGGCTAGGGCTCGCCTAGCCTCAGGCTAGGACACCCCTAGGTTTAGGCTAGGGCACCCGTAGGCTTAGGCCAGGGCACCCCTAGGCTTAGGGTAGGGCACCCCTAGGTATATGCTAAGGCTAGGGCTCACCTAGCCTAAAGCTAGGGCAACCCTAGGCTTAGACAAGGGCAAACCCAAGGCTTAGGCTAGGAAACCCCTAGCCTAAGGCTTGGGCACCCCTAGGTTTAGGCTAGGGCACCCCAAGGCTTAGGCTAGTACAGACCTGGGCTTAGGCTAGGGCACCCCTAGGCATAGGCTAGTGCAACCCTAGGCTTAGGCTAAGGCTAGGGCTCACCTATCCTAAAGCTAGGGCACCCCTAGGCTTAGGCTAGGACAGACCTAGGCTTAGGCTTGGGCACCCCTAGGCTAAGGCTTGGCACCCCTAGGCTTAGGCTTGGGCACCCCTAGGCTTAGGGTAGGGCAGAACTAGGCTTAGGCTAAGGTTAGGGCTCGCCTAGCATAAGGCTAGGGCAACCCTAGGCTTAGGCTAGGGCAACCCTAGGCTTAGGCTAGGGCACCCCTAGGCTTAGGCTAGGGCACCCCTAGACTTAGGCTAGGGCACCCCTAGGCTTAGGCTAAGGCTAGAGCTCGCCTAGCCTAAGGCTAGGGCACCCCTAGGCTTAGGCTAGGGCACCCCTTGGCTTAGGCTAGGGCACCCCTAGGCTTAGGCTTGGCACCCCTAGGCTTAGGCTTGGGCACCCCTAGGCTTAGGCTAGGGCAGCCCTAGGCTTAGGCTAGGGCACCCCTAGGCTTAGGCCTGGGCACCCCTAGGCTTAGGCTAGGGCACCACTAAGTTTAGGCTAGGGCACCCCTAGGCTTAGGTGGGCACCCCTAGGCTTAGGCTAGTACAGACCTAGGCTTAGGCTAGGGCACCCCTAGGCTTAGGCTTGGCACCCCTAGGCTTAGGCTTGGGCACCCCTAGGCTTAGGCAAGGGCAGCCCTAGGCTTAGGCTAGGGCACCCCTAGGCTTAGGCTAGGGCACCCTTAGGCATAGGCTTGGCACCCCTAGGCTTAGGCTTGGGCACCCCTAGGCTTAGGCTAGGGCAGCCCTAGGCTTAGACTGAGGCTAGGGCTCACCTAGCCTAAGTCTAGGGCACCCCTAGGCTTAGGCTAGGGCACCCATAGGCTAAGGATAGGGCACACCTAGGCTTAGGCTAAGGCTAGGGCTCACCTAGCCTAAGGCTAGGGCACCCCTAGGCTTAGACTAGGGCACCCCTAGGCTTAGGCTAGGGCACCCCTGGGCTTAGGCTAGGGCTCCCCTAGGCTTAGGCTAAGGCAAGGGCTCACCTAGCCTCAGGCTAGGGCAGCCCTTGGCTTAGGCTAGGACAGACCTAGGATTAGCCTTGGGCACCCCTAGGTATAGGCTAGGGTAACCCTAGGCTTAGGCTAAGGTTAGGGCTCGCCTAGCCTAAGGATAGGGCACCCCTAGGCTTAGGCTAGGGCACCCCTAGGCTTAGGCTAGGGCAGCCCTAGGCTTACGCTAGGGCACTCCTAGGCTTAGGCTAGGGCACCCCTAGGCTTAGGCTAAGGCTAGGGATCCCCTAGACTAAGGCTAGGGCAGTCCTAGGCTTAGGCTAGGGCACCCCTAGGCTTAGGCTAGGGCACCCCTAGGCTTAGGCTTGGTACCCCTAGGCTTAGGCTTGGGCACCCCTAGGCTTAGGCTAGGGCAGCCCTAGGCTTAGGCTAAGGCTAGGGCTCGCCTAGCCTAAGGCTAGGGCACCCCTAGGCTTAGGCTAGGGAACCCCTAGGCTTAGGCTAGGGCACCCCTAGGCTTAGGCTAGGACAGACCTAGGCTTAGTCTAGGGCACCCCAGGCTTAGGCTTGGCACCCCTCGGCTTAGGCTGGGGCAGCCATAGGCTTAGGCTAGGGCAGCCCTAGGCTTAGGCTAGGGCACCCCTAGGCTTAGGCTTAGGCTAGGGCTCCCCTAGCCTAAGGCTAGGGCAACCCTAGGCTTAGGCTAGGGCACCCCAAGGCTTAGGCTAGGGCACCCCTAGACTTAGGCTATGGCACCCCTAGGATTAGGCTAAGGTTAGGGCTCCCCTAGCCTAAGGCTAGGGCACCCCTAGGCTCAGTCTATGGCACCCCTAGGCTTAGGCTAGGGCACTCCTAGGCTTAGGCTAGGGCACCCCTAGGCTTAGGCTAAGGTTTAGGCTCCCCTAACCTAAGGCTAGGGTACCCCTAGGCTCAGTCTAGGTCACCCCTAGGCTTAGGCTAGGGCACCCCTAGGCTTAGGCTAAGTCTAGGGCTCTCCTAGCCTAAGGCTAGGGCACCCCTAGGCTTAGGCTAGGGCACCCATAGGCTTAGTCTAGGGCACCCCTAGGCTTAGGCTAGGGCACCCCTAGGCTTAGGCTAGTGCAGCCCTAGGCTTAGGCTAAGGCTAGGGCTCTCCTAGCCTAAGGCTAGGGCACCCCTAGCCTTAGGATAGTGCAGACCTAGGCTTAGGCTAGGGCACCCCTAGGCTTTGGCTAGGGCACCCCTAGGCTTACGCTAGGGAACCCCTAGGCTTAGGCTAAGGCTAGGGCTCCCCTAGCCTAAGGCTAGGGCACCCCTAGGCTTAGGCTAGGGCACCCCTAGGCTTAGGCTAGGGCACCCCTAGGCTCAGGCTAGGGCATCCCAAGGCTTAGGCTAAGGCTAGGGCTTCCCTAGCCTAAGGCTAGGTCACCACTAGGCTTAGGCTAGGGCACCCCTAGGCTTAGGCTAAGGCCTGGGCACCCCTAGGCTTAGGCTAAGGCTAGGGCTCCCCTAGCCTAAGGCTAGGGCACCCCTAGGCTTAGGCTAGGGCACCCCTAGGCTTAGGCTAGGGCACCCCTAAGCTTAGGCTAGGGCACCCTTAGGCTTAGGCTAGGGCACCCCTAGGCTTAGGCTAGGGCACCCCTAGGCTTAAGCTAAGGCTACGGCTCCCGTAGCCTCAGGCTACGGCACCCTTAGACTCAGGCTATGGCACCCCTAGGCTTAGGCTAGGGCAATCCTAGGTTTGACTAACGCTAGGGCTCCCCTATCCTCAGGCTAGGGCACCCGTAGCCTCAGGCTAGGGTACCCCTAGGCTTAGGCTAGGGCACCCCTAGGCTCATGCTAGGGCACCCTAGGCTTAGGCTATGGCACCCCTAGGCTTAGGCTAAGGCTAGGGCTCCCCGAGCCTAAGGCTAGAGCACCCCTAGGCTTAGGCTAGGGCACCCCTAGGCTTAGGCTAAGGCTAGGGCTCCCCTAGCCTAAGGCTAGAGCACCCCTAGGCTTAGGCTAGGGCAATCCTAGGGTAGACTAACGCTAGGACTCCCGTATCCTCAGGCTAGGGCTCCCCTAGCCTCAGGCTAGCTCACCCCTAGGCTTAGGCTAGGGCACACCTAGGCTTAGGCTAAGGCTAGGGCTCCCCTAGCCTAAGGCTAGAGCACCCCTAGGCTTAGGCTAGGGCACCCCAAGGCTTAGGTTAAGGCTAGGGATCCCCTAGCCTAAGGCTAGGGCACCCCTAAGCTTAGGCCAGGGCACCCCTAGGCTTAGGCCAGGGCACCCCTAGGCTTAGGCTCCGGCACCCCGAGGGTTAGGGTAAGGCTAGGGCTCCCCTAGCCTAAGGCTAGGGCACAGTAGGCTTAGGGTTGGGCACCCATAGGCTTAGGATAGGGCACCACTAGGCTTAGGCTAAGGCTAGGGGACTCCTAGGCATAGGCTACGGGACCCCTAGGGTTATGCTAGGGCAACCCTTGGCTTAGGCTGGGCACACCTAGGCTGAGGCTAGGGCACCCCTAAGCTGAGGCTAGGGCACCACTAGGCTTATTCTAAGGCTAGGGCTACCATAGCCTAAGGCTAGGGCACCCCTAGGCTTAGGCTAAGGCTGGGGTTCCCCTAGCCTAAGGCTAGTGCACACCTAGGCTTAGGCTAGGGCACCCCAAGGCTTAGGCTAAGGCACCCCTAGGCTTACGCTAAGGTTAGCGCTCCCCTAGCCTAAGGTTAGGGCACCTCTAGGCTTAGGCTAGGGCACACCTAGGCTTTGGTTGGGCACCCCTAGGCTTAGGCTAGGGCACCCCTAGGCTTAGGCTTGGGCACCCCAAGGCTGAGGCTAGGGCACCCCTAAGCTGAGGCTAGGGCAACCCTAGGCTTAGGCTAAAGCTAGGGCTACCCTAGCCTAAGGCTAGGGCACCTCTACGTTTAGGCTAGTGCACCCCTAGGCTTAGGCTAGGGCACCCCAAGGCTTAGGCTACGTTTATGGCTCCCTTAGCCTAAGGCTAGGGCACCCATAGGCTTGGGCTAGGGCACCCCTAGGCTTTGGCTAAGGCACCCCTAATATTAGGCTAAGGCTAGGGCTCCCCGAGCCTAAGGTTAGGGCACCCCTAGGCTTAGGCTAGGGCACTCCTAGGCTTAGGCTAGGGCACCCGTAGGCTTAGGCTAGGGCACCCCTAGGCTTAGGCTAAGGCTTGGGCTCCTTTAGTCTAAGGCTAGGGCACCCTTAGGCTTAGACTAGGGCACCCCTAGGCTTAGGCTAAGGCACCCCTAGGCTTAAGCTAGGGCACCCCTAGGCTTAGGCTAGGACACCACTAGGCTTAGGCTAGGGCACCCCGAGTCTTAGGCTAGTGCACCCCTAGGCTTAGGCTAAGGCTAGGGCTTCCCTAGCCTAAGGCTAGGGCACCCCTAGGCTTAGGCTAGGGCACCCCTAGGCTTAGGTATGGAACCCCTAGGCTTAGGTTAGGGCACCCCTATGCTTAGGCTAGGCGCCCCTAGGCTTAGGCTAGTGCACCCCTAGGCTTAGGCTAGGGCACCCCTAGGCTTCGGCTTAGGCGAGGACTCCCCTAGCCTAAGGATAGGGCACGCCTAGGCTTAGGCTAAGGCTAGGGCTCCCCTAGCTAAGGCTAGGGCTCCCCTAAGCTTAGGCTAGGGCACCCCTAGGTTTAGGCTAGGGCGCCCCTAGGCTTAGGCTAAGGCTAGGGTTCCCTGGCCTAAGGCTAGGGCACCCCTAGGCTTAGGCTAGGGCACACCTAGGCTTAGGATGGGGCACGCCTAGGCTTAGGCTAAGGCTACGACTCCCCTAGTCAGGCTGGGGCACCCCTAGACTCAGGCTATGGCATCCTAGGCTTAGGCTAGGGCAATCCTAGGCTTGACTAAGGCTAGGGCTCCCCAGCCTCAGGCTATGGCACCTGTAGGCTCAGGCTAGGGAACCCCTAGCCTAAGGCTAGGACACCCCTAGGCTTAGGCTAGTGCACCCCTAGGCTTAGGCTAGGGCACCCCTAGACTTATGCTAAGGCAACGGCTCCCCTAGCCTCAGGCTAGGGCACCCCTAAACTCAGGCTAGGGCACCCCTAAGCTTAGGCTAGGGCAATCCTAGGCTTAGGTTAATGATAGGGCTCCCCTAGGCTCAGTCTAGGGCACCCCTAGGTTAGACTCGGGCACCCCTAGGCTTAGGCTAAGGCTAGGGCTCCCCTAGCCGAAGGCTACGGCACCCCTAGGCTCAGGCTAGGGCACCCCGAGGCTTAGGCTAGGGCACCCCTTCGCTTAGGAAAAGGTTAGGGCTCCCGTAGCCTAAGGCTAGGGCACCTCTAGGCTTAGGCTAGGGCACCCCTAGGTTTAGGCTAGGGCACCCCTAGGCTTAGGCTAGGCCACCCCTAGGCTTAGGCTAAGGCTAGGGCTAACCTAGGCTTAGGCTAGGGCACCCCTAGTCTTAGGCCAGGGAACCGCTAGACTAAGGCTAGGGCTCCCCTAGGCTTAGGCTAGGGCACCCCTAGGCTTAGGCTAGGGCACCCCTACACTTAGACTAAGGCAACGCCTCCCCTAGCCTCAGGCAAGGGCACCCCTAGACTCAGGCTAGGGCCCCCGTTAGCTTAGGCTAGGACATTCCTAGGCTTAGGCTAAGTCTAGGGCTCCCGTATCCTCAGGCTAGGGCACCCCTAGACTTAGGCTAGGGCACCCCCAGGCTTAGGCTAGGGCTCCCCTAGTCTTAGGCTATGGCTGCGGCTCCCCTTGCCTCAGGCTAGTGCACTTCTAGACTCAGGCTATGGCACCCCTAGACTTAGGCTAGGGCAATCCTAGGCTAGACTAACGTTAGGGCTCCCCTAGCCTCAGGTTAGGGCATCCGTAGGCTCAGGCTAGGGCACCCGGAAGCTCAGGCTAGGGCACCCCAAGGCTTATGCTAGGGCACCCCTAGGCTTAGGCTAAGGCTAGGGCTCGCCTAGCCTCAGGCTAGGGCACCCCTAGGCTTAGGCTAGGGCACCACTAGGCTTAGGCTAGGGCACCCCTAGGCTTTGGCTAGGGCACCCCTAGGCTTAGGCGAAGGCTAGGGCTCACCTAGCCTAAGGCTAGGGCAACCCTAGGCTTAGACAAGGGCAAACCCAAGGCTTAGATTAGGAAATCCCTAGCCTAAGACTAGGGCAACCCTAGGTTTAGGCTAGGGCACCCCTAGGCTTAGGCTAGGACAGACCTAGGCTTAGGCTAGGGCACCCCTAGGCTTAGGCTTTGCACCCCTACGCTTAAGCTTGGGCACCCCTAGGCTTAGGCAAGGGCAGCCCTAGGCTTAGGCTATGGCACCCGTAGGCTAAGGATAGGGCACACCTAGGCTTAGGCTAAGGCTAGGGCTCACCTAGCCTAAGGCTAGGGCACCCTTAGGCATAGACTAGGGCACCCCTAGGCTTAGGCGAGGGAACCCCTAGGCTTAGGGTAGTGCACCCCTAGGCTTAGGTTAGGGCACCCCTAGGCTTAGGCTAGGGCACCCCTAGGCTTAGGCTAGGGCACCCCTAGGCTTAGGCTAAGGCTAGGGCTCACCTCGCCTAAGGCTAGGGCAGCCCTAGACTTAGACTAGAGCACCCCTAGGCTTAGGTTAGAGAACCCATAGCCTAAGGCTAGTGCACCCATAGGCTTAGGCTAGGGCACCCCTAGGCTTAGGCTAGTGCACCGCTAGGCTTAGGCTAAGGCTAGGGATCGCCTATCCTAAGGCTAAGGCACCCCTAGGCTTAGGCTAGGACAGACCTAGGCTTAGGCTAGGGCATCCCTAGGCTAAGGCTTGGCACCCCTAGGATTAGGCTTGGGCACCCCTAGGCTTAGGCTAGGGCAGCACTAGGCTTAGGCTAAGGCTAGGGCTCGCCTAGCATAAGGCTAGGGCAACCCTAGGCTTAGGCTAGGGCACCCCTAGGCTTAGGCTAGGGCACCCCTAAGTTAGGCTAGGGCACCCCTAGGCTTAGGCTAGGGCACCCCTAGACTTAGGCTTGGGCACCCCTAGGCTTTGGCTAGTGCAGCCCTAGGCTTAGGCTAAGGCTAGGGCTCGTCTAGCCTAAGGCTAGGGCACACGTAGGCTTAGGCTAGAGCACCCCGAGGCTTAGGCTAGGGAAGCCCTAGGCTTAGGCTAGGCACCAATAAGCTTAGGCTAGGGCACCCCTAGGCTTAGGTTAGGGCACCCCTAGGCTTAGGCTAAGGATAGTGATCCCCTAGCCTAAGGTTAGGGCACCCCGAGGCTTAGGCTATTGCACCCCTAGGCTTAGGCTAGGGCACCCCTAGGCTTAGGCTTGGCACCCCTAGGCTTAGGCTTGGGCACCCCTAGGCTTAGGCTAGGGCAGCCCTAGGCTTAGGCTAGAGCACCCATAGCCTTAGGCTAGGGCACCCCTAGGCTTAGGATAGGGCACCCCTAGGCTTAGGCTAAGGCTAGGGCTCGCCTAGCCTAAGGCTCGGTCACCCCTAAGCTTAGGCTAGGACAGACATAGGCTTAGGCTTGGGCACCCCTAGGTATAGGCTACGGTAGCCCTAGGCTTAGGCTAAGGCTAGGGTTCGCCTAGCCTAAGGATAGGGAACCCCTAGGCTTAGGCTAGGGCACCCCTAGTCTTAGGCTAGGGCAGCCCTAGGCTTATGCTAGGGCACCCCTAGGCTTAGGCTAGGGCACCCCTAGGCTTGGGCTAAGGCTAGGGATCCCCTAGACTAAGGCTAGGGCAGCCCTAGGCTTAGGCTAGGGCACCCCTAGGCTTAGGCTAGGGCACCCCTAGGCTTAGGCTTTTCACCCCTAGGCTTAGCCTTGGGTACCCCTAGTCTTATGCTAGGGCAGCCCTAGGCTTAGGCTAAGGCTAGGGCTCGCCTAGACTAAGGCTAGGGCACCCCCAGGCTTAGGCTAGGGCACCCCTAGGCTTAGGCTAGGGCAGCCCTAGGCTTAGGCTAGGGCACCCCTAGGCTTAGGCTAGGGCACCCCTAGGCTTAGGCAAGGGCACCCCTAGGCTTAGGCTAAGGCTAGGCCTCTCCTAGCCTAAGGCTAGGGCACCCCTAGGCTTAGACTAGGGCACCCCTAGGCTTAGGCTAGGGCACCCCTAGGCTTAGGCTTAGGCTAGGGCTCCCCTAGCCTAAGGCTAGGGCAACCCTAGGCTTAGGCTAGGGCACCCCTAGGCTTAGGCTAGGGCACCCCTAGACTTAGGCTATGGCACCCCTAGGCTTGGGCTAAGGTTAGGGCTCCCCTAGCCTAAGGCTAGGGCACCCCTAGGCTCAGTCTACGGCACCCCTAGGCTTAGGCTAGGGCATCCCTAGGCTTAGGCTAAGGTTAGGGCTCCCCTAGGCTAAGGCTAGGGCAACCCTAGGCTTAGTCTAGGGCACCCCTAGGCTTAGGCTAGGGCACCCCTAGGCTTAGACTAAGTCTAGGGCTCTCCTAGCCTAAGGCTAGGGCACCCCTAGGCTTAGGCTAGGGCACCCCTAGGCTTAGTCTAGGGCACCCCTAGGCTTAGGCTAGGGCACCCCTAGGCTTAGGCTAGGGCACCCCTCCTTAGGCTCGGGCAGCCCTAGGCTTAGGCTAAGGCTAGGGCTCGCCTAGCCTAAGGCTAGGGCACCCCTAGCCTTAGGATAGGGCAGACCTAGGCTTAGGCTAGGGCACCCCTAGGCTTTGGCTAGGGCACCCCTAGGCTTAGGCTAGGGCACCCCTAGGCTTAGGCTAGGGTACCCCTAGGTTTAGGCTAACGCTAGGGCTCTCCCAGCCTTAGGCTAGAGCACCCCTAGGCTTAGGCTAGGGCACCCCTAGGCTTAGGCTAGGGAACCCCTAGCCTAAGGCTAGGGCACCCCTAGGCTTAGGCTAGGGCACCCCTAGGCGTAGGCTAGGGCACCCCTAGGCTTAGGCTAAGGCTAGGGCTTCCCTAGCCTAAGGCTAGGTCACCACTAGGCTTAGGCTAGGGCACCCCTAGGCTTAGGCTAAGGCTAGGGCACCCCTAGGCTTAGGCTAGGGCACCCTTAGGCTTAGGCTTGGGCACCCCTAGGCTTAGGCTAGGACACCCCTAGGCTTAAGCTAAGGCTACGGCTCCCGTAGCCTCACGCTACGGCACCCCTAGCCTCAGGCTATGGCACCCCTAGGCTCAGGCTAGGGCAATCCTAGGTTTGACTAACGCAAGGGCTCCCCTATCCTCAGGCTAGGGCACCCATAGGCTCAGGCTAGGGTACCCCTAGGCTTAGGCTAGGGCACCCCTAGGCCTAGGCTAGGGCACCCGTATATTTAGGCTAAGGCACCCTAGGCTTATGCTAGGGCACCTCTAGGCTCAGTCAAGGGCACCCCAAGGCTTAGGCTAGGGCACCCCTAGGCTTAGGCTAAGTCTAGGGCTCCCCTAGGCTAAGGCTAGGGCACCCCTAGGCTTAGGCTAAGTCTAGGGCTCCCCTAGCCTAAGCCTAGGGCACCCCTAGGCTTATGCTAGGGCACCACTAGGCTTAAGCTAAGGCTACGGCTCCCCTAGCCTCAGGCTAGGGCACCCCTACACTCAGGCTATGGCACCCCTAGGCTTAGGCTAGGGCAGCCCTAGGCTTAGGCTAGGACAGACCTAGGCTTAGGCTAGGGCACCCCTAGGCTTAGGTTTGGCACCCCAAGGCTTAGGCTAGGACAGACCTAGGCTTAGGCTTGGGCACCCCTAGGTATAGGCTAGGGTAGCCCTAGGCTTAGGCTAAGGCTAGGGTTCACCTAGCCTAAGGATAGGGCACCCCTAGGCTTAGGCTATGGCACCCCTAGGCTTAGGCTAAGGCAGCCCTAGGCTTACGCTAGGGCACCCCTAGGCTTAGGCTAGGGCACCCCTAGTCTTAGGCTTGGCACCCCTAGGCTTAGGCTTGGGCACCCCTAGGCTTAGGCTAGGGCAGCCCTAGGCTTAGGCTAAGGCTAGGGCTCGCCTAGCCTAAGGGTATGGCACCCCTAGGCTTAGGCTAGGTACCCCTAGGCTTAGGCTAGGGCAGCCCTAGGCTTAGGCTAGGGCACCCCTAGGCTTAGGCTCGGGCACCCCTAGGCTTAGGTTAGGGCACCCCTAGGCTTAGACTAAGGCTAGGGCTCACCTAGCCTAAGGCTAAGGCACCCCTAGGCTTAGGCTAGGGAACCCCTAGCGTAAGATTAGGGCACCCCTATTCTTAGGCTAGGGCACCCCTTGGCTTAGGCTAAGGCACCCCTAGGCTTAGGCTAAGGCTAGGGTTCGCATAGCCTAAGGCTAGGGCACCCCTAGGCTTAGGCTAGGACAGACCTAGGCTTAGCCTTGGCACCCGTAGGCTTAGGCTTGGGCAGCCATACGCTATGGCTAGGGCAGCCCTAGGCTTAGGCTAAAGCTAGGGCTCGCCTAGCCTAAGGCTAGGGCACCCCTAGGCTTAGGCTAGGGCACCCCTAGGCTTAGGCTAGGGCACCCCTAGGCTTAGGCTTAGGCTAGGGCTTAGGCTAGGGCTCCCCTAGCCTAAGGCTAGGGCAACCCTAGGCTTAGGCTAGGGCACCCCTAGGCTTAGGCTAGGGCACCCCTAGACTTAGGCTAGGGCACCCCTAGGCTTAGGCCATGGCACCCGTAGACTTAGGCTAGGGCACCCCTAGGCTTAGGCTAAGGTTAGGGCTCCCCTGGCCTAAGGCTAGGGCACCCCTAGGCTCAGTCTAGGGCACCCCTAGGCTTATGCTAGGGCACCCCTAGGCTTAGGCTAGGGCACCCCTAGGCTTAGGCTAAGGCTAGGGCTCCCCTAGGCTTAGGCTAGGGCACCCCTAGGCTTAGGCTAGGGAACCCTTAGCCTAAGGCTAGGGCACCCCTAGGTTTAGGCTAGGTCACCCCTAGGCTTAGGCTAGGGCACCCCTAGGCTTAGGCTAAGGCTTGGGCTTCCCTAGCCTAAGGCTAGGTCACCACTAGGCTTAGGCTAGGGCACCCCTAGGCTTAGGCTAAGGCTAGCGCACCCCTAAGCTTAGGCTAATGCTAGGGCTCCCCTAGCCTAAGGCTAGGGCACCCCTAGGCTTAGGCTAGGGCACAACAAGGCTTAGGCTAGGGCACCCCTAAGCTTAGGATAGGGCACCCTTAGGCTTAGGCTAGGGCACAACTAGGCTTAGGGTAGGGCACCCCTTGACTTAGGCTCAGGCTACGGCTCCCGTAGCCTCAGGCTACGGCACCCCTAGACTCAGGCTATGGCACCCCTAGGCTTAGGCTAGGGTACCCCTAGGCTTAGGCTAGGGCACCCCTATATTTAGGCTAAGGCACCCAAGGCTTATGCTAGGGCACCCCTAGACTTAGGCTAGGGCACCCCAAGGCTTAGGGTAATGTTAGGGCTCCCATAGCCTAAGGCTAGAGTACCCCTAGGCTTAGGCTAGGGCACCCCTAGGCTTAGGCTAGGGCACCCCTAGGCTTATGCTAGGGCACCCCTAGATTTAGGCTTAGGCTAGGGCTCCCCTAGCCTAAGGGTAGAGTACCCCTAGGCTTAGGCTAGGGCACCCCTAGGCTTAGGCTAGGGCACCCCTAAGCTTAGGCTAGGGCATCCCTAGGCTTCGGCTAGGGCACCCCTATACTTAGGCTAGGGCACCCCTAGGCTTAGGCTAAGTCTATGGCTCCCCTAGCCTCAGGCTAGGGCACCCCTAGACTCAGGCAATGGCATCCCTAGGCTTAGGCTAGGGCACACCTAGGCTTAGGCTAGGACTGACCTAGGCTTAGGCTAGGGCACCCTAGGCTTAGGTTTGGCACCCCAAGGCTTAGGCTAGGACAGACCTAGGCTTAGGCTTGGGCACCCCTAGGTATAGGCTAGGGTAGCCCTAGGCTTAGGCTAAGGCTAGGGCTCGCCTAGCCTAAGGATAGGGCACCCCTAGGCTTAGGCTATGGCACCCCTAGGCTTAGGCTAGGGCAGCCCTAGGCTTACGCTAGGGCACCCCTAGGCTTAGGCTAAGGCTAGGGATCCCCTAGACTAAGGCTAGGGCAGCCCTAGGCTTAGTCTAGGGCACCCCTAGGCTTAGGCTAGGGCACCCCTAGGCTTAGGCTAGGGAACCCCTAGCCTAAGATTAGGGCACCCCTATTTTAGGCTGGGAACCCCTAGGCTTAGGCTAGGGCACCCCTAGACTTAGGCTAAGGCTAGGGTTCGCCAAGCCTAAGGCTAGGGTACCCCTAGGCTTAGGCTAGGACAGACCTAGGCTTAGGCTAGGGCACCCCTAGGCTTAGGCTTGGCACCCCTAGGCTTAGGCTTGGGCAGCCATAGGCTTAGGCTGGGGCATCCCTAGGCCTAGGCTAGGGCAGCCTTAGTCTTAGGCTAGGGCAGCCCTAGGCTTAGGCTAGGGCACCCCTAGGCTTAGGCTAGGGCACCCCTAGGCTTAGGCTAAGGCTAGGGCTCACCTAGCCTAAGGCTAGAGCAACCCTAGGCTTAGACAAGGGCAAACCCAAGGCTTAGGCTAGGAAACCCATAGCCTAAGGCTAGGGCACCACTAGGTTTAGGCTAGGGCACCCCTAGGCTTAGGCTAGGGCACCCCTAGGCTTAGGCTTAGGCTAGGGCTCCCCTAGCCTAAGGCTAGGGCAACCCTAGGCTTAGGCTAGGGCACCCCTAGGCTTAGGCTAGGGCACCCCTAGACTTAGGCTATGGCACCCCTAGGCTTAGGCTAAGGTTAGGGCTCCCCTAGCCTAAGGCTAGGGCACCCCTAGGCTCAGTCTACGGCACCCCTAGGCTTAGGCTAGGGCATCCCTAGGCTTAGGCTAAGGTTAGGGCTCCCCTAGGCTAAGGCTAGGGCACCCCTAGGCTTAGTCTAGGGTACCCCTAGGCTTAGGCTAGGGCACCCCTAGGCTTAGACTAAGTCTAGGGCTCTCCTAGCCTAAGGCTAGGGCACCCCTAGGCTTAGGCTAGGGCACCCCTAGGCTTAGTCTACGGCACCCCTAGGCTTAGGCTAGGGCACCCCTAGGCTTAGGATAGGGCACCCCTCCTTAGGCTCGGGCAGCCCTAGGCTTAGGCTAAGGCTAGGGCTCGCCTAGCCTAAGGCTAGGGCACCCCTAGCCTTAGGATAGGGCAGACCTAGGCTTAGGCTAGGGCACCCCTAGGCTTTGGCTAGGGCACCCCTAGGCTTAGGCTAGGGCACCCCTAGGCTTAGGCTAGGGTACCCCTAGGTTTAGGCTAACGCTAGGGCTCTCCTAGCCTTAGGCTAGGGCACCCCTAGGCTTAGGCTAGGGCACCCCTAGGCTTAGGCTAGGGAACCCCTAGCCTAAGGCTAGGGCACCCCTAGGCTTAGGCTAGGGCACCCCTAGGCGTAGGCTAGGGCACCCCTAGGCTTAGGCTAAGGCTAGAGCTTCCCTAGCCTAAGGCTAGGTCACCACTAGGCTTAGGCTAGGGCACCCCTAGGCTTAGGCTAAGGCTAGGGCACCCCTAGGCTTAGGCTAGGGCACCTTTAGGCTTAGGCTTGGGCACCCCTAGGCTTAGGCTAGGACACCCCTAGGCTTAAGCTAAGGCTACGGCTCCCGTAGCCTCAGGCTACGGCACCCCTAGACTCAGGCTATGGCACCCCTAGGCACAGGCTAGGGCAATCCTAGGTTTGACTAACGCAAGGGCTCCCCTATCCTCAGGCTAGGGCACCCATAGGCTCAGGCTAGGGTACCCCTAGGCTTAGGCTAGGGCACCCCTAGGCCTAGGCTAGGGCACCCGTATATTTAGGCTAAGGCACCCTAGGCTTATGCTAGGGCACCTCTAGGCTCAGTCAAGGGCACCCCAAGGCTTAGGCTAGGGCACCCCTAGGCTTAGGCTAAGTCTAGGGCTCCCCTAGGCTAAGGCTAGGGCACCCCTAGGCTTAGGCTAAGTCTAGGGCTCCCCTAGCCTAAGCCTAGGGCACCCCTAGGCTTAGGCTAGGGCACCCCTAGGCTTATGCTAGGGCACCACTAGGCTTAAGCTAAGGCTACGGCTCCCCTAGCCTCAGGCTAGGGCACCCCTACACTCAGGCTATGGCACCCCTAGGCTTAGGCTAGGGCAGCCCTAGGCTTAGGCTAGGACAGACCTAGGCTTAGGCTAGGGCACCCCTAGGCTTAGGTTTGGCACCCCAAGGCTTAGGCTAGGACAGACCTAGGCTTAGGCTTGGGCACCCCTAGGTATAGGCTAGGGTAGCCCTAGGCTTAGGCTAAGGCTAGGGTTCGCCTAGCCTAAGGATAGGGCACCCCTAGGCTTAGGCTATGGCACCCCTAGGCTTAGGCTAAGGCAGCCCTAGGCTTACGCTAGGGCACCCCTAGGCTTAGGCTAGGGCACCCCTAGGCTTAGGCTTGGCACCCCTAGGCTTAGGCTTGGGCACCCCTAGGCTTAGGCTAGGGCAGCCCTAGGCTTAGGCTAAGGCTAGGGCTCGCCTAGCCTAAGGGTATGGCACCCCTAGGCTTAGGCTAGGTACCCCTAGGCTTAGGCTAGGGCAGCCCTAGGCTTAGGCTAGGGCACCCCTAGGCTTAGGCTCGGGCACCCCTAGGCTTAGGTTAGGGCACCCCTAGGCTTAGACTAAGGCTAGGGCTCACCTAGCCTAAGGATAAGGCACCCCTAGGCTTAGGCTAGGGAACCCCTAGCGTAAGATTAGGGCACCCCTATTCTTAGGCTAGGGCACCCCTTGGCTTAGGCTAGGGCACCCCTAGGCTTAGGCTAAGGCTAGGGTTCGCATAGCCTAAGGCTAGGGCACCCCTAGGCTTAGGCTAGGACAGACCTAGGCTTAGCCTTGGCACCCGTAGGCTTAGGCTTGGGCAGCCATACGCTATGGCTAGGGCAGCCCTAGGCTTAGGCTAAGGCTAGGGCTCGCCTAGCCTAAGGCTAGGGCACCCCTTGGCTTAGGCTAGGGCACCCCTAGGCTTAGGCTAGGGCACCCCTAGGCTTAGGCTTAGGCTAGGGCTTAGGCTAGGGCTCCCCTAGCCTAAGGCTAGGGCAACCCTAGGCTTAGGCTAGGGCACCCCTAGGCTTAGGCTAGGGCACCCCTAGACTTAGGCTAGGGCACCCCTAGGCTTAGGCCAGGGCACCCGTAGACTTAGGCTAGGGCACCCCTAGGCTTAGGCTAAGGTTAGGGCTCCCCTGGCCTAAGGCTAGGGCACCCCTAGGCTCAGTCTAGGGCACCCCTAGGCTTATGCTAGGGCACCCCTAGGCTTAGGCTAGGGCACCCCTAGGCTTAGGCTAAGCTTAGGGCTCCCTTAGCCTAAGGCTGGGCACCCCTAGGCTCAGTCTAGGGCACCCCTAGGCTTAGGCTAGGGCACCCCTAGGCTTAGGCTAAGGCTAGGGCTCCCCTAGGCTTAGGCTAGGGCACCCCTAGGCTTAGGCTAGGGAACCCTTAGCCTAAGGTTAGGGCACCCCTAGGTTTAGGCTAGGTCACCCCTAGGCTTAGGTTAGGGCACCCCTAGGCTTAGGCTAAGGCTTGGGCTTCCCTAGCCTAAGGCTAGGTCACCACTAGGCTTAGGCTAGGGCACCCCTAGGCTTAGGCTAAGGCTAGCGCACCCCTAAGCTTAGGCTAATGCTAGGGCTCCCCTAGCCTAAGGCTAGGGCACCCCTAGGCTTAGGCTAGGGCACAACAAGGCTTAGGCTAGGGCACCCCTAAGCTTAGGATAGGGCACCCTTAGGCTTAGGCTAGGGCACAACTAGGTTTAGGGTCGGGCACCCCTTGACTTAGGCTCAGGCTACGGCTCCCGTAGCCTCAGGCTACGGCACCCCTAGACTCAGGCTATGGCACCCCTAGGCTTAGGCTAGGGTACCCCTAGGCTTAGGCTAGGGCACCCCTATATTTAGGCTAAGGCACCCAAGGATTATGCTAGGGCACCCCTAGGCTTAGGCTAGGGCACCCCAAGGCTTAGGGTAATGTTAGGGCTCCCCTAGCCTAAGGCTAGAGTACCCCTAGGCTTAGGCTAGGGCACCCCTAGGCTTAGGCTAGGGCACCCCTAGGCTTATGCTAGGGCACCCCTAGATTTAGGCTTAGGCTAGGGCTCCCCTAGCCTAAGGGTAGAGTACCCCTAGGCTTAGGCTAGGGCACCCCTAGGCTTAGGCTAGGGCACCCCTAAGCTTAGGCTAGGGCATCCCTAGGCTTCGGCTAGGGCACCCCTATGCTTAGGCTAGGGCACCCCTAGGCTTAGGCTAAGTCTACGGCTCCCCTAGCCTCAGGCTAGGGCACCCCTAGACTCAGGCAATGGCATCCCTAGGCTTAGGCTAGGGCACACCTAGGCTTAGGCTAGGACTGACCTAGGCTTAGGCTAGGGCACCCTAGGCTTAGGTTTGGCACCCCAAGGCTTAGGCTAGGACAGACCTAGGTTTAGGCTTGGGCACCCCTAGGTATAGGCTAGGGTAGCCCTAGGCTTAGGCTAAGGCTAGGGCTCGCCTAGCCTAAGGATAGGGCACCCCTAGGCTTAGGCTATGGCACCCCTAGGCTTAGGCTAGGGCAGCCCTAGGCTTACGCTAGGGCACCCCTAGGCTTAGGCTAAGGCTAGGGATCCCCTAGACTAAGGCTAGGGCAGCCCTAGGCTTAGTCTAGGGCACCCCTAGGCTTAGGCTAGGGCACCCCTAGGCTTAGGCTAAGTCTAGGGCTCTCCTAGCCTAAGGCTAGGGCACCCCTAGGCTTAGGCTAGGGCACCCCTAGGCTTAGTCTAGGGCACCCCTAGGCTTAGGCTAGGGCACCCCTAGGCTTAGGCTAGGGCACCCCTCTTTAGGCTCGGGCAGCCCTAGGCTTAGGCTAAGGCTAGGGCTCGCCTAGCCTAAGGCTAGGGCACCCCTAGCCTTAGGATAGGGCAGACCTAGGCTTAGGCTAGGGCACCCCTAGGCTTAGGCTAGGGTACCCCTAGGTTTAGGCTAACGCTAGGGCTCTCCTAGCCTTAGGCTAGGGCACCCCTAGGCTTAGGCTAGGGCACCCCTAGGCTTAGGCTAGGGAACCCCTAGCCTAAGGCTAGGGCACCCCTAGTCTTAGGCTAGGGCACCCCTAGGCATAGGCTAGGGCACCCCTAGGCTTAGGCTAAGGCTAGGGCTTCCCTAGCCTAAGGCTAGGTCACCACTAGGCTTAGGCTAGGGCACCCCTAGGCTTAGGCTAAGGCTAGGGCACCCCTAGGCTTAGGCTAGGGCACCCTTAGGCTTAGGCTTGGGCACCCCTAGGCTTAGGCTAGGACACCCCTAGGCTTAAGCTAAGGCTACGGCTCCCGTAGCCTCAGGCTACGGCACCCCTAGACTCAGGCTTTGGCACCCCTAGGCTCAGGCTAGGGCAATCCTAGGTTTGACTAACGCAAGGGCTCCCCTATCCTCAGGCTAGGGCACCCATAGGCTCAGGCTAGGGTACCCCTAGGCTTAGGCTAGGGCACCCCTAGGCCTAGGCTAGGGCACCCGTATATTTAGGCTAAGGCACCCTAGGCTTATGCTAGGGCACCTCTAGGCTCAGTCAAGGGCACCCCAAGGCTTAGGCTAGGGCACCCCTAGGCTTAGGCTAAGTCTAGGGCTCCCCGAGGCTAAGGCTAGGGCACCCCTAGGCTTAGGCTAAGTCTAGGGCTCCCCTAGCCTAAGCCTAGGGCACCCCTAGGCTTAGGCTAGGGCACCCCTAGGCTTATGCTAGGGCACCACTAGGCTTAAGCTAAGGCTACGGCTCCCCTAGCCTCAGGGTAGGGCACCCCTACACTCAGGCTATGGCACCCCTAGGCTTAGGCTAGGGCAGCCCTAGGCTTAGGCTAGGACAGACCTAGGCTTAGGCTAGGGCACCCCTAGGCTTAGGTTTGGCACCCCAAGGCTTAGGCTAGGACAGACCTAGGCTTAGGCTTGGGCACCCCTAGGTATAGGCTAGGGTAGCCCTAGGCTTAGGCTAAGGCTAGGGTTCGCCTAGCCTAAGGATAGGGCACCCCTAGGCTTAGGCTATGGCACCCCTAGGCTTAGGCTAAGGCAGCCCTAGGCTTACGCTAGGGCACCCCTAGGCTTAGGCTAGGGCACCCCTAAGCTTAGGCTTGGCACCCCTAGGCTTAGGCTTGGGCACCCCTAGGCTTAGGCTAGGGCAGCCCTAGGCTTAGGCTAAGGCTAGGGCTCGCCTAGCCTAAGGGTATGGCACCCCTAGGCTTAGGCTAGGTACCCCTAGGCTTAGGCTAGGGCAGCCCTAGGCTTAGGCTAGGGCACCCCTAGGCTTAGGCTCGGGCACCCCTAGGCTTAGGTTAGGGCACCCCTAGGCTTAGACTAAGGCTAGGGCTCACCTAGCCTAAGGATAAGGCACCCCTAGGCTTAGGCTAGGGAACCCCTAGCGTAAGATTAGGGCACCCCTATTCTTAGGCTAGGGCACCCCTTGGCTTAGGCTAGGGCACCCCTAGGCTTAGGCTAAGGCTAGGGTTCGCATAGCCTAAGGCTAGGGCACCCCTAGGCTTAGGCTAGGACAGACCTAGGCTTAGCCTTGGCACCCGTAGGCTTAGGCTTGGGCAGCCATACGCTATGGCTAGGGCAGCCCTAGGCTTAGGCTAAGGCTAGGGCTCGCCTAGCCTAAGGCTAGGGCACCCCTAGGCTTAGGCTAGGGCACCCCTAGGCTTAGGCTAGGGCACCCCTAGGCTTAGGCTTAGGCTAGGGCTTAGGCTAGGGCTCCCCTAGCCTAAGGCTAGGGCAACCCTAGGCTTAGGCTAGGGCACCCCTAGGCTTAGGCTAGGGCACCCCTAGACTTAGGCTAGGGCACCCCTAGGCTTAGGCCAGGGCACCCGTAGACTTAGGCTAGGGCACCCCTAGGCTTAGGCTAAGGTTAGGGCTCCCCTGGCCTAAGGCTAGGCCACCCCTAGGCTCAGTCTAGGGCACCCCTAGGCTTATGCTAGGGCACCCCTAGGCTTAGGCTAGGGCACCCCTAGGCATAGGCTAAGCTTAGGGCTCCCTTAGCCTAAGGCTGGGCACCCCTAGGCTCAGTCTAGGGCACCCCTAGGCTTAGGCTAGGGCACCCCTAGGCTTAGGCTAAGGCTAGGGCTCCCCTAGGCTTAGGCTAGGGCACCCCTAGGCTTAGGCTAGGGAACCCTTAGCCTAAGGCTAGGGCACCCCTAGGTTTAGGCTAGGTCACCCCTAGGCTTAGGCTAGGGCACCCCTAGGCTTAGGCTAAGGCTTGGGCTTCCCTAGCCTAAGGCTAGGTCACCACTAGGCTTAGGCTAGGGCACCCCTAGGCTTAGGCTAAGGCTAGCGCACCCCTAAGCTTAGGCTAATGCTAGGGCTCCCCTAGCCTAAGGCTAGGGCACCCCTAGGCTTAGGCTAGGGCACAACAAGGCTTAGGCTAGGGCACCCCTAAGCTTAGGATAGGGCACCCTTAGGCTTAGGCTAGGGCACAACTAGGCTTAGGGTAGGGCACCCCTTGACTTAGGCTCAGGCTACGGCTCCCGTAGCCTCAGGCTACGGCACCCCTAGACTCAGGCTATGGCACCCCTAGGCTTAGGCTTGGGCACCCCGAGGCTTAGGCTAGGGCAGCCCTAGGCTTAGGCTAAGGCTAGGGCTCGCCTAACCAAAGGATATGGCACCCCTAGGCTTAGGCTAGGTACCCCTAGGCTTAGGCTAGGGCACCCCTAGGCTTAGGCTAGGGCACCCCTAGGCTTACGCTAGGGCACCCCTAGGCTTAGGCTAGGACAGACCTAGGCTTAGGCTAGGGCACCCCTAGGCTTAGCCTTGGCACCCCTAGGCTTAGGCTTGGGCAGCCATAGGCTATGGCTAAGGCTAGGGATCCCCTAGACTAAGGCTAGGGCACCCCTAGGCTTAGGCTAGGGCACCCCTAGGCTTAGGCTTGGGCACCCCTAGGCTTAGCCTAGGGCACCCCTAGGCTTAGGCTAAGGCTAGGGCTCACCTAGCCTAAGGCTAGGGCAACCCTAGGCTTAGACAAGGGCAAACCCAAGGCTTAGGCTAGGAAACCCCTAGCCTAAGGCTAGGGCACCCCTAGGTTTAGGCTAGGGCACACCTAGGATTAGGCTAGTGCACCCCTAGGCTTAGGCTAAAGTTAGGGCTCCCTTGGCCTAAGGCTAGGGCACCCCTAGGCTCAGTCTAGGGCACCCCTAGGCTTAGGCTAGGGCACCCCTAGGCTTAGGCTAGGGCACCCCTAGGCTTAGGCTAAGCTTAGGGCTCCCTTAGCCTAAGGCTAGGGCACCCCTAGGCTCAGTCTAGGGCACCCCTAGGCTTAGGTTAGCGCACCCCTAGGCTGAGGCTAGCGCACCCCTAGGCTTAGGCTAAGTCTAGGGCTCTCCTAGCCTAAGGCTAGGGCACCCCTAGGCTTAGGCTAGGGCACCCCTAGGCTTAGTCTAGGGCACCCCTGGGCTTAGGCGATGGCACCCCTAGGCTTAGGCTAGGGCACCCCTAGGCTTAGGCTAGGGCTATGGTTCGCCTAGCCTAAGGCTATGGCACCCCTAGGCTTAGGCTAGGGCACCCCTAGGCTTAGTCTAGGGCACCCCTAGGCTTAGGCTATGGCACCCCTAGGCTTAGGCTAGGGCACCCCTAGGCTTAGGCTAAGGCTATGGCTCGCCTAGCCTAAGGCTAGGGCACCCCTAGTCTTAGGTTAGGGCAGACCTAGGCTTAGGCTAGGGCACACCCTAGGCTTTTGCTAGGGCACCCCAGGCTTAGGGTAGGGCACCCCTAGGCTTAGGCTAGGGCACCCCTAGGCTTAGGCTAAGGCTAGGGCTCCCCTAGCCTAAGGCTAGGGCACCCCTAGGCTTAGGCTAGGGCACCCCTAGGCTTAGGCTAGGGAACCCCTAGCCTAAGTTTAGGGCACCCCTAGGCTTAGGCTAGGGCACCCCTAGGCTTAGGCTAGGGCAGCCCTAGGCTTAGGCTAAGGCTAGGGCTTCCCTAGCCTAAGGCTAGGTCACCACTAGGCTTAGGCTAGGGCACCCCTAGGCTTAGGCTAAGTCTAGGGCACCCCTAGGCTTAGGCTAAGGCTAGGGCTACCCTAGCCTAGGGCTAGGGCACCCCTAGGCTTAGTCTAGGGCACCCCTAGGCTTAGGCTAGGGCACCGGTATGCTTAGGCTAGGGCACCCTTAGGCTTAGGCTAGGGCACCCCTAGGCTTAGGCTAGGGCACCCCTAGGCTTAGGCTAAGGCTACGGCTCCCGTAGCCTCAGGCTACGGCACCCCTAGACTCAGGCTATGGCACCCCTAGGCTTAGGCTAGGGCACACCTAGGCTTAGGCTAGGGCACCCCTTTATTTAGGGTAAGGCACCCAAGGCTTATGCTAGGGCACCCCTAACTTAGGCTAGGGCACCCCATGGCTTAGGGTAATGTTAGGGCTCCCCTAGCCTAAGGCTAGAGTACCCCTAGGCTTAGGCTAGGGCACCCCTAGGCTTAGGCTAGGGCACCCCTAGGCTTATGCTAGGGCACCCCTAGGCTTAGGCTTAGGCTAGGGCTCCCCTAGCCTAAGGCTAGAGTACCCCTAGGCTTAGGCTAGGGCACCCCTAGCCTTAGGCTAGGGCACCGCTAGGCTTAGGCTAGGGCATCCCTAGGCTTAGGCTAGGGCACCCCTATGCTTAGGCTAGGGCACCCCTAGGCTTAGGCTAAGGCTACGGCTCCCCTAGCCTCAGGCTAGGGCACCCCTAGACTCAGGCAATGGCACCCCTAGGCTTAGGCTAGGGCACCCCTAGGCTTAGGCTAGGACAGACCTAGGCTTAGGTTAGGGCACCCCTAGGCTTAGGTTTGGCACCCCAAGGCTTAGGCTAGGACAGACCTAGGCTTAGGCTTGGGCACCCCTAGGTATAGCCTAGGGTAGCCCTAGGCTTAGGGTAAGGCTAGGGCTCGCCTAGCCTAAGGATAGGGCACCGCTAGGCTTAGACTATGGCACCCCTAGGCTTAGGCTAGGGCAGCCCTAGGCTTACGCTAGGGCACCCCTAGGCTTAGGCTAGGGCCCCCCTAGGCTTAGGCTTGGCACCCCTAGGCTTAGGCTTGGGCACCCCTAGGCTTAGGCTAGGGCAGCCCTAGGCTTAGGCTAAGGCTAGGGCTCCCCTAGCCAAAGGCTATGGCACCGCTAGGCTTAGGCTAGGTACCCCTAGGCTTAGGCTAGGGCACCCCTAGGCTTAGGCTAGGGCACCCCTAGGCTTAGGCTAGGGCACCCCTAGGCTTAGGCTAGGACAGACCTAGGCTTAGGCTAGGGCACCCCTAGGCTTAGCCTTGGCACCCCTAGGCTTAGGCTTGGGCAGCCATAGGCTATGGCTAATGCTAGGGATCCCCTAGACTAAGGCTATGGCAGTCCTAGGCTTAGGCTAGGGCACCCCTAGGCTTAGGCTAGGGCACCCCTAGGCTTAGGCTAAGGCTAGGGCTCACCTAGCCTAAGGCTAGGCCAACCCTAGGCTTAGACAAGGGCAAACCCAAGGCTTAGGCTAGGAAACCCCTAGCCTAAGGCTAGCGCACTCCTAGGTTTAGGCTAGGGCACCCCTAGGCTTAGGCTAGGGCACCCCTAGGCTTAGCCTTAGGCTAGGTCTTAGGCTAGGGCTCCCCTAGCCTAAGGCTAGGGCTACCCTAGGCTTAGGCTAGGGCACCCCACGGCTTAGGCTAGGGCACCCCTAGACTTAGGCTAGGGCACCCCTAGGCTTAGGGTAAGGTTAGGGCTCCCCTGGCCTAAGGCTAGGGCACCCCTAGGCTCAGTCTAGGGCACCCCTAGGCTTAGGCTAGGGCACCCCTAGGCTTCGGCTAAGTCTAGGGCTCTCCTAGCCTAAGGCTAGGGCACCCCTAGGCTTAGGCTAGGGCACCCCTAGGCTTAGTCAAGGGCACCCCTAGGCTTAGGCTATGGCACCCCTAGGCTTAGGCTAAGGCACACCTAGGCTTAGGCTAGGGCTATGGCTCGCCTAGCCTAAGGCTAGGGCACCCCTAGGCTTAGGCTAGGGCACCCCTAGGCTTAGTCTAGGGCACCCCTAGGCTTAGTCTAGGGCACCCCTAGGCTTAGGCTATGGCACCCCTAGGCTTAGGCTAGGGCACCCCTAGGCTTAGGCTAAGGTTATGGCTCCCCTAGCCTAAGGCTAGGGCACCCCTAGGCTTAGGTTAGGGCAGACCTAGGCTTAGGCTAGGGCACCCCTAGGCTTTGTCTAGGGCACCCCTAGGCTTAGGCTAGGGCACCCCTAGGCTTAGGCTAGGGCACCCCTAGGCTTAGGCTAAGGCTAGGGCTCCCCTAGCCTAAGGCTAGGGCACCCCTAGGCTTAGGCTAGGGCACCCCTAGGCTTAGGCTATGAAACCCCTAGCCTAAGGCTAGGGCACCCCTAGGCTTAGGCTAGGGCACCCCTAGGCTTAGGATAGGGCAGCCCTAGGTTAGACTAACGCTTAGACTCCCCTATCCTCAGGCTAGGGCACCCGTAGGCTCAGGCTAGGGTACCCCTAGGCTTAGGCTAGGGCACCCATAGGCTTAGGGTAAGACTAGGGCTCCACTAGCCTAAGGCTAGGGCACCCCTAGGCTTAAGCTAAGTCTAGGGATCCCCTAGCCTAAGGCTAGGGCACCCCTAGGCTTAGGCTAGGGCACCCCTAGGCTTAGGCTAGGGCACCCCTAGGCTTAGGCTAAGGCTAGGGCTCCCCTAGCCTAAGGCTAGGGCACCCCTAGGCTTAGGCTAGGAAACCTCTAGCCTAAGGCTAGGGAACCCCTAGGCTTAGACTAGGGCACCGCTAAGCTTAGGCTAGGGAACCCTTAGGCTTAGGCTAGGGCATCCCTAGCCTTAGGGTAGGGCACCCCTAGGCTTAGGCTAAGGCTACGGCTCCCGTAGCCTCAGGCTACGGCACCCCTAGACTCAGCCTATGGCACCCCTAGGCTTAGGCTAGGGCAATCCTAGGTTAGACTAACGCTAGGGCTCCCCTATCCTCAGGCTAGGGCACCCGTAGGCTCAGGCTAGGGTACCCATAGGCTTAGGCTAGGGCACCCCTAGGCTTAGGCTAGGGCACCCCTAATCTTAGGCTAGGGCACCCCTATATTTAGGCTAAGGCACCCCTAAGCTTATGCTAGGGCACCCCTAGGCTTAGGCTTATGCTAGGGCTCCCCTAGCCTAAGGCTAGGGCACCCCTAGGCTTAGGTTAGGGCACCCCTAGGCTTAGGCTAGGGCACCCCTAGGCCTAGGCTAGGGCACCCCTAGGCTTCGGCTAAGGCTACGGCTCCCCTAGCCTCAGGCTAGGGCACCCCTAGACTCAGGCTATGGCACCCCTAGGCTTAGGCTAAGTCTACGGCTCCCCTAGCCTAAGGACTGGGCACCCCTAGTCTTAGGATAGGGCACCCCTAGGCTTAGGCTAGGGCACCCCTACGCTTAGGCTAGGGCACCCCTAGGCTTAGGCTAAGGTTAGGGATCCCCTAGCCTAAGGCTAGGGCACCCCTAGGCTTAGGCTAGGGCACCACTAGGCTTAGGCTAGGGCACCCCTAGACTTAGGCTTTGCACCCCTAGGCTTAGGCTTGGGCACCCCTAGGCTTAGGCTAGGGCAGCCCTAGGCTTAGGCTAAGGCAGCCCTAGGCTTAGGCTAGGGCACCCCTAGGCTTAGGCTAGGGCACCCCTAGGCTTTAGCTAAGGAACCCCTAGGCTTAGGCTAAGGCTAGGGCTCACCTAGCCTAAGGCTACGGCACCCCTAGGCTTAGACTAGGGCACCCGTAGGCTTAGGCTAGGGAACCCCTAAGCTTAGGCTAGGGCACCCCTATGGTTAGGCTAAGGCACCCCTAGGCTTATGCTAGGGCACCCCTAGGCTTAGGCTTAGGCTAGGGCTCCCCTAGCCTAAGGCTAGGGCACCCCTAGGCTTAGGCTAGGGCACCCCTAGGCTTAGGCTGGGCACCCATAGGCTTAGGCTAGGGCACCCCTAGGCTTAGGCTAGGGCACCCCTAGGCTTAGGCTAGGGCACCCCTAGGCTTAGGCTAAGGTTAGGGCACCCCTAGCCTAAGGCTAGGGCACCCCTAGGCTCAGTCTAGGGCAGCCCTAGGCTTAGGCTAGGGCACCCATAGGCTTAGGGTAAGTCTAGGGCTCCACTAGCCTAAGGCTAGGGCACCCCTAGGCTTAGGCTAGGGCACCCCTAGGCTTAGGCTAGGGCACCCCTAGGCTTAGGCTAAGGCTAGGGATACCCTAGCCTAAGCTAGGGCACCCCTAGGCTTAGGATATGGCACCCCTAGACTTAGGCTAGGGCACCCCTAGGCTTAGGCTTGGCACCCCTAGGCTTAGGCTTGGGCACACCTAGGCTTAGGCTAGGGTAGCCATAGGCTTAGGCTAAGGCTAGGGCTCGCCTAGCTTAAGGCTATGGCACCCCTAGGCTTAGGCTAGGGCACCCCTAGGCTTATGCTAAGGCAGCCCTAGGCTTAGGCTAGATTACCCCTAGGCTTAGGCTAGGGCACCCCTAGGCTTAGGCTAAGGCACCCCTAGGCTTAGGCTAAGGCTAGGGCTCACCTAGCCTAAGGCTAGGGCACCCCTAGGCTTAGACTAGGGCACCACTAGGCTTAGGCTAGGGCAGCCCTAGGCTTAGGCTAGGGCACCCCTAGGCTTAGGCTTGGGCACCCCTAGGCTTAGGCTAGGGCAGCCCTAGGGTTAGGCAAAGGCTAAGGCTCGCCTAGCCTAAGGCTAGGGCACCCCTAGGCTTAGGCTAGGACAGACCTAGGCTTAGGCTAGGGCACCCCTAGGCTTAGGCTTGGCACCCCTAGACTTAGGCTTGGGCACCAATAGACTCAGGCTAGGGCACCCGTAGGCTCAGGCTAGGTTACCCCTAGGCTCAGGCTAGGACAGCCCTAGGCTTAGGTTAGGGAACCCCTATGCTTAGGCTAGGGCACCCCTAGGCTTAGGATAGGGCACCCCTAGGCTTAGGCTAAGGCTAGGGCTCACCTAGCCTAAGGCTTGGGCACCCCTAGGCTTAGACTAAGGCACCCCTATGCTTAGGCTAGGGAACCCCTAGGCTAGACTAACATTAGGACTCCCCTATCCTCAGGCTAGGCCACCCATAGGCTCAGGCTAGGGCACCCCTAGGCTTAGGCCAGGGCACCCCTAAGCTTAGGCCAGGGCATCCCTAGGCTTAGGCTAGGGCACCCCTAGGCTTAGGCTAGGGCACCCCTAGGCTTAGGCTAGGGCACCCCTACGCTTAGGCTAGGGCATCCCTAGGCTTAGGCTAAGGTTAGGGATCCCCTAGCCTAAGGCTAGGGCACCCCTAGGCTTAGGTTAGGGCACCCCTAGGCTTAGGCTAGGGCACCCCTAGACTTAGGCTTTGCACCCCTAGGCTTAGGCTTGGGCACCCCTAGGCTTAGGCTAGGGCAGCCCTAGGCTTAGGCTAAGGCAGCCCTAGGCTTAGGCTAGGGCACCCCTAGGCTTAGGCTAGGGCACCCCTAGGCTTTAGCTAAGGAACCCCTAGGCTTAGGCTAAGGCTAGGGCTCACCTAGCCTAAGGCTACGGCACCCCTAGGCTTAGACTAGGGCACCCGAGGCTTAGGCTAGGGAACCCCTAAGCTTAGGCTAGGGCACCCCTATGGTTAGGCTAAGGCACCCCTAGGCTTATGCTAGGGCACCCATAGGCTTAGGCTTAGGCTAGGGCTCCCCTAGCCTAAGGCTAGGCCACCCCTAGGCTTAGGCTAGTGCACCCCTAGGCTTAGGCTGGTGCACCCATAGGCTTAGGCTAGGGCACCCCTAGGCTTAGGCTAGGGCACCCCTAGGCTTAGGCTAGGGCACCCGTAGGCTTAGGCTAAGGTTAGGGCTCCCCTAGCCTAAGGCTAGGGCACCCCTAGGCTCAGTCTAGGGCACCCCTAGGCTTAGGCAAGGGCACCCATAGGCTTAGGGTAAGTCTAGGGCTCCAATAGCCTAAGGCTAGGGCACCCCTAGGCTTAGGCTAGGGCACCCCTAGGCTTAGGCTAAGGCTAGGGATACCCTAGCCTAAGCTAGGGCACCCCTAGGCTTAGGATATGGCACCCCTAGACTTAGGCTAGGGCACCCCTAGGCTTAGGCTTGGCACCCCTAGGCTTAGGCTTGGGCACACCTAGGCTTAGGCTAGGGTAGCCATAGGCTTAGGCTAAGGCTAGGGCTCGCCTAGCTTAAGGCTATGGCACCCCTAGGCTTAGGCTAGGGCACCCCTAGGCTTATGCTAAGGCAGCCCTAGGCTTAGGCTAGGGTACCCCTAGGCTTAGGCTAGGGCACCCCTAGGCTTAGGCTAAGGCACCCCTAGGTTTAGACTAAGGCTAGGGCTCACCTAGCCTAAGGCTAGGGCACCACTAGGCTTAGACTAGGGCACCACTAGGCTTAGGCTAGGGCAGCCCTAGGCTTAGGCTAGGGCACCCCTAGGCTTAGGCTTGGGCACCCCTAGGCTTTGGCTAGGGCAGCCCTAGGGTTAGGCAAAGGCTAGGGCTCGCCTAGCCTAAGGCTAGGGCACCCCTAGGCTTAGGGTAGGACAGACCTAGGCTTAGGCTAGGGCACCCCTAGGCTTAGGCTTGGCACCCCTAGGCTTAGGCTTGGGCACCAATAGACTCAGGCTAGGGCACCCGTAGGCTCAGGCTAGGTTACCCCTAGGCTCAGGCTAGGACAGCCCTAGGCTTAGGTTAGGGAACCCTATGCTTAGGCTAGGGCAACCCTAGGCTTAGGATAGGGCACCCCTAGGCTTAGGCTAAGGCTAGGGCTCACCTAGCCTAAGGCTTGGGCACCCCTAGGCTTAGACTAAGGCACCCCTAGGCTTAGGCTAGGGAACCCCTAGGCTAGACTAATGCTAGGACTCCCCTACCCTCAGGCTAGGCCACCCATAGGCTCAGGCTAGGGCACCCCTAGGCTTAGGCCAGGGCACCCCTAGGCTTAGGCCAGGGCATCCCTAGGCTTAGGCTAGGGCACCCCTAGGCTTAGGCTAGGGCACCCCTAGGCTTAGGCTAGGGCACCCCTAGGCTCAGGCTAGGGCACCCCTAGGCTTAGGCTACGGCACCCCTAGGCTCAGGGTAGGGCACCCCTAGGCTTAGGCTAGGGCACCCCCAGGATTAGGCTCGGGCACCCCTAGGATTAGGCTAAGGGTAGTGCTTCCCTAGCCTAAGGCTAGGGCACCCCAGACTTAGGCTAGGGCACCCATAAGCTTAGGCTAGGGCAGCCCTAGGCTTAGGCTAAGGCTAGGGGACTCCTAGGCTTAGGCTAAGGCACCCCTAGGCTTAGGCTAGGGCACCCCTCGGCTTACGCTAGGGCACCCCTAGGCTTAGGCTAGGGCACCCCTAGACTTAGGCTAGGGCACCCCTAGGCTTATGCTAAGGCTACGGCTCCCGTAGCCTCAGGCTACGGCACCCCTAGACTCAGGCTATGGCACCCCTAGGCTTAGGCTAGGGCAATCCTAGGTTAGACTAACGCTAGGGCTCCCCTATCCTCAGGCTAGGGCACCCGTAGGCTCAGGCTAGGGTACCCCTACGCTTAGGCTAGGGCACCCCTAAGCTTAGGCTAGGGCACCCCTATGGTTAGGCTAAAGCACCCCTAGGCTTATGCTAGGGCACCCATAGGCATAGGCTTAGGCTAGGGCTCCCCTAGCCTAAGGCTAGGGCACCCCTAGGCTTAGGCTAGGGCACCCCTAGGCTTAGGCTAGGGCACCCCTAGGCTTAGGCTAAGGTTAGGGCTCCACTAACCTAAGGCTAGGGCACCCCTAGGCTCAGTCTAGGGCACCCCTATGCTTAGGCTAGGGCACCCCTAGGCTTAGGCTAAGTCTAGGGATCCCCTAGCCTAAGGCTAGGGCACCCCTAGGCTTAGGCTAGGGCACCCCTAGGCTTAGGCTAGGGCACCCCTAGGCTTAGGCTAGGGCACCCCTAGGCTTAGGCTAAGGCTAGGGATACCCTAGCCTAAGCTAGGGCACCCCTAGGCTTAGGATATGGCACCCCTAGACTTAGGCTAGGGCACCCCTAGGCTTAGGCTTGGCACCCCTAGGCTTAGGCTTGGGCACACCTAGGCTTAGGCTAGGGTAGCCATAGGCTTAGGCTAAGGCTAGGGCTCGCCTAGCTTAAGGCTATGGCACCCCTAGGCTTAGGCTAGGGCACCCCTAGGCTTATGCTAAGGCAGCCCTAGGCTTAGGCTAGGGTACCCCTAGGCTTAGGCTAGGGCACCCCTAGGCTTAGGCTAAGGCACCCCTAGGCTTAGGCTAAGGCTAGGGCTCACCTAGCCTAAGGCTAGGGCACCCCTAGGCTTAGACTAGGGCACCACTAGGCTTAGGCTAGGGCAGCCCTAGGCTTAGGCTAGGGCACCCCTAGGCTTAGGCTTGGGCACCCCTAGGCTTAGGCTAGGGCAGCCCTAGGGTTAGGCAAAGGCTAAGGCTCGCCTAGCCTAAGGCTAGGGCACCCCTAGGCTTAGGCTAGGACAGACCTAGGCTTAGGCTAGGGCACCCCTAGGCTTAGGCTTGGCACCCCTAGACTTAGGCTTGGGCACCAATAGACTCAGGCTAGGGCACCCGTAGGCTCAGGCTAGGTTACCCCTAGGCTCAGGCTAGGACAGCCCTAGGCTTAGGTTAGGGAACCCCTATGCTTAGGCTAGGGCAGCCCTAGGCTTAGGATAGGGCACCCCTAGGCTTAGGCTAAGGCTAGGGCTCACCTAGCCTAAGGCTTGGGCACCCCTAGGCTTAGACTAAGGCACCCCTATGCTTAGGCTAGGGAACCCCTAGGCTAGACTAACACTAGGACTCCTCTATCCTCAGGCTAGGCCACCCATAGGCTCAGGCTAGGGCACCCCTAGGCTTAGGCCAGGGCACCCCTAAGCTTAGGCCAGGGCATCCCTAGGCTTAGGCTAGGGCACCCCTAGGCTTAGGCTAGGGCACCCTTAGGCTTAGGCTAGGGCACCCCTACGCTTAGGCTAGGGCATCCCTAGGCTTAGGCTAAGGTTAGGGATCCCCTAGCCTAAGGCTAGGGCACCCCGAGGCTTAGGTTAGGGCACCCCTAGGCTTAGGCTAGTGCACCCCTAGACTTAGGCTTTGCACCCCTAGGCTTAGGCTTGGGCACCCCTAGGCTTAGGCTAGGGCAGCCCTAGGCTTAGGCTAAGGCAGCCCTAGGCTTAGGCTAGGGCACCCCTAGGCTTAGGCTAGGGCACCCCTAGGCTTTAGCTAAGGAACCCCTAGGCTTAGGCTAAGGCTAGGGCTCACCTAGCCTAAGGCTACGGCACCCCTAGGCTTAGACTAGGGCACCCGAGGCTTAGGCTAGGGAACCCCTAAGCTTAGGCTAGGGCACCCCTATGGTTAGGCTAAGGCACCCCTAGGCTTATGCTAGGGCACCCATAGGCTTAGGCTTAGGCTAGGGCTCCCCTAGCCTAAGGCTAGGCCACCCCTAGGCTTAGGCTAGTGCACCCCTAGGCTTAGGCTGGTGCACCCATAGGCTTAGGCTAGGGCACCCCTAGGCTTAGGCTAGGGCACCCCTAGGCTTAGGCTAGGGCACCCGTAGGCTTAGGCTAAGGTTAGGGCTCCCCTAGCCTAAGGCTAGGGCACCCCTAGGCTCAGTCTAGGGCACCCCTAGGCTTAGGCAAGGGCACCCATAGGCTTAGGGTAAGTCTAGGGCTCCAATAGCCTAAGGCTAGGGCACCCCTAGGCTTAGGCTAGGGCACCCCTAGGCTTAGGCTAAGGCTAGGGATACCCTAGCCTAAGCTAGGGCACCCCTAGGCTTAGGATATGGCACCCCTAGACTTAGGCTAGGGCACCCCTAGGCTTAGGCTTGGCACCCCTAGGCTTAGGCTTGGGCACACCTAGGCTTAGGCTAGGGTAGCCATAGGCTTAGGCTAAGGCTAGGGCTCGCCTAGCTTAAGGCTATGGCACCCCTAGGCTTAGGCTAGGGCACCCCTAGGCTTATGCTAAGGCAGCCCTAGGCTTAGGCTAGGGTACCCCTAGGCTTAGGCTAGGGCACCCCTAGGCTTAGGCTAAGGCACCCCTAGGTTTAGACTAAGGCTAGGGCTCACCTAGCCTAAGGCTAGGGCACCACTAGGCTTAGACTAGGGCACCACTAGGCTTAGGCTAGGGCAGCCCTAGGCTTAGGCTAGGGCACCCCTAGGCTTAGGCTTGGGCACCCCTAGGCTTTGGCTAGGGCAGCCATAGGGTTAGGCAAAGGCTAGGGCTCGCCTAGCCTAAGGCTAGGGCACCCCTAGGCTTAGGGTAGGACAGACCTAGGCTTAGGCTAGGGCACCCCTAGGCTTAGGCTTGGCACCCCTAGGCTTAGGCTTGGGCACCAATAGACTCAGGCTAGGGCACCCGTAGGCTCAGGCTAGGTTACCCCTAGGCTCAGGCTAGGACAGCCCTAGGCTTAGGTTAGGGAACCGCTATGCTTAGGCTAGGGCAACCCTAGGCTTAGGATAGGGCACCCCTAGGCTTAGGCTAAGGCTAGGGCTCACCTAGCCTAAGGCTTGGGCACCCCTAGGCTTAGACTAAGGCACCCCTAGGCTTAGGCTAGGGAACCCCTAGGCTAGACTAATGCTAGGACTCCCCTACCCTCAGGCTAGGCCACCCGTAGGCTCAGGCTAGGGCACCCCTAGGCTTAGGCCAGGGCACCCCTAGGCTTAGGCCAGGGCATCCCTAGGCTTAGGCTAGGGCACCCCTAGGCTTAGGCTAGGGCACCCCTAGGCTTAGGCTAGGGCACCCCTAGGCTCAGGCTAGGGCACCCCTAGGCTTAGGCTACGGCACCCCTAGGCTCAGGGTAGGGCACCCCTAGGCTTAGGCTAGGGCACCCCCAGGCTTAGGCTCGGGCACCCCTAGGATTAGGCTAAGGCTAGTGCTTCCCTAGCCTAAGGCTAGGGCACCCCTAGACTTAGGCTAGGGCACCCATATGCTTAGGCTAGGGCAGCCCTAGGCTTAGGCTAAGGCTAGGGGACTCCTAGGCTTAGGCTAAGGCACCCCTAGGCTTAGGCTAGGGCACCCCTCGGCTTATGCTAGGGCACCCCTAGGCTTAGGCTAGGGCACCCCTAGACTTAGGCTAGGGCACCCCTAGGCTTATGCTAAGGCTACGGCTCCCGTAGCCTCAGGCTACGGCACCCCTAGACTCAGGCTATGGCACCCCTAGGCTTAGGCTAGGGCAATCCTAGGTTAGACTAACGCTAGGGCTCCCCTATCCTCAGGCTAGGGCACCCGTAGGCTCAGGCTAGGGTACCCCTACGCTTAGGCTAGGGCACCCCTAAGCTTAGGCTAGGGCACCCCTATGGTTAGGCTAAAGCACCCCTAGGCTTATGCTAGGGCACCCATAGGCATAGGCTTAGGCTAGGGCTCCCCTAGCCTAAGGCTAGGGCACCCCTAGGCTTAGGCTAGGGCACCCCTAGGCTTAGGCTAGGGCACCCCTAGGCTTAGGCTAGGGCACCCCTAGGCTTAGGCTAAGGTTAGGGCTCCCCTAACCTAAGGCTAGGGCACCCCTAGGCTCAGTCTAGGGCACCCCTAGGCTTAGGCTAGGGCACCCCTAGGCTTAGGCTAAGTCTAGGGATCCCCTAGCCTAAGGCTAGGGCACCCCTAGGCTTAGGCTAGGGCACCCCTAGGCTTAGGCTAGGGCACCCCTAGGCTTAGGTTAAGGCTACGGCACCCCTAGGCTCAGGGTAGGGCACCCCTAGGCTTAGGCTAGGGCACTCCCAGGCTTAGGCTCGGGCACCCCTAGGATTAGGCTAAGGCTAGTGCTTCCCTAGCCTAAGGTTAGGGCACCCCTAGATTAGGCTAGGGCACCCATATGCTTAGGCTAGGGCAGCCCTAGGCTTAGGCTAAGGCTAGGGGACTCCTAGGCTTAGGCTAAGGCACCCCTAGGCTTAGGCTAGGGCACCCCTCGGCTTACGCTAGGGCACCCCTAGGTTTAGGCTGGGGCACGCCTAGGCTTAGGCTAAGGCTAGGTCACCCCTAGGCTTAGGCTAGGGCACACCTAGGCTTAGGCTAGGGCACCCCTAGGTTTAGGCTAAGGCTAGGGCTCCCCTAGCCTCATTCTAGGGCACCCCTAGACTCAGGCTAGGGCACCCGTAGGCTCAGGCTAGGTTACCCCTAGGCTCAGGCTAGGGCAGCCCTAGGCTTAGGCTAGGGCACCCCTAGGTTTAGGCTAGGGCACCCCTAGGCTTAGGCTAAGGCTAGGGCTCCCCTAGTCTAAGGCTAGGGCACCCCTAGGATTAGGCCAGGGCACCCCTAGGCTTAGGCTAGGGAACCCCTAGCCTAAGGCTAGTGCACCCCTAGGCTTAGGTTAGGGCACCCCTAGGCTTAGGCTGGGGTACCCTTAGGCTTAAGCTAGGGCACCCGTAGGCTTAAGCTAAGGCTAGGGCTCCTCTAGCCTAAGGCTAGGGCACACCTAGGCTTAGGCTTGGGCAACCCTAGGCTCAGGCTAGGGCACCCCTAGGCGTAGACTAGGGTACCCCTAGCCTTTGGAAAAGGTTAGGGGTCACCTAGCCTAAGGCTAGGGCACCCCTTGGCTTAGGCTTGGCCACCCCTTGGCTTAGGCTAGGGCACCCCTAGGTTTTAGCTAGGGCTCCCCTAGGCTTAGGCAAAGGCTACGGCTCCCCTAGCCTCAGGCTAGTGCACCCCTAGACTCAGGCTATGACACCCCTAGACTCAGGCTAGGGCACCCTAGGCTTAGGCTTTGGCACCCCTAGGCTTAGGCTAAGGCTAGGGCTCCCCTAGCCTAAGGCTAGAGCACCCCTAGGCTTAGGCTAGGGCACCCCTAGGCTTAGGCTAAGGCTAGGGCTCCCCTAGCCTAAGGCTAGAGCACCCCTAGGCTTACGCTAGGGCAATCCTAGGCTAGACTAACGCTAGGACTCCCCTATCCTCAGGCTAGGGCTCCCCTAGCCTCAGGCTAGCTCACCCCTAGTCTTAGGCTTGGGCACCCCTAGGCTTAGGATAAGGCTAGGTCTCCCCTAGCCTAAGGCTAGAGCACCCCTAGGCTTAGGCTAGGGCACCCCTAGGCTTAGGTTAAGGCTAGGGATCCCCTAGCCTAAGGCTCGGGCACCCCTAGGCTTAGGCCAGGGGACCACTAGGCTTAGGCCAGGGCACCCCTAGGCTTAGGCTCCGGCACCCCGAGGGTTAGGCTAAGGCTACGGCTCCCCTAGCCTAAGGCTAGGGCACCGTAGGCTTAGGGTTGGGCACCCATAGGCTTAGGATAGGGCACCCCTAGGCTTAGGCCAGGGGACCCGTAGGCTTAGGCCAGGGCACCCCTAGGCTTAGGCTCCGGGACCCCGAGGGTTAGGCTAAGGCTAGGGCTCCCCTAGCCTAAGGCTAGGGCACCCTAGGCTTTGGGTTGGGCACCCGTAGGCTTAGGATAGGGCAACCCTAGGCTTAGGCTAAGGCTAGGGGACTCCTAGGCTTAGGCTAAGGCACCCCTAGGCTTAGGCTAGGGCACCCCTAGGCTTAGGCTAAGGCTAGGTCACCCCTAGGCTTAGGATGAGGTACCACTAGGCTTAGGATAGGGCAACAATAGGCTTAGGCTAGGGCACCCCTTGGCTTAGGCTGGGCACCCCTAGGCTTATTCTAAGACTAGGACTACCATAGCCTAAGGCTAGGGCACCCCTAGGCTTAGGCTAGGGCATCTCTAGGCTTAGGCTAAGGCTTGGGTTCCCCTAGCCTAAGGCTAGGACACCCCTAGCCTTAGGCTAGGGCACCCCTAGGCTTAGGCTAGGGCACCCCTAGGCTTAGGCTAGGGCTCACCTAGCCTAAGGTTAGGGCACCCCTAGGCTTAGGCTGAGGCACTCCTAGGCTTAGGCTAGGGCAGCCCTACGCTTAGGCTAGGGCAGCCCTAGACTTAGGCTAAGTCTATGGCTCCCTTAGACTAAGGCTAGGGCACCCATAGGCTTGGGCTAGGGCACCCCTAGGCTTAGGCTATGGCACCCCTAGGATTAGGCTAAGGCTAGGGCTCCCCGAGCCTAAGGCTAGGGCACCCCTAGGCTTAGGCTAGGGCACTCCTAGGCTTAGGCTAGGGCACCCGTAGGCTTAGGCTAGGGCACCCGTAGGCTTAGGCTAGGGCACCCCTAGGCTTAGGCTAAGGCTTGGGCTCCCCTAGTCTAAGGCTAGGGCACCCTTAGGCTTAGACTAGGGCACCCCTACGCTTAGGCTAGGGCACCCCTAGGCTTAAGCTAGGGCACCCCTAGGCTTAGGCTAGGACACCACTAGGCTTAGGCTAGGGCACCCCTATGCTTAGGCTAAGGCTAGGGCTCCTGTAGCTTAAGGCTAGGGCTCCCCTAGGCTTAGTTTCGGGCACCCTTAGGCTTAGGCTAGGGCACCCTTAGGCTTAGGCTAGTGCACCCCTAGGCTTAGGCTAAGGCTAGGGCTTCCCTAGCCTAAGGCTAGGGTACCCCTAGGCTTAGGCTAGGGCAACCCTAGGCTTAGGTATGGAACCCCTAGGCTTAGGTTAGGGCACCCCTAGGCTTCGGCAAAGGCAAGGACTCCCCTAGCCTAAGGATAGGGCACGCCTAGGCTTAGGCTAAGGCTAGGGCTCCCCAGCCTAAGGCTAGGGCACTCCTAGACTTAGGCTAGGGCACCCATATGCTTAGGCAACGGCACCCCTAGATTTAGGCTAGGGCACCCCTAGGCTTAGGCTAAGGCTAGGGCTCCCCTAGCCTAAGACTAGTGCACCCCTAGGCTTAGGCTAGGGCACCCCAAGGCTTAGGCTAAGGCAACCCTAGGCTTACGCTAAGGTTAGGGCTCCCCAAGCCTAAGACTAGGGCACCTCTAGGCTTAGGCTAGGGCACCCCTAGGCTTTGGCTAGGGCACCCCTAGGCTTTGGCTAGGGCACCCTTAGGCTTAGGCTAAGGGTAGGGCTCTCCTAGCCTAAGGAGAGGGCACCCCTAGGCTTAGGCTAGGGCACCCCTAGGCTTAAGCTAGGGCACCCCTAGGCTTAGGCTAAGGCTAGGGCACCCCTAAGCTTAGGCTAAGGCAACACTAGGCTTAGGCTAGGGCACCCCTAGGCTTAGGCTAGGGCACCCCAAGGCTGAGGCTAGGGAACCCCTAGGCTTAGGCTAAGGCTAGGACTCCCCTAGCCTAAGGCTTCGGCACCTCTAGGCTTAGGCTAGGGCACCCCTAGGCTTACGCTAAGGTTAGGGCTCCACTAGCCTAAGGCTAGGGCACCTCTAGGCTTAGGCTAGGGCACCCCTAGGCTTTGGCTAGGGCACCCCTAGGCTTAGACTTAGGCTAGGGCTCTCCTAGCCTAAGGCTAGGGCACTCCTAGGCTTCGGCTAGGGCAGCCCCAGGCTTAGGCTAGGGCACCCCTAGGCTTAGGCTAGGGAAGCCCTACGCTTAGGCTAGGGCACCCCTAAGCTTAGGCTAGGGCACCCCTAGGCTTAGGCTAAGGCTACGGCTCCTTTAGCCTAAGGCTAGGGCACCCCTATGCTTAGGATAATGCACCCCTAGGCTTTGGCTAGGGCACCCCTAGGTTTAGGCTAAGTCTAGGGCTCCCCTAGCCTAAGGCTAGGGCACCCCTAGGCTTAGGCTAGGGCACTCCTAGGCTTAGGCTAGGGAAGCCCTAGGCTTAGGCTAAGGCTTGGGCTCCCCTAATCTAAGGCTAGGGCACCCCTAGGCTTAGGCTAGGGCACCCCTAGGCTTAGGCTAGGGCACCCCTAGGCTTAGGCTAGGTTAGCCCTAGGCTTAGGCTAAGGCTTGGGCTCCCCTAATCTAAGGCTAGGGCACCCCTAGGCTTAGGCTAGGGCAACCCTAGGCTTAGGCTAAGGCTTGGGCTCCCCTAGCCTAAGGCTAGGGCACCTTTAGGCTTAGGCTAAGGCACCCCTAGGCTTTGGCCTGGGCACTCCTAGGCTTAGGCTATTCCACCCCTAGGCTTAGGCTAAGGCACCCCTAGGCTTACGCTAATGTTAGGGCTCCCCTAGCCTAAGGCTAGGGCACCTCTAGGCTTAGGCTAAGGCACCCCTAGGCTTTGGCTAGGGCACTCCTAGGTTTAGGCTAAGCCTAGGGCTCTCCTAGCCTAAGGCTAGGGCACCCCTAGGCTTAGGTTAGGGCACCGGTAGGCTTAGGCTAGGGCACCCCTAGGCTTAGGCTAAGGCTAGGACACCCCTAGGCTTAGGCTAAGGCACCACTATGCGGAGGTTAGGGCACCCCTAGGCTTAGGCTAGGGCACCCCTAGGCTTAGGCTAGGGCACCCCTAGGCTTAGGCTAAGGCTAGGTCACCCCTAGGCTTAGGCTAAGGCACCACTATGCGGAGGCTAGGGCACCCCTAGGCTTAGGCTAGGGCACCCTTAGGCTTCCGCTAGGGCACCCCAAGGCTGAGGCTTGGGCACCCCTAAGCTGAGGCTAGGGCACCTCTAAGCTTAGGCTAAGGCTTGGGATCCCTTAGCCTAAGGCTAGGGCACATCTAGGCTTAGGCTAGGGCACCCTAGGCTTAGCCTAGGGCACCCCTAGGTTTAGGCTTAGCCTAGGGCACCCCTAGGTTTAGGCTAAAGCTAGGCTCCACTAGCCTAAGGCTAGGGCACCCCTAGGCTTAGGCTAGGGCACACCTAGGCTTAAGCTAGGGCACCCCTAGAATTAGCCTAAGGCTAGGGATCCCCCAGCCTAAGGCGAGGGCACTCCTAGGCTTAGGCTAGGGCACCCGTGGGCTTAGTCTAGGGCACCCGTGGGCTAAGGCTAGGGCACCCCTAGGCTAAGGTTTAGGCTAGGGCACCCCTAGGCTTAGGCTAGGGCACCCCTAGGCTTAGGCTAGGACACCCCAAGGCTTAGGCTAAGGCAGCCCTAGGCTTATGCTGAGGTTTAGGCTCCCCTAGCCTAAGTCTAGGGCATCCCTAGGCTTAGGCTAGGGCACCCCTAGGCTTTGGCTAGGGCACCTCTAGGCTTAGGCTAAGGCTTGGGCTCCCCTGGTCTAAGGCTAGGGCACCCTTAGGCTTTGACTAGGGCACCCCTAGGCTTAGGCTAGGGCACCCCTAGGCTTAAGCTAGGGCACCCCTAGGCTTAGGCTTAGGCTAGGGCACCCCTAGGCTTAGGCTAAGGCTTGGGCTCCCCTGGTCTAAGGCTAGGGCACCCTTAGGCTTTGAATAGGGCACCCTTAGGCTTAGGCTTGGACACCACTAGGCTTAGGCTAGGGCACCCCTAGGCTTAGGCTAAGGCTAGGGCTCCCCTAGCCTAACGCTAGGGCACCCCTAAGCTTAAGTTAGGGCACCCTTGGGCTTAGGCTAGGGCACCCTTAGGCTTAGGCTAGGGCACTCCTAGGCTTAGGCTGGTGCACCCCTAGGCTTAGGCTAAGGCTAGGGCTTCCCTAGCGTAAGGCTAGGACATCCCTGGACTTGGACTAGGGCACCCGCAGGCTTAGGCTAGGGCACCCCTAGGCTTAAGATAGGGAACTTCTAAGCTTAGGCTAGGGCACCCCTAGGCTTAGGCTAAGGCTAGGGCTCACCTAGCCTAAGGCTAGGGCACCCCTAGGCTTTGGCTAGGGCACCCCTAGTCTTAGGCTAGAGAACCCCTAGGCTTAAGCTAGGGCACCCCTAGACTTAGGCTAAGGATAGGGATCCCCTAGCCTAAGGCTAGGGCAATCCTAGGCTTAGGCTAGGGCAACCGTAGGCTTAGGCTAGGGCACCCATAGATTTAGGCTAGGGCACCCCTAGGCTTAGGCTCAGGCTAGGGCTCCCCTAGCCTAAAGCTAGGGCACCCCTAGGCTTAGGCTAGGGCACCCCAAGGCTTAGGCTAAGGCACCCCTATGCTTATGCTAAGGTTAGGGCTCCCCTAGCCTAAGGCTATGGCACCTCTAGGCTTAGGCTAGGGCACCCCTAAGCTTTGGCTAGGGCACCCCTAGGCTTAGGTTACGGCACCCCTAGGCTTAGGCTAGGGCACCCAAAGGCTGAGGCTAGGGCACCCCTAGGCTTAGGCTAGGGCACACGTAGGTTTTGGCTAAGGCGAGGACTCCCCTAGCCTAAGATAGGGCACCCCTAGGCTTAGGCTAAGGCTAGGGCTCCCTAGCCTAAGGCTAGGGCACCCCTAAGCTTAGGCTAGGGCACCACTAGGCTTAGGCTAGGGCACCCCTAGGCTTAGGCTAGGGCACCCCTAAGCTTAGGCTAAGGCTAGGTCACCCCTAGCTTAGGCTAAGGCACCACTATGCTGAGGCTATGGCACCCCTAAGCTGAGGCTAGGGCACCTCTAGGCTTAGGCTAAAGCTAGGGATCCCCTAGCCTAAGGCTAGGGCACATCTAGGCTTAGGCTAGGGCACCCTAGGCTTAGCCTAGGGCACCCCAAGTTTTAGGCTAAAGCTAGGCCTCCCCTATCCTAAGGCTAGGGCACCCCAAGGCTTAGGCTCGGGCACCCCTAGGCTTAGGCTAGGGCACCCCTAGGCTTAGGCTAGGACACCCCAAGGCTTAGGCAAAGGCACCCCAAGGCTTATGCTAAGGTTTAGGCTCCCCTAGCCTAAGTCTAGGGCATCTCTAGGCTTAGGCTTGGGCACCCCTAGGCTTTGTCTAGGGCACCCCTAGGCTTAGGCTAAGGCTAGGGTTCCCTTTGCCTAAGGCTAGGGCACCCTTAGGCTTTGACTAGGGCAACCCTAGGCTTAGGTAGGGCACCTCTAGGCTTAAGCTAGGGCACCCCTAGGCTTAGGCTAAGGCTTGGGCTCCCCTGGTCTAAGGCTAAGGCACCCTTAGGCCTTGACTAGGGCACCCCTAGGCTTAGGCTAGGGCAACCCTAGGCTTAAGCTAGGGCACCCCTAGGCTTAGGCTTAGGCTAGGGCACCCCTAGGCTTAGACTAAGGCGTGGGCTCCCCTGGTCTAAGGCTAGGGCACCCTTAGGCTTTGACTAGGGCACCCATAGGCTTAGGCTAGGGCTCCGCTAACCTAAGGCTAGGGCACCCCTAAGCTTAAGTTAGGGCACCCTTAGGCTTAGGCTAGGGCACCCCTAGGCTTAGGCTAGGGCACTCCTAGGCGTAGGCTAGTGCACCCCTAGGCTTAGGCTACGGCTAGGGCTTCCCTTGCCTAAGGCTAGGACATCCCTAGGCTTAGGCTAGGGCACCCCTAGGCTTAGGCTAGGGCATCCCTAGGCTTAGGTATGGAACCCCTAGGCTTATGTTAGGGCACTCCTATGCTTAGGCTAGGGCACCCATAGACGTAGGCTAGGGCACCCCTAGGCTTAGGCTGGGACACACCTAGGCTTAGGCTAAGGCTAGGGCTCCCCTAGCCTAAGGTTAGGGCAACCCTAGGCTTAGGCTAGGCACCCCTAGACTTAGGCTAGGGCACCCCTAGGCTTAGGCTAGGGCACCCCTAGGCTAAGGCTAAGGCTAGGGCTCCTCTAGCCTAACGCTAGGGCATCCCTAGGCTTGGGATAGGGCACCCCTAGGCTTTGGCTAGGGCAACCCTAGGTATAGGCTAGGGCACCCCTAGGCTTCGGCTAAGGCGAGGACTCTCCTAGCCTAAGGATAGGGCACCCCTAGGCTTAGGCTAAGGCTAGGGCTCCCCTAGCCAAAGGCTAGGGCACCCATAAGCTTAGGCTAGGGCACCCCTAGGTTTGGGCTAGGCTGCCCCAAGTCTTAGGCTAAGGCTAGGGCTCCCCTGGCCTAAGGCTAGGGCACCCCTAGGCTTTGGCTAGGGCACCCCTAGGCTTAGGCTAGGGCACCCCTAGGCTTAGGCTAGGGCACCCCTATGTTTAGGCTAGGGCGCCCCTAGGCTTAGGCTAAGGCTAGGGCTCCCCTAGCCTAAGTCTAGGGGACCCCTAGGATTACGCTGGGGAACGCCTAGGCTTAGGAAAAGGCTAGGGCTCCCGTAGCCTAAGGCTAAGGCACCCCTAGGTTTAGGCTAGGGCACCCCTAGGCTTAGGCTAGGGCACCCTTAGGCTTAGGCTAGGGCATCCCTAGGCTTAGGTTAGGGCACCCCTAGACTCAGGCTATGACACCCCCAGGCTTAGGCAAGGGCAATCCTAGGCTAGACTAACGCTAGGGCTCCCCTATCCTCAGGCTAGGGCACCCGTAGGCTCAGGCTAGGGCACCCCTAGCCTTAGGCCAGGGCACCCCTAGGCTTAGGCTAGGGCACCCCTAGGCTTTGGCTAGGGCACCCCTAGGCTTAGACTTAGGCTAGGGTTCTCCTAGCCTAAGGCTAGGGCACTCCTAGGCTTAGGCTAGGGCAGCCCCAGGCTTAGGCTAGGGCACCCCTAGGCTTAGGCTAGGGCAGCCCTACGCTTAGGCTAGGGCACCCCTAAGCTTAGGCTAGGGCATCCCTAGTCTTAGGCTAAGGCTACGGCTCCCTTAGCCTAAGGCTAGGGCACCCGTAGGCTTAGGATAATGCACCCCTAGGCTTTGGCTAGGGCACACCTAGGTTTAAGCTAAGGCTAGGGCTCCCCTAACGTAAGGCTAGGGCACCCCTAGGCTTAGGCTAGGGCACTCCTAGGCGTAGGCTAGTGCACCCCTAGGCTTAGGCTACGGCTAGGGCTTCCCTTGCCTAAGGCTAGGACATCCCTAGGCTTAGGCTAGGGCACCCCTAGGCTTAGGCTAGGGCATCCCTAGGCTTAGGTATGGAACCCCTAGGCTTATGTTAGGGCACTCCTATGCTTAGGCTAGGGCACCCATAGACGTAGGCTAGGGCACCCCTAGGCTTAGGCTGGGACACACCTAGGCTTAGGCTAAGGCTAGGGCTCCCCTAGCCTAAGGTTAGGGCAACCCTAGGCTTAGGCTAGGCACCCCTAGACTTAGGCTAGGGCACCCCTAGGCTTAGGCTAGGGCACCCCTAGGCTAAGGCTAAGGCTAGGGCTCCTCTAGCCTAACGCTAGGGCATCCCTAGGCTTGGGATAGGGCACCCCTAGGCTTTGGCTAGGGCAACCCTAGGTATAGGCTAGGGCACCCCTAGGCTTCGGCTAAGGCGAGGACTCTCCTAGCCTAAGGATAGGGCACCCCTAGGCTTAGGCTAAGGCTAGGGCTCCCCTAGCCAAAGGCTAGGGCACCCATAAGCTTAGGCTAGGGCACCCCTAGGTTTGGGCTAGGCTGCCCCAAGTCTTAGGCTAAGGCTAGGGCTCCCCTGGCCTAAGGCTAGGGCACCCCTAGGCTTTGGCTAGGGCACCCCTAGGCTTAGGCTAGGGCACCCCTAGGCTTAGGCTAGGGCACCCCTATGTTTAGGCTAGGGCGCCCCTAGGCTTAGGCTAAGGCTAGGGCTCCCCTAGCCTAAGTCTAGGGGACCCCTAGGATTACGCTGGGGAACGCCTAGGCTTAGGAAAAGGCTAGGGCTCCCGTAGCCTAAGGCTAAGGCACCCCTAGGTTTAGGCTAGGGCACCCCTAGGCTTAGGCTAGGGCACCCTTAGGCTTAGGCTAGGGCATCCCTAGGCTTAGGTTAGGGCACCCCTAGACTCAGGCTATGACACCCCCAGGCTTAGGCAAGGGCAATCCTAGGCTAGACTAACGCTAGGGCTCCCCTATCCTCAGGCTAGGGCACCCGTAGGCTCAGGCTAGGGCACCCCTAGCCTTAGGCCAGGGCACCCCTAGGCTTAGGCTAGGGCACCCCTAGGCTTTGGCTAGGGCACCCCTAGGCTTAGACTTAGGCTAGGGTTCTCCTAGCCTAAGGCTAGGGCACTCCTAGGCTTAGGCTAGGGCAGCCCCAGGCTTAGGCTAGGGCACCCCTAGGCTTAGGCTAGGGCAGCCCTACGCTTAGGCTAGGGCACCCCTAAGCTTAGGCTAGGGCATCCCTAGTCTTAGGCTAAGGCTACGGCTCCCTTAGCCTAAGGCTAGGGCACCCGTAGGCTTAGGATAATGCACCCCTAGGCTTTGGCTAGGGCACACCTAGGTTTAAGCTAAGGCTAGGGCTCCCCTAACGTAAGGCTAGGGCACCCCTAGGCTTAGGCTAGGGCACTCCTAGGCTTAGGCTAGGGCAGCGCTAGGCTTAGGCTAAGGCTTGGGCTCCCCTAATCTAAGGCTAGGGCACCCCTAGGCTTAGGCTAGGGCACCCCTAGGTTTAGGCTAAGGCTAGGGCTCCCCTAGCCTAAGGCTAGGGCACCCCTAGGCTTAGGCTAGGGCACCCCTAGGCTTAGGCTAGGGCACCCCTAGGCTTAGGCTAAGGCTTGGGCTCCCCTAGTCTAAGGCTAGGGCACCCCGAGGCTTAGGTTAGGGCACCCTTAGGCTTAGGCTAGGGCCCCCCTAGGCTTAGGCTAGGGCACCCCTAGGCTTAGGCTAGTCCACCCCTAGGCTTAGGCTAAGGCACCCCTAGGCTTACGCTAATGTTAGGGCTCCCCTAGCCTAAGGCTAGGGCACCTCTAGGCTTAGGCTAAGGCACCCCTAGGCTTTGGCTAGGGCACTCCTAGGTTTAGGCTAAGCCTAGGGCTCTCCTAGCCTAAGGCTAGGGCACCCCTAGGCTTAGGCTAGGGCACCCGTAGGCTTAGGCTAGGGCACCCCTAGGCTTAGGCTAAGGCTAGGTCACCCCTAGGCTTAGGCTAAGGCACCACTATGCGGAGGCTAGGGCACCCCTAGCCTTAGGCTAGGGCACCCCTAGGCTTAGGCAAGGGCACCCCAAGGCTGAGGCTAGGGCACCCCTAATCTACGGCTAGGGCACCCCTATGTTTAGGCTAAAGCTAGGCTCCCCTAGCCTAAGGCTAGGGCACCCCTAGGCTTAGGCTAGGGCACACCTAGGCTTAAGCTAGGGCACCCCTAGAATTAGCCTAAAGCTAGGGATCCCCCAGTCTAAGGCGAGGGCACTCCTAGGCTTAGGCTAGGGCACCCGTGGGCTTAGTCTAGGGCACCCGTGGGCTAAGGCTAGGGCACCCCTAGGCTAAGGGTTAGGCTAGGGCACCCCTAGGCTTAGGCTAGGGCACCCCTAGGCTTAGGCTAGGACACCCCAAGGCTTAGGCTAAGGCACCCCTAGGCTTATGCTGAGGTTTAGGCTCCCCTAGCCTAAGTCTAGGGCATCCCTAGGCTTAGGCTAGGGCACCCCTAGGCTTTGGCTAGGGCACCACTAGGCTTAGGCTAAGGCTAGGGCTCCCTTAGCCTAAGGCTAGGGCACCCTTAGGCTTTGACTAGGGCACCCCTAGGCTTAGGCTAGGGCACCCGTAGGCTTAAGACAGGGCACTCCTAGGCTTAGGCTAAGGCTTGGGCTCCCCTGGTCTAAGGCTAGGGCACCCTTAGGCTTTGACTAGGGCACCCCTAGGCTTAAGCTAGGGCACCCCTAGGCTTAGGCTTAGGCTAGGGCACCCCTAGGCTTAGGCTAAGGCTTGGGCTCCACTGGTCTAAGGCTAGGTCACCCTTAGGCTTTGACTAGGGCACCCTTAGGCTTAGGCTTGGACACCACTAGGATTAGGCTAGGGCACCCCTAGGCTTAGGCTAAGGCTAGGGCTCCCCTAGCCTAAGGCTATGGCACCCCTAAGCTTAAGTCAGGGCACCCTTGGGCTTAGGCTAGGGCACCCCTAGGCTTAGGCTAGGGCACTCCTAGGCTTAGGCTGGTGCACCCCTAGGCTTAGGCTAAGGCTAGGGCTTCCCTAGCCTAAGGCTAGGACATCCCTAGGCTTAGACTAGGGCACCCGTAGGCTTAGGCTAGGGCACCCCTAGGCTTAGGTATGGAACCCCTAGGCTTATGTTAGGGCACCCCTATGCTTAGGCTAGGGCACCCCTAGGCTTAGGATAGGGAATTTCTAAGCTTAGGCTAGGGCACCCCTAGGCTTAGACTTAGGCTAGGGCTCTCCTAGCCTAAGGCTAGGGCACTCCTAGGCTTAGGCTAGGGCAGCCCCAGGCTTAGGCTAGGGCACCCCTAGGCTTAGGCTAGGGCAGCCCTACGCTTAGGCTAGGGCACCCCTAAGCTTAGGCTAGGGCATCCCTAGTCTTAGGCTAAGGCTACGGCTCCCTTAGCCTAAGGCTAGGGCACCCGTAGGCTTAGGATAATGCACCCCTAGGCTTTGGCTAGGGCACACCTAGGTTTAAGCTAAGGCTAGGGCTCCCCTAACGTAAGGCTAGGGCACCCCTAGGCTTAGGCTAGGGCACTCCTAGGCTTAGGCTAGGGCAGCGCTAGGCTTAGGCTAAGGCTTGGGCTCCCCTAATCTAAGGCTAGGGCACCCCTAGGCTTAGGCTAGGGCACCCCTAAGCTTTGGCTAGGGCACCCCTAGGTTTAGGCTAAGGCTAGGGCTCCCCTAGCCTAAGACTAGGGCACCCCTAGGCTTAGGCTAGGGCACCCCTAGGCTTAGGCTAGGGCACCCCTAGGCTTAGGCTAAGGCTTGGGCTCCCCTAGTCTAAGGCTAGGGCACCCCGAGGCTTAGGTTAGGGCACCCTTAGGCTTAGGCTAGGGCCCCCCTAGGCTTAGGCTAGGGCACCCCTAGGCTTAGGCTAGTCCACCCCTAGGCTTAGGCTAAGGCACCCCTAGGCTTACGCTAATGTTAGGGCTCCCCTAGCCTAAGGCTAGGGCACCTCTAGGCTTAGGCTAAGGCACCCCTAGGCTTTGGCTAGGGCACTCCTAGGTTTAGGCTAAGCCTAGGGCTCTCCTAGCCTAAGGCTAGGGCACCCCTAGGCTTAGGCTAGGGCACCCGTAGGCTTAGGCTAGGGCACCCCTAGGCTTAGGCTAAGGCTAGGTCACCCCTAGGCTTAGGCTACGGCACCACTATGCGGAGGCTAGGGCACCCCTAGCCTTAGGCTAGGGCACCCCTAGGCTTAGGCAAGGGCACCCCAAGGCTGAGGCTAGGGCACCCCTAATCTACAGCTAGGGCACCCCTATGTTTAGGCTAAAGCTAGGCTCCCCTAGCCTAAGGCTAGGGCACCCCTAGGCTTAGGCTAGGGCACACCTAGGCTTAAGCTAGGGCACCCCTAGAATTAGCCTAAAGCTAGGGATCCCCCAGCCTAAGGCGAGGGCACTCCTAGGCTTAGGCTAGGGCACCCGTGGGCTTAGTCTAGGGCACCCGTGGGCTAAGGCTAGGGCACCCCTAGGCTAAGGGTTAGGCTAGGGCACCCCTAGGCTTAGGCTAGGGCACCCCTAGGCTTAGGCTAGGACACCCCAAGGCTTAGGCTAAGGCACCCCTAGGCTTATGCTGAGGTTTAGGCTCCCCTAGCCTAAGTCTAGGGCATCCCTAGGCTTAGGCTAGGGCACCCCTAGGCTTTGGCTAGGGCACCACTAGGCTTAGGCTAAGGCTAGGGCTCCCTTAGCCTAAGGCTAGGGCACCCTTAGGCTTTGACTAGGGCACCCCTAGGCTTAGGCTAGGGCACCCGTAGGCTTAAGACAGGGCACTCCTAGGCTTAGGCTAAGGCTTGGGCTCCCCTGGTCTAAGGCTAGGGCACCCTTAGGCTTTGACTAGGGCACCCCTAGGCTTAAGCTAGGGCACCCCTAGGCTTAGGCTTAGGCTAGGGCACCCCTAGGCTTAGGCTAAGGCTTGGGCTCCACTGGTCTAAGGCTAGGTCACCCTTAGGCTTTGACTAGGGCACCCTTAGGCTTAGGCTTGGACACCACTAGGATTAGGCTAGGGCACCCCTAGGCTTAGGCTAAGGCTAGGGCTCCCCTAGCCTAAGGCTATGGCACCCCTAAGCTTAAGTCAGGGCACCCTTGGGCTTAGGCTAGGGCACCCCTAGGCTTAGGCTAGGGCACTCCTAGGCTTAGGCTGGTGCACCCCTAGGCTTAGGCTAAGGCTAGGGCTTCCCTAGCCTAAGGCTAGGACATCCCTAGGCTTAGACTAGGGCACCCGTAGGCTTAGGCTAGGGCACCCCTAGGCTTAGGTATGGAACCCCTAGGCTTATGTTAGGGCACCCCTATGCTTAGGCTAGGGCACCCCTAGGCTTAGGATAGGGAATTTCTAAGCTTAGGCTAGGGCACCCCTAGGCTTAGGCTAAGGCTAGGGCTCCCCTAGCCTAAGGCTAGGGCACCCCTTGGCTTTGGTTAGGGCACCCCTAGGCTTAGGCTAGAACACCCCTAGGCTTAAGCTAGGGCACCCCTAGACTTAGGCTAAGGCTAGGGATCCCCTAGCCTAAGGCTAGGGCAATCCTAGGCTTAAGCTAGGGCAACCGTAGGCTTAGGCTAGGGCACCCCTAGGCTTAGGCTAGGGCACCCCAAGTCTTAGGCTAAGGCACCCCTATGCTTACGCTAAGGTTAGGGCTCCCCTAGCCTAAGGCTAGGGCACCTCTAGGCTTAGGCTAGGGCACCCCTAGGCTTTGGCTAGGGCACCCCTAAACTTAGGCTAGGGCACCCCTAGGCTTAGGCTAGGGCACCCCAAGGCTGAGGCTAGGGCACCCCTATACTGAGGCTAGGGCTCCCCTAGGCTTAGGCGAAGGCTAGGGCTACCCTAGCCTAAGGCTAGGGCACCTCTAAGCTTAGGCTAGGGCACCCCTAGGCTTAGGCTAGGGCACCACTAGGCTTAGGTTTAGGCTAGGGCACCCCTAGGCTTAGGCTAGGTCACCCCGAGGCTTAGGCTAGGGCACCCCAAGGCTTAGGCTAAGGCACCCCAGGGCTTACGCTAAGGTTAGGGCTCCCCATGCCTAAGGCTAGGGCACCTCTAGGCTTAGGCGAGGGCATAACTAGGCTTTGGCTAGGGCACCCCTAAGCTTAGGCTAGGAGACTCCTAGGCTTAGGCTAGGGCAGCCCTAGGCTTGGGTTAGGGCACCCCTAGCCTTAGGCTAGGGCAGCCCTAGGCTTAGGCTAGGGAACCCCTAGGCTTAGGCTAGGGTACCCCTAGGCTTAGGCTAGGACACCCCTAGGCTTAGGTATGGAACCCCTAGGCTTAGGTTAGGGCACCCCTATGCTTAGGCTAGGCACCCCTAGGATTAGGCTAGGGCACCCCTAGGCTTAGGCTAAGGCTAGGGCTCCCCTAGCCTAAGGCTAGGGCTCACCTAGGCTTAGGTTAGGGCACCCTTAGGCTTAGGCTAGGGCACCCCTAGGCTTAGGCTAGTGCACCCCTAGGCTTAGGCTAAGGCTAGGGCTTCCCTAGCCTAAGGCTAGGGCACCCCTAGGCTTAGGCTAGGGCACTCCTAGGCTTAGGCTAGGGCACCCCTAGGCTTAGGTATGGAACCCCTAGGCTTAGGTTAGGGCACCCCTATGCTTAGGCTAGTCACCCCTAGGCTTAGGCTAGGGCACCCCTAGGCTTAGGCTAGGGCACCCGTAGGTTTTGGCTAAGGCGAGGACTCCCCTAGCCTAAAGATAGGGCACCCTTAGGCTTAGGCTAAGGCTAGGGCCCCCCTAGCCTAAGGCTAGGGCACCCCTAAGCTTAGGCTAGGGCACCACTAGGTTTAGAGTAGGGCGCACCTAGGCTTAAGCTAAGGCTAGGGTTCCCTGGCCTAAGTCTAGGGCACCCCTAGGCTTAGGCTAGGGCACCCCTAGGCTTAGGCTAGGGCACACCAAGCCTGAGGCTAGGGCACCCCTAAGCTGAGGCTAGGGCACCTCTAGGCTTAGGCTAAGGCTAGGGATCCCCTAGCCTAAGGCTAGGGCACATCTAGGCTTAGGCTAGGGCAACCTAGGCTTAACCTAGGGCACCGCAAGGTTTAGGCTAAAGTTAGGCCTCCCCTATCCTAAGGCTAGGACACCCCTAGGCTTAGGCTAGGGCACCCCTAGGCTTAAGCTAAGGCACCCCTACGCTTAGCCAAAGGCTAGAGATCCCCTAGCCTAAGGAGAGGGCACTCCTAGGCTTAGGCTAGGGCATCCTTGGGCTTAGGCTAGGGCACCCGTGGGCTAAGGCTAGGGCACCCCTAGGCTAAGGTTTAGGCTAGGGCACCCCTAGGCTTAGGCTAGGGCACCCCTAGGCTTAGGCTAGGACACCCCAAGGATTAGGCTAAGGCACCCCAAGGCTTATGCAAAGGTTTAGGCTCCCCTAGCCTAAGTCTAGGGCATCTCTAGGCTTAGGCTAGGGCACCCCTAGGCTTTGTCTAGGGCACCCCTAGGCTTAGGCTAAGGCTAGGGCTCCCTTTCCCTAAGGCTAGGGCACCCTTAGGCTTTGACTAGGGCACCCCTAGGCTTAGGCTAGGGCACCCATAGGCTTAGGCTAAGGCTTGGGCTCCCCTGTTCTAAGGCTAGGGCACCCTTAGGCTTTGACTAGGGCACCCCTAGGCTTAGGCTAGGGCACCCCTAGGCTTAAGCTAGGGCACCCCTAGGCTTAGGCTTAGGCTAGGGCACCCCTAGGCTTAGGCTAAGGCTTGGGCTCCCCTGGCCTAAGGCTAGGGCACCCTTAGGCTTTGACTAGGGCACCCCTAGGCTTAGGCTAGGGCACCCCTAGGCTTAGGCTAAGGCTAGGGCTCCGCTAGCCTAAGGCTAGGGCACCCCTAAGCTTAAGTTAGGGCACCCTTAGGCTTAGGCTAGGGCACCCCTAGGCTTAGGCTAGGGCACTCCTAGGTGTAGGCTAGTGCACACCTAGGCTTAGGCTAAGGCTAGGGCTTCCCTAGCCTAAGGCTAGGACATCCCTAGGCTTAGGCTAGGGCACCCCTAGGCTTAGGCTAGGGCAATCCTAGGCTAGACTAAGGCTAGGGAACCCCTAGCCTAAGGCTACGGCACCCCGAAGCTCAGGCTAGGGGACCCCTAGGCTTAGGCTAGGGCACCCCTAGGCTTAGGCTCAGGCACCCCTAGGATTAGGCTAAGACTAGTGCTCCCCTAGCCTAAGGCTAGGGCACCTCTAGGCTTAGGCTAGGGCACCCATATGCTTAGGCTAGGGCAGCCCTAGGCTTAGGCTAAGGCTAGGGGACTCCTAGGCTTAGGCTAAGGCACCACTAGGCTTAGGCTAGGGCACCCCTAGGCTTACGCTAGGGCATCCCTAGGCTTAGGCTAGGGCACCCCTAAGCTTAGGCTAAGGCTAGGTCACCCCTAGGCTTACGCTAAGGCACCACTAGGCTTAGGCTAGGGCACCCCTAGGCTTAGGCTAGGGGACCCCTAGGCTTATGCTAAGGCACCACTAGGTTAAGGCTAGGGCACTCCTAGGCATAGGCTAGGGCACCCCTAGGCTAAGGCTAAGGCTAGGGCTCCTCTAGCCTAACGCTAGGGCATCCCTAGGCTTGGGATAGGGCACCCCTAGGCTTTGGCTAGGGCAACCCTAGGTATAGGCTAGGGCACCCCTAGGCTTCGGCTAAGGCGAGGACTCTCCTAGCCTAAGGATAGGGCACCCCTAGGCTTAGGCTAAGGCTAGGGCTCCCCTAGCCAAAGGCTAGGGCACCCATAAGCTTAGGCTAGGGCACCCCTAGGTTTGGGCTAGGCTGCCCCAAGTCTTAGGCTAAGGCTAGGGCTCCCCTGGCCTAAGGCTAGGGCACCCCTAGGCTTTGGCTAGGGCACCCCTAGGCTTAGGCTAGGGCACCCCTAGGCTTAGGCTAGGGCACCCCTATGTTTAGGCTAGGGCGCCCCTAGGCTTAGGCTAAGGCTAGGGCTCCCCTAGCCTAAGTCTAGGGGACCCCTAGGATTACGCTGGGGAACGCCTAGGCTTAGGAAAAGGCTAGGGCTCCCGTAGCCTAAGGCTAAGGCACCCCTAGGTTTAGGCTAGGGCACCCCTAGGCTTAGGCTAGGGCACCCTTAGGCTTAGGCTAGGGCATCCCTAGGCTTAGGTTAGGGCACCCCTAGACTCAGGCTATGACACCCCCAGGCTTAGGCAAGGGCAATCCTAGGCTAGACTAACGCTAGGGCTCCCCTATCCTCAGGCTAGGGCACCCGTAGGCTCAGGCTAGGGCACCCCTAGCCTTAGGCCAGGGCACCCCTAGGCTTAGGCTAGGGCACCCCTAGGCTTTGGCTAGGGCACCCCTAGGCTTAGACTTAGGCTAGGGCTCTCCTAGCCTAAGGCTAGGGCACTCCTAGGCTTAGGCTAGGGCAGCCCCAGGCTTAGGCTAGGGCACCCCTAGGCTTAGGCTAGGGCAGCCCTACGCTTAGGCTAGGGCACCCCTAAGCTTAGGCTAGGGCATCCCTAGTCTTAGGCTAAGGCTACGGCTCCCTTAGCCTAAGGCTAGGGCACCCGTAGGCTTAGGATAATGCACCCCTAGGCTTTGGCTAGGGCACACCTAGGTTTAAGCTAAGGCTAGGGCTCCCCTAACGTAAGGCTAGGGCACCCCTAGGCTTAGGCTAGGGCACTCCTAGGCTTAGGCTAGGGCAGCGCTAGGCTTAGGCTAAGGCTTGGGCTCCCCTAATCTAAGGCTAGGGCACCCCTAGGCTTAGGCTAGGGCACCCCTAAGCTTTGGCTAGGGCACCCCTAGGTTTAGGCTAAGGCTAGGGCTCCCCTAGCCTAAGGCTAGGGCACCCCTAGGCTTAGGCTAGGGCACCCCTAGGCTTAGGCTAGGGCACCCCTAGGCTTAGGCTAAGGCTTGGGCTCCCCTAGTCTAAGGCTAGGGCACCCCGAGGCTTAGGTTAGGGCACCCTTAGGCTTAGGCTAGGGCCCCCCTAGGCTTAGGCTAGGGCACCCCTAGGCTTAGGCTAGTCCACCCCTAGGCTTAGGCTAAGGCACCCCTAGGCTTTGGCTAGGGCACTCCTAGGTTTAGGCTAAGCCTAGGGCTCTCCTAGCCTAAGGCTAGGGCACCCCTAGGCTTAGGCTAGGGCACCCGTAGGCTTAGGCTAGGGCACCCCTAGGCTTAGGCTAAGGCTAGGTCACCCCTAGGCTTAGGCTAAGGCACCACTATGCGGAGGCTAGGGCACCCCTAGCCTTAGGCTAGGGCACCCCTAGGCTTAGGCAAGGGCACCCCAAGGCTGAGGCTAGGGCACCCCTAATCTACGGCTAGGGCACCCCTATGTTTAGGCTAAAGCTAGGCTCCCCTAGCCTAAGGCTAGGGCACCCCTAGGCTTAGGCTAGGGCACACCTAGGCTTAAGCTAGGGCACCCCTAGAATTAGCCTAAAGCTAGGGATCCCCCAGTCTAAGGCGAGGGCACTCCTAGGCTTAGGCTAGGGCACCCGTGGGCTTAGTCTAGGGCACCCGTGGGCTAAGGTTAGGGCACCCCTAGGCTAAGGGTTAGGCTAGGGCACCCCTAGGCTTAGGCTAGGGCACCCCTAGGCTTAGGCTAGGACACCCCAAGGCTTAGGCTAAGGCACCCCTAGGCTTATGCTGAGGTTTAGGCTCCCCTAGCCTAAGTCTAGGGCATCCCTAGGCTTAGGCTAGGGCACCCCTAGGCTTTGGCTAGGGCACCACTAGGCTTAGGCTAAGGCTAGGGCTCCCTTAGCCTAAGGCTAGGGCACCCTTAGGCTTTGACTAGGGCACCCCTAGGCTTAGGCTAGGGCACCCGTAGGCTTAAGACAGGGCACTCCTAGGCTTAGGCTAAGGCTTGGGCTCCCCTGGTCTAAGGCTAGGGCACCCTTAGGCTTTGACTAGGGCACCCCTAGGCTTAAGCTAGGGCACCCCTAGGCTTAGGCTTAGGCTAGGGCACCCCTAGGCTTAGGCTAAGGCTTGGGCTCCACTGGTCTAAGGCTAGGTCACCCTTAGGCTTTGACTAGGGCACCCTTAGGCTTAGGCTTGGACACCACTAGGATTAGGCTAGGGCACCCCTAGGCTTAGGCTAAGGCTAGGGCTCCCCTAGCCTAAGGCTAGGGCACCCCTAAGCTTAAGTCAGGGCACCCTTGGGCTTAGGCTAGGGCACCCCTAGGCTTAGGCTAGGGCACTCCTAGGCTTAGGCTGGTGCACCCCTAGGCTTAGGCTAAGGCTAGGGCTTCCCTAGCCTAAGGCTAGGACATCCCTAGGCTTAGACTAGGGCACCCGTAGGCTTAGGCTAGGGCACCCCTAGGCTTAGGTATGGAACCCCTAGGCTTATGTTAGGGCACCCCTATGCTTAGGCTAGGGCACCCCTAGGCTTAGGATAGGGAATTTCTAAGCTTAGGCTAGGGCACCCCTAGGCTTAGGCTAAGGCTAGGGCTCCCCTAGCCTAAGGCTAGGGCACCCCTTGGCTTTGGTTAGGGCACCCCTAGGCTTAGGCTAGAACACCCCTAGGCTTAAGCTAGGGCACCCCTAGACTTAGGCTAAGGCTAGGGATCCCCTAGCCTAAGGCTAGGGCAATCCTAGGCTTAAGCTAGGGCAACCGTAGGCTTAGGCTAGGGCACCCCTAGGCTTAGGCTAGGGCACCCCAAGTCTTAGGCTAAGGCACCCCTATGCTTACGCTAAGGTTAGGGCTCCCCTAGCCTAAGGCTAGGGCACCTCTAGGCTTAGGCTAGGGCACCCCTAGGCTTTGGCTAGGGCACCCCTAAACTTAGGCTAGGGCACCCCTAGGCTTAGGCTAGGGCACCCCAAGGCTGAGGCTAGGGCACCCCTATACTGAGGCTAGGGCTCCCCTAGGCTTAGGCGAAGGCTAGGGCTACCCTAGCCTAAGGCTAGGGCACCTCTAAGCTTAGGCTAGGGCACCCCTAGGCTTAGGCTAGGGCACCACTAGGCTTAGGTTTAGGCTAGGGCACCCCTAGGCTTAGGCTAGGTCACCCCGAGGCTTAGGCTAGGGCACCCCAAGGCTTAGGCTAAGGCACCCCAGGGCTTACGCTAAGGTTAGGGCTCCCCATGCCTAAGGCTAGGGCACCTCTAGGCTTAGGCGAGGGCATAACTAGGCTTTGGCTAGGGCACCCCTAAGCTTAGGCTAGGAGACTCCTAGGCTTAGGCTAGGGCAGCCCTAGGCTTGGGTTAGGGCACCCCTAGCCTTAGGCTAGGGCAGCCCTAGGCTTAGGCTAGGGAACCCCTAGGCTTAGGCTAGGGCACCCCTAGGCTTAGGCTAGGACACCCCTAGGCTTAGGCTAGGACACCCCTAGGCTTAGGTATGGAACCCCTAGGCTTAGGTTAGGGCACCCCTATGCTTAGGCTAGGCACCCCTAGGATTAGGCTAGGGCACCCCTAGGCTTAGGCTAAGGCTAGGGCTCCCCTAGCCTAAGGCTAGGGCTCACCTAGGCTTAGGTTAGGGCACCCTTAGGCTTAGGCTAGGGCACCCCTAGGCTTAGGCTAGTGCACCCCTAGGCTTAGGCTAAGGCTAGGGCTTCCCTAGCCTAAGGCTAGGGCACCCCTAGGCTTAGGCTAGGGCACTCCTAGGCTTAGGCTAGGGCACCCCTAGGCTTAGGTATGGAACCCCTAGGCTTAGGTTAGGGCACCCCTATGCTTAGGCTAGTCACCCCTAGGCTTAGGCTAGGGCACCCCTAGGCTTAGGCTAGGGCACCCGTAGGTTTTGGCTAAGGCGAGGACTCCCCTAGCCTAAAGATAGGGCACCCCTAGGCTTAGGCTAAGGCTAGGGCCCCCCTAGCCTAAGGCTAGGGCACCCCTAAGCTTAGGCTAGGGCACCACTAGGTTTAGAGTAGGGCGCACCTAGGCTTAAGCTAAGGCTAGGGTTCCCTGGCCTAAGTCTAGGGCACCCCTAGGCTTAGGCTAGGGCACCCCTAGGCTTAGGCTAGGGCACACCAAGCCTGAGGCTAGGGCACCCCTAAGCTGAGGCTAGGGCACCTCTAGGCTTAGGCTAAGGCTAGGGATCCCCTAGCCTAAGGCTAGGGCACATCTAGGCTTAGGCTAGGGCAACCTAGGCTTAACCTAGGGCACCGCAAGGTTTAGGCTAAAGCTAGGCCTCCCCTATCCTAAGGCTAGGACACCCCTAGGCTTAGGCTAGGGCACCCCTAGGCTTAAGCTAAGGCACCCCTACGCTTAGCCAAAGGCTAGAGATCCCCTAGCCTAAGGAGAGGGCACTCCTAGGCTTAGGCTAGGGCATCCTTGGGCTTAGGCTAGGGCACCCGTGGGCTAAGGCTAGGGCACCCCTAGGCTAAGGTTTAGGCTAGGGCACCCCTAGGCTTAGGCTAGGGCACCCCTAGGCTTAGGCTAGGACACCCCAAGGATTAGGCTAAGGCACCCCAAGGCTTATGCAAAGGTTTAGGCTCCCCTAGCCTAAGTCTAGGGCATCTCTAGGCTTAGGCTAGGGCACCCCTAGGCTTTGTCTAGGGCACCCCTAGGCTTAGGCTAAGGCTAGGGCTCCCTTTCCCTAAGGCTAGGGCACCATTAGGCTTTGACTAGGGCACCCCTAGGCTTAGGCTAGGGCACCCATAGGCTTAGGCTAAGGCTTGGGCTCCCCTGGTCTAAGGCTAGGGCACCCTTAGGCTTTGACTAGGGCACCCCTAGGCTTAGGCTAGGGCACCCCTAGGCTTAAGCTAGGGCACCCCTAGGCTTAGGCTTAGGCTAGGGCACCCCTAGGCTTAGGCTAAGGCTTGGGCTCCCCTGGCCTAAGGCTAGGGCACCCTTAGGCTTTGACTAGGGCACCCCTAGGCTTAGGCTAGGGCACCCCTAGGCTTAGGCTAAGGCTAGGGCTCCGCTAGCCTAAGGCTAGGGCACCCCTAAGCTTAAGTTAGGGCACCCTTAGGCTTAGGCTAGGGCACCCCTAGGCTTAGGCTAGGGCACTCCTAGGCGTAGGCTAGTGCACACCTAGGCTTAGGCTAAGGCTAGGGCTTCCCTAGCCTAAGGCTAGGACATCCCTAGGCTTAGGCTAGGGCACCCCTAGGCTTAGGCTAGGGCAATCCTAGGCTAGACTAAGGCTAGGGAACCCCTAGCCTAAGGCTACGGCACCCCGAAGCTCAGGCTAGGGGACCCCTAGGCTTAGGCTAGGGCACCCCTAGGCTTAGGCTCAGGCACCCCTAGGATTAGGCTAAGACTAGTGCTCCCCTAGCCTAAGGCTAGGGCACCTCTAGGCTTAGGCTAGGGCACCCATATGCTTAGGCTAGGGCAGCCCTAGGCTTAGGCTAAGGCTAGGGGACTCCTAGGCTTAGGCTAAGGCACCACTAGGCTTAGGCTAGGGCACCCCTAGGCTTACGCTAGGGCATCCCTAGGCTTAGGCTAGGGCACCCCTAAGCTTAGGCTAAGGCTAGGTCACCCCTAGGCTTACGCTAAGGCACCACTAGGCTTAGGCTAGGGCACCCCTAGGCTTAGGCTAGGGGACCCCTAGGCTTATGCTAAGGCACCACTAGGTTAAGGCTAGGGCACTCCTAGGCATAGGCTAGGGCACCCATAGGCTTAGGCTAAGGCTACGGCTTCCCTAGCCTCATTCTAAGGCACCCCTAGACTCAGGTTAGGGCACCCGTAGGCTCAGGCTAGGTTACCCCTGGGCTCAGGCTAGGGCAGCCCTAGGCTTAGGCTAGGGCAACCCTAGGCTTAGGCTAGGGCACCCATAGTCTTAGGCTAAGGCTAGGGCTCCCCTAGTCTAAGGCTAGGGCACCCCTAGGCTTAGGCTAGGGCACCCCTAAGCTTAGGCTAGGGAACCCCTAGCCTAAGGCTAGGGCACCCCTAGGCTTAGGTTAGGGCACCCCTAGGCTTAGGCTGGGGTACCCTTAGGCTTAAGCTAGGGCACCCGTAGGCTTAGGCTAAGGCTAGGGCTCCCCTGGCCTAAGGCTAGGTCACACCTAGGCTTAGGCTAGGGCAACCCTAGGCTTAGGCTAGGGAACCCCTAGCCTAAGGCTAGGGCACCCCTAGGCTTAGGTTAGGGCACCCCTAGGCTTAGGCTGGGGTACCCTTAGGCTTAAGCTAGGGCACCCGTAGGCTTAGGCTAAGGCTAGGGCTCCCCTGGCCTAAGGCTAGTTCACACCTAGGCTTAGGCTAGGGCACCCCTAGGCGTAGACTAGGGTACCTCTAGGCTTTGGAAAAGGTTAGGGGTCACCTAGCCTAACGCTAGGGCACCCCTTGGCTTAGGCTAGGGCACCCCTAGGCTTAGGCTGGGGCACCCCTAGGTTTTAGCTAGGGCTCCCCTAGGCTTAGGCAAAGGCTACGGCTCCCCTAGCCTCAGGCTAGTGCACCCCTAGACTCAGGCTATGACACCCCTAGGCTTAGGCTAGGGCAATACTAGGCTAGACTAACGCTATGGCTCCCCTATCATCAGGCTAGGGTACCCATAGGCTCAAGCTAGGGCACCCCTAGGCTCAGGCTAGGGCACCCTAGGCTTAGGCTATGGCAACCCTAGGTTCAGGCTAAGGCTAGGGCTCCCCTAGCCTAAGGCTAGAGCACCCGTAGGCTTAGGCTAGGGCAATCCTAGGCTAGACTAACGCTAGGGCTCCCCTATCCTCATGCTAGGGCTCCCCTAGCCTCAGCCTAGCTCACCCCTAGGCTTAGGCTAGGGCACACCTAGGGTGAGGCTAGGGCACCCCTAGGCTTAGGTTAAGGCTAGGGATCCCCTAGCCTAAGGCTAAGGCACCCCTAGGCTTAGGCTAGGGCACCCCTTGGCTTAGGCCAGCGCACCCCTAGGCTTAGGCCAGGGCACCCCTAGGCTTAGGCTCGGGCACCCCGAGGGTTAGGCTAAGGCTAGGGCTCCCCTAGCCTAAGGCTAGGGCACCCTAGGCTTAGGGTTGGGCACCCATAGGCTTAGGCTTGGGCACCCCTAGGCTTAGGCTAAGGCTAGGGGACTCCTAGGCTTAGGCTACGGCACCCCTAGGCTTAGGCTAGGGCACCCCAAGGCTTAGGCTAAGGCACCCCTAGGCTTAGGCTAGGGCACCCCTAGGCTTAGGCTAGGGCACCCCTTGGCTTAGGCCAGCGCACCCCTAGGCTTAGGCCAGGGCACCCCTAGGCTTAGGCTCGGGCACCCCGAGGGTTAGGCTAAGGCTAGGGCTCCCCTAGCCTAAGGCTAGGGCTCCCTAGGCTTAGGGTTGGGCACCCATAGGCTTAGGCTTGGGCACCCCTAGGCTTAGGCTAAGGCTAGGGGACTCCTAGGCTTAGGCTACGGCACCCCTAGGCTTAGGCTAGGGCACCCCAAGGCTTAGGCTAAGGCACCCCTAGGCTTAGGCTAGGGCACCCCTAGGCTTAGGCTAAGGCTAGGTCACCCCTAGGCTTATGATGAGGTACCACTAGGCTTAGGCTAGGGCACCCCTTGGCTTAGACTGGGCACAACTAGGCTGAGGCTAGTGCACCCGTAAGCTGAGGCTAGGGCACCACTAGGCTTATTCTATGGCTAGGGATACCATACCCTAGGGTAGGGCACCCCTAGGCTTAGGCTAGGGCACCCCTAGGCATAGGCTAAGGCTAGGGCTCCCCTAGCCTAAGGCTAGGGCACCCCTAGGCTTAGGCTGGGGTACCCGTAGGCTTAGGCTAGGGCAATTCTAGGCTAGACTAAGGCTAGGGCTCCCCTAGCCTAAGGCTACGGCACCCCGAGGCTCAGGCTAGGGCACCCCTAGGCTTAGGTTAGGGCACCCCTAGGATTAGGCTAAGACTAGTGCTCCCCTAGCCTAAGGCTAGGGCACCCCTAGGCTTAGGCTAGGGCACCCATATGCTTAGGCTAGGGCAGCCCTAGGCTTAGGCTAAGGCTAGGGGACTCTTAGGCTTAGGCTAACGCACCCCTAGGCTTACGCTAGGGCACCCCTAGGCTTAGGCTAGGGCACCCCTAAGCTTAGGCTAAGGCTAGGTAACCCCTAGGCTTAGGCTAAGGCACCACTAGGCTTAGGCTAGGGCACCCCTAGGCTTAGGCTAGGGGACCCCTAGGCTTAGGCTAAGGCACCACTAGGCTTAGGCTAGGGCACCCCTAGGCTTAGGCTAGGGCACCCCTAGGCTTAGGCTAAGGCTACGGCTTCCCTAGCCTCATTCTAGGGCACCCCTAGACTCAGGCTAGGGCACCCGTAGGCTCAGGCTAGGTTACCCCTAGGCTCAGGCTAGGGCAGCCCTAGGCTTAGGCTAGGGCAACCCTAGGCTTAGGCTAGGGCACCCCTAGTCTTAGGCTAAGGCTAGGGCTCCCCTAGTCTAAGGCTAGGGCACCCCTAGGCTTAGGCTAGGGCACCCCTAGGCTTAGGCTGGGGTACCCTTAGGCTTAAGCTAGGGCACCCGTAGGCTTAGGCTAAGGCTAGGGCTCCCCTGGCCTAAGGCTAGGACATCCCTAGGCTTAGGCTAGGGCACCCCTAGGCTTAGGCTAGGGCACCCCTAGGCTTAGGCTACGGCTTGGGCTCCCCTGGTCTAAGGCTAGGGCACCCTTAGTCTTTGACTAGGTCACCCCTAGGCTTAGGTTGGGCACCCCTAGGCTTAGGCTAAGGCTAGGGCTCTGCTAGCCTAAGGCTAGGGCACCCCTAAGCTCAAGTTTGGGCACCCTTAGGCTTAGGCTAGGGCACCCCTAGGCTTAGGCTAGGGCACTCCTAGGTGTAGGCTAGTGCACCCCTAGGCTTAGGCTAAGGCTAGGGCTTCCCTAGCCTAAGGCTAGGACATCCCTAGGCTTAGGCTAGGGCACCCCTAGGCTTAGGCTAGGGCACCCCTAGGCTTAGGTATGGAACCCCTAGGCTTATGTTAGGTCACCCCTATGCTTAGGCTAGGGCACCCCTAGACGTAGGCTAGGGCACCCCTAGGCTTAGGCTGAGGCACAACTAGGCTTAGGCTAAGGCTAGGGCTCCCCTAGCCTAAGGTTAGGGCAACCCTAGGCTTAGGCTAGGCACCCCTAGATTTAGGCTAGGGCACCCCTAGGCTTAGGCTAGGGCACACCTAGGCTTAGGCTAAGGCTAGGGCTCCTCTAGCCTAACGCTAGGGCATCCCTAGGCTTGGGCTAGGGCACCCCAAGGCTTAGGCTAGGGCACCCCTAGGTATAGGCTAATGCACCCCTATGCTTCGGTTAAGGCGAGGACTCCCCTAGCCTAAGGATAGGGCACCCCTAGGCTTAGGCTAAGGCCAGGGCTCCCCTAGCCAAAGGCTAGGGCACCCATAAGCTTAGGCTAGGGCACCCCTAAGGTTAGGCTAGGGTGCCCCAAGGCTTAGGCTAAGGCTAGGGCTCCCCTGGCCTAAGGCTAGGGCACCCCTAGGCTTAGGCTAGGGCACCCCAAGGCTTAGGGTAGGGCACCCCTAGGTTTAGGCTAGGGTGCCCCAAGGCTTAGGCTAAGGCTAGGGCTCCCTGGCCTAAGGCTAGGGCACCCCTAGGTTTAGGCTAGGGCACCCCTAGGCTTAGGCTAGGGCACCCTTAGGCTTAGGCTAGGGCACCCCTAGGCTTAGGTTAGGGCACCCCTAGACTCAGGCTATGACACCCCCAGGCTTAGGCAAGGGCAATCCTAGGCTAGACTAACGCTAGGGCTCCCCTATCCTCAGGCTAGGGCACCCGTAGGCTCAGGCTAGGGCACCCCTAGGCTTAGGCCAGGGCACCCCTAGGCTTAGGCCAGGGCATCCCTAGGCTTAGGCTAGGGCACCCCTAAGCTTAGGCTAGGGCACCCCTAGGCTTAGGCTAGGGAACCCCTAGGCTCAGGCTATGGCACCCCTAGGCTTAGGCTAGGGCAATCCTAGGCTAGACTAAGGCTAGGGAACCCCTAGCCTAAGGCTACGGCACCCCGAGGCTCAGGCTAGGGGACCCCTAGGCTTAGGCTAGGGCACCCCTAGGCTTAGGCTCAGGCACCCCTAGGATTAGGCTAAGACTAGTGTTCCCCTAGCCTAAGGCTAGGGCACCTCTAGGCTTAGGCTAGGGCACACATATGCTTAGGCTAGGGCAGCCCTAGGCTTAGGCTAAGGCTAGGGGACTCCTAGGCTTAGGCTAAGGCACCACTAGGCTTAGGCTAGGGCACCCCTAGGCTTACGCTAGGGCACCCCTAGGCTTAGGCTAGGGCACCCCTAAGCTTAGGCTAAGGCTAGGTCACCCCTAGGCTTACGCTAAGGCACCACTAGGCTTAGGCTAGGGCACCCCTAGGCTTAGGCTAGGGGACCCCTAGGCTTATGCTAAGGCACCACTAGGTTAAGGCTAGGGCACTCCTAGGCATAGGCTAGGGCACCCATAGGCTTAGGCTAAGGCTACGGCTTCCCTAGCCTCATTCTAAGGCACCCCTAGACTCAGGTTAGGGCACCCGTAGGCTCAGGCTAGGTTACCCCTAGGCTCAGGCTAGGGCAGCCCTAGGCTTAGGCTAGGGCAACCCTAGGCTTAGGCTAGGGCACCCATAGTCTTAGGCTAAGGCTAGGGTTCCCCTAGTCTAAGGCTAGGGCACCCCTAGGCTTAGGCTAGGGCACCCCTAAGCTTAGGCTAGGGAACCCCTAGCCTAAGGCTAGGGCACCCCTAGGCTTAGGTTAGGGCACCCCTAGGCTTAGGCTGGGGTACCCTTAGGCTTAAGCTAGGGCACCCGTAGGCTTAGGCTAAGGCTAGGGCTCCCATGGCCTAAGGCTAGGTCACACCTAGGCTTAGGCTAGGGCAACCCTAGGCTCAGGCTAGGGCACCCCTAGGCGTAGACTAGGGTACTACTAGGCTTTGGAAAAGGTTAGGGGTCACCTAGCCTAACGCTAGGGCACCCCTTGGCTTAGGCTAGGGCACCCCTAGGCTTAGGCTAGGGCACCCCTAGGTTTTAGCTAGGGCTCCCCTAGGCTTAGGCAAAGGCTACGGCTCCCCTAGCCTCAGGCTAGTGCACCCCTAGACTCAGGCTATGACACCCCTAGGCTTAGGCTAGGGCAATACTAGGCTAGACTAACGCTATGGCTCCCCTATCATCAGGCTAGGGTACCCGTAGGCTCAGGCTAGGGCACCCCTAGGCTCAGGCTAGGGCACCCTAGGCTTAGGCTATGGCAACCCTAGGTTCAGGCTAAGGCTAGGGCTCCCCTAGCCTAAGGCTAGAGCACCCGTAGGCTTAGGCTAGGGCAATCCTAGGCTAGACTAACGCTAGGGCTCCCCTATCCTCATGCTAGGGCTCCCCTAGCCTCAGCCTAGCTCACCCCTAGGCTTAGGCTAGGGCACACCTAGGGTGAGGCTAGGGCACCCCTAGGCTTAGGTTAAGGCTAGGGATCCCCTAGCCTAAGGCTAGGGCACCCCTAGGCTTAGGCTAGGGCACCCCTTGGCTTAGGCCAGCGCACCCCTAGCCTTAGGCCAGGGCACCCCTAGGCTTAGGCTCGGGCACCCCGAGGGTTAGGCTAAGGCTAGGGCTCCCCTAGCCTAAGGCTAGGGCACCCTAGGCTTAGGGTTGGGCACCCATAGGCTTAGGCTAGGGCACCCCTAGGCTTAGGCTAAGGCTAGGGGACTCCTAGGCTTAGGCTACGGCACCCCTAGGCTTAGGCTAGGGCACCCCAAGGCTTAGGCTAAGGCACCCCTAGGCTTAGGCTAGGGCACCCCTAGGCTTAGGCTAAGGCTAGGTCACCCCTAGGCTTATGATGAGGTACCACTAGGCTTAGGCTAGGGCACCCCTTGGCTTAGACTGGGCACAACTAGGCTGATGCTAGTGCACCCGTAAGCTGAGGCTAGGGCACCACTAGGCTTATTCTATGGCTAGGGCTACCATACCCTAGGGTAGGGCACCCCTAGGCTTAGGCTAGGGCACCCCTAGGCATAGGCTAAGGCTAGGGCTCCCCTAGCCTAAGGCTAGGGCACCCCTAGGCTTAGGCTGGGGTACCCCTAGGCTTAAGCTAGGGTACCCGTAGGCTTAGGCTAAGGCTAGGGTTCCCCTAGCCTAAGGCTAGGGCACCCCTAGGCTTAAGGTAGGGCACCCCTAGGCTTTGGCTAGGGCACCCCTAGGCTTAGGATAGGGAACTTCTAAGCTTAGGCTAGGGCACCCCTAGGCTTAGGCTAAGGCTAGGGCTCCCCTAGCCTAAGGCTAGGGCACCCCTAGGCTTTGGCTAGGGCACCCCTAGGCTTAGGCTACAGCACCCCTAGGCTTAAGCTAGGGCACCCCCAGACTTAGGCTAAGGCTAGGGATCCCCTAGCCTAAGGCTAGGGCAATCCTAGGCTTAGGCTAGGGCAACGGTAGGCTTAGGCTAGGGCACCCCTAGGCCTAGGCTTGGGCACCCCAAGGCTTAGGCTAAGGCACCCCTAGGCTTACGCTAAGGTTAGGGCTCCCCTAGCCTAAGGCTAGGGCACCTCTAGGCTTAGGCTAGGGCACATCTAGGCTTTGGCTAGGGCACCCCTAGGCTTAGGCTAGGGCACCCCTAGGCTGAGGCTAGGGCACCCCTAGGCTTAGGCTAGGGCACCCAAAAGCTGAGGCTAGGGCACCCCTATGCTGAGGCTAGGGCAACCCTAGGCTTAGGCTAAGGCTAGGGCTACCCTAGCCTAAGGCTAGGGCACCTCTAAGCTTAGGTTAGGGCACCCCTAGGCTTAGGCTAGGGTACCCCGAGTCTTAGGCTAGGGCACCCCAAGGCTTAGGCTAAGGCACCCCTAGGCTTACGCTAAGGTTAGGGCTCCCCTTGCCTAAGGCTTGGGCACCTCTAGGCTTAGGCTAGGGCATAACTAGGCTTTGGCTAGGGCACCCCTAGGCTTAGGCTAGGGCACTCCTAGGCTTAGGCTAGGGCAGCCCTAGGCTTGGGTTAGGGCACCCCTAGCCTTAGGCTAGGGCAGCACTAGGCTTAGGCTAGGGCACCCCTAGGCTTAGGCTAGGGCAACCCTAGGCTTAGGCTAAGGCTAGGGCTCCCCTAGCCTAAGTCTAGGGCACCCCTACGTTTAGGATTTGGCACCCCTATGCTTTCGCTAGGGCACCCCTAGGTTTAGGCTAAGGCTAGGGCTCTCCTAGCCTAAGGCTAGGGCACCCCTAAGCTTAGGTTAGGGCACTCCTAGGCTTAGGCTAGGGCAGCCCTACGCTTAGGCTAGGGCAGCCCTAGGATTGGGCTAAGTCTATGGCTCCCTTAGTCTAAGGCTAGGGCACCCATAGGCTTGGGCTAGGGCACCCCTAGGCTTAGGCTAGGGCACCCCTAGGATTAGGCTAAGGCTAGGGCTCCCCGAGCCTAAGGCTAGGGCACCCCTTGGCTTAGGCTAGGGCACTCCTAGGCTTAGGCTAGGGCACCCGAAAGCTCAGGCTAGGGCACCCCTAGGCTTAGGCTAGGGCACCCCTAGCGTTAGGCTAAGGCTTGGGCTCCCCTAGTCTAAGGCTAGGGCACCCTTAGGCTTAGACTAGGGCACCCCTAGGCTTAGGCTAGGGCACCCCTAGGCTTAAGCTAGGGCACCCCAAGCTTAGGCTAGGACACCACTAGGCTTAGGCTAGGGCACCCCTAGGCTTAGGCTAAGGCTAGGGCTCCCCTAGCCTAAGGCCAAGGCACGCCAAGGCTGAGGCTAGGGCACCCTGAGGCTTAGGCTAGGGCACCCCTTGGCTTAGGAAAATGTTAGGGCTCCCCTAGCCTAAGGCTAGGGCACCTCTAGGCTTAGGCTAGAGCACCCCTAGGCTTAGGCTAGGGCACCCCTAGGCTTAGGCTAAGGCTAGGGCTCCCCTAGCCTCAGGCTAGTGCACCCCTAGACTAAACTATGGTACCCCTAAGCTTAGGCTAGGGCACCCCTAGGCTAAGGCTAGGGCACCCGTAAGCTTAGGCTAAGGCTAGGGCTCCCCTAGCCTAAGGCTATAGCAGCCCTAGGCTTAGGCTAGGGCACCCCTAGGCTTAGGCTAGGCCACCCCTAGGCTTAGGCTAAGGCTAGGGCTAACCTAGGCTTAGGCTAGAGCACCCCTAGGCTTAGGCTAAGGAACCGCTAGAGTAAGGCTAGGGCACCCCTAGGCTTAGGCTAGGGCACCTCTAGGCTTAGGCTAGGGCACCCGTACACTTAGGCTAAGGCAACGGCTCCCCTAGCCTCAGGCAAGGACACCCCTAGACTCAGGCTAGGGCACCCGTTAGCTTAGGCTAGGACAATCCTAGGCTTAGGCTAAGTCTAGGGCTCCCCTATGCTCAGGCTAGGGCACCCCTATGCTCAGGTTAGGGCTCCCCTAGCCTAAGGCTAGGGCACCCCTAGGCTTAGACTAGGGCACCCCTAGGCTTAGGCTAGGGCTCCCCTAGGCTTAGGCTAGGGCTCCCCTAGGCTTAGGCTATGGCTGCGGCTCCCCTTGCCTCAGGCTAGTGCACCACTAGACTCAGGCTATGGCACCCCTAGACTTAGGCTAGGGCAAACCTAGGCTAGACTAACGTTAGGGCTCCCCTAGCCTCACGCTAGGGCACCCATAGTCTCAGGCTAGGGCACCCCTAGGCTTAGGCTAGGGCACCCATAGGCTTAGGCTAAGGCTATGGCTCCCCTAGCCTCAGGCTAGGGCACCCCTAGACTTACGCTAGGGCACCCCTAGGCTTAGGTTAGGGCACCCCTAGGCTTAGGCTAGGGCACCCCTAGTCTTAGGCTAAGGCTAGGGCTCCCCTATGCTAAGGCTAGGGCACCTCTAGCCTAAAGCTAGGGCACCCCTAGGCTTAGGCTAGGGCACCCCTAGGCTTAGGCTAGGGCACCCCTAGGCTTAGGCTAAGGAAAGGGCTCCCCTAGCCTATGGCTAGGGCACCCTTAGGCTTAGGGTAGGGCACCCCTAGGCTTAGGCAAAGGCAACCCTAGGCTTAGGCAAAGGCACCCCTAGGCTTAGGCTAGGGCACCCCTAGGCTTAGGCTAGGGCACCCCTAGGCTTAGGCTAGGGCACCCCTAGGCTTAAGCTACGGCACCCGTAGGCTTAGGCTAAGGCTAGGGTTCCCATAGCCCAAGGCTAGGGCACCCCTAGGTTTAGGCTAGGGCACCCCTAGGCTTTGGCTAGGGCACCCCTAGGCTTAGGATAGGGAACTTCTAAGCTTAGGCTAGGTCACCCCTAGGCTTTGGCTAGGGCAGCCCTAGGCTTAGGCTAGAGCACCCCTAGGCTTAGGTATGGAACCCCTAGGCTTATGGTAGGGCACCCCTATGCTTAGGCTAGGGCACCCATAGACGTAGGCTAGGGCACCCCTAGGCTTAGGCTGGGGCACACCTAGGCTTAGGCTAAGGCTAGGGCTCCCCTAGCCTAAGGTTAGGGCAACCCTAGGCTTAGGCTAGGCACCCCTAGACTTAGGCTAGGGCAACCCTAGGCTTAGGCTAGGGCACCCCTAGGCTTAGGCTAAGGCTAGGGCTCCTCTAGCCTAACGCTAGGGCATCCCTAGGCTTGGGCTAGGGCACCCCTAGGCTTAGGCTAGGGCACCCCTAGGTATAGGCTAGGGCACCCCTAGGCTTCGGCTAAGGCGAGGACTCCCCTAGCCTAAGGATAGGGCACCCCTAGGCTTAGGCTAAGGCTAGGGCTCCCCTAGCCAAAGGCTAGGGCACCCATAAGCTTAGGCTAGGCCACCCCTAGGTTTTGGCTAGGGTGCCCCAAGGCTTAGGCTAAGGCTAGGGCTCCCCTGGCCTAAGGCTAGGGTACCCCTAGGCTTAGGCTAGGGCACCCCTAGGCTTAGGCTAGGGCACCCCTAGGTTTAGGCTAGGGCGCCCCTAGGCTTAGGCTAATGCTAGGGCTCCCCTAGCCTAAGTCTAGGGCACCACTAGGATTACGCTTGGGAACCCCTAGGCTTAGGAAAAGGCTAGGGCTCCCGTAGCCTAAGGCAAGGGCACCCCTAGGTTTAGGCTAGGGCACCCCTAGGCTTAGGCTAGGGCACCCTTAGGCTTAGGCTAGGGCATCCCTAGGCTTAGGTTAGGGCACACCTAGACTCAGGCTATGACAACCCCAGGCTTAGGCAAGGGCAATCCTAGGCTAGACTAACGCTAGGGCTCCCCTATCCTCAGGTTAGGGCACCCGTAGGCTCAGGCTAGGGCACCCCTTGGCTTAGGCCAGGGCACCCCTAGGCTTAGGCCATGGCATCCCTAGGCTTAGGCTAGGGCACCCCTAAGCTTAGGCTAGGGCACCCCTAGGCTTAGGCTAGGGCACCCCTAGGCTCAGGCTATGGCACCCCTAGGCTTAGGCTAGGGCAATTCTAGGCTAGACTAAGGCTAGGGCTCCCCTAGCCTAAGGCTACGGCACCCCGAGGCTCAGGCTAGGGCACCCCTAGGCTTAGGTTAGGGCACCCCTAGGATTAGGCTAAGACTAGTGCTCCCCTAGCCTAAGGCTAGGGCACCCCTAGGCTTAGGCTAGGGCACCCATATGCTTAGGCTAGGGCAGCCCTAGGCTTAGGCTAAGGCTAGGGGACTCCTAGGCTTAGGCTAAGGCACCCCTAGGCTTAGGCTAGGGCACCCCTAGGCTTACGCTAGGGCACCCCTAGGCTTAGGCTAGGGCACCCCTAAGCTTAGGCTAAGGCTAGGTCACCCCTAGGCTTAGGCTAAGGCACCACTAGGCTTAGGCTAGGGCACCCCTAGGCTTAGGCTAGGGGACCCCTAGGCTTAGGCTAAGGCACCACTAGGTTTAGGCTAGGGCACCCCTAGGCTTAGGCTAGGGCACCCCTAGGCTTAGGCTAAGGCTAGGGCTTCCCTAGCCTCATTCTAGGGCACCCCCTAGACTCAGGCTAGGGCACCCGTAGGCTCAGGCTAGGTTACCCCTAGGCTCAGGCTAGGGCAGCCCTAGGCTTAGGCTAGGGCAACCCTAGGGTTAGGCTAGGGCACCCCTAGTCTTAGGCTAAGGCTAGGGCTCCCCTAGTCTAAGGCTAGGCCACCCCTAGGCTTAGGCTAGGGCACCCCTAGGCTTAGGCTGGGGTACCCTTAGGCTTAAGCTAGGGCACCCGTAGGCTTAGGCTAAGGCTAGGGCTCCCCTGGCCTAAGGCTAGGACATCCCTAGGCTTAGGCTAGGGCACCCCTAGGCTTAGGCTAGGGCACCCCTAGGCTTAGGCTACGGCTTGGGCTCCCCTGGTCTAAGGCTAGGGCACCCTTAGTCTTTGACTAGGTCACCCCTAGGCTTAGGCTAGGGCACCCCTAGGCTTAGGCTAAGGCTAGGGCTCCGCTAGCCTAAGGCTAGGGCACCCCTAAGCTCAAGTTTGGGCACCCTTAGGCTTAGGCTACGGCACCCCTAGGCTTAGGCTAGGGCACTCCTAGGTGTAGGCTAGTGCACCCCTAGGCTTAGGCTAAGGGTGGGGCTTCCCTAGCCTAAGGCTAGGACATCCCTAGGCTTAGGCTAGGGCACCCCTAGGCTTAGGCTAGGGCACCCCTAGGCTTAGGCTAAGGCTAGGGCTCCTCTAGCCTAACGCTAGGGCATCCCTAGGCTTGGGCTAGGGCACCAATAGGCTTAGGCTAGGGCACCCCTAGGTTTAGGCTAGGGCACCCCTAGGTGTCGGCTAAGGCGAGGACTCTCCTCGCCTAAGGATAGGGCGCCCCTAGTCTTAGGCTAAGGTTAGGGCTCCCCTGGCCTAAGGCTAGGGTACCCCTAGGCTTAGGCTAGGGCACCCCTAGGCTTAGGCTAGGGCACCCCTACTCTTAGGATAGGGCACCCCTAGGCTTAGGATAGGGCACCCCTAGACTTAGGCTAAGGCTACGGCTCCCCTAGCCTCAAGCTAGGGAACCCCTAGACTCAGGCTAGGGCACCCCTAAGCTTAGGCTTCGGAAATCCTAGGCTTAGGCTAAGGCTAGGGCTCCCCTAGGCTCAGGCTAGGGCACCCCTAAGCTTAGACTAGGGCACCCCTAGGCTTAGGCTAGGGCACCCGTGGCTTAGGCTAGGGCACCCCTAGGCTTAGACTTGGACACCCCTAGGCTTAAGCTAGGGCACCCCTAGGCTTAGGCTAGGGCACCCCTAGGCTTAGGCTAGGGCACCCCTAGGCTTTGGCTAGGGCACCCCTAGGCTTAGGATAGGGAACTTCTAAGCTTAGGTTAGGGCACCCATAGGCTTAGGCTAGGGCACCCCTAAGCTTAGGCTAAGGCTAGGGCTCCCCTTGCCTAAGGCTAGGGCACCCCTAGGCTTGGGCTAGGGCACCCCTAGGTTTTTGGCTAGGGCACCCCTAAGCTTAGACTAGGGCACCCCTAGGCTTAGGCTAGGGCACCCGTGGCTTAGGCTAGGGCACCCCTAGGTTTTTGGCTAGGGCACCCGTGGCTTAGGCTAGGGCACCCCTAGGCTTTGGCTAGGGCAGCCCTAGGCTTAGGCTAGAGCACCCCTAGGCTTAAGCTAGGGCACCCCTAGGCTTAAGCTAGGGCACCCCTAGGCTTAGGCTATGGCTAGGGATCCCATAGCCTAAGGCTTGGGCACCTCTAGGCATAGGTTAGGGCACCCCTAGGCTTAGGCTAGAGCAGACCTAGGCTTAGGCTAAGGCACCACTAGGCTTAGGCTAGGGCACCCCTAGGCTTAGGGTAGGGCACCCCTAGGCTTAGGCTAGGGCACCCCAAGGCGGAGGCTAAGGCACCCATAAGCTGAGGTTAGGGCACCCCTAGGCTTAGGCTAAGGCTAGGTCTCCACTAGCCTAAGGCTAGGGCACATCTCGGCTTAGGCTAGGGCACCCCTCGGCTTTCGCTAAGATTAGGGCTCCCCTAGCCTAAGGCTAGGGCACCTCTAGGCTTAGTCTAGGGCACCCCTAGGCTTTGGTTAGGGCACCCCTAGGCTTAGGCTAAGGCTAGGGCTCTCCTAGCCTAAGGTTAGGGCACCTCTAGGCTTAGGCTAGGGCACTCCTAGGCTTAGGATAGGGCAGCCCTAGGCTTAGGCTAGGGCACCCCTAGGCTTAAGCTAGGGCAGCCCTACGCTTATGCTAGGGCACCCCTAGGCTTAGGCTAAGGCTAGGGCTCCCATAGCCTAAGGCTAGGACATCCCTAGGCTTAGGCTAGGGCACCCCTAGGCTTAGGCAAAGCACCCCTAGGCTTAGGCTAATGCTAGGGCTCCCCTAGCCTAAGGCTAGGACATCCCTAGGCTTAGTCTAGGGCACCCCTAGGCTTAGGCTAGGGCACCCCTAGGCTTAGGTATGGAACCACTAAGCTTAGGTTAGGGCACCCCTATGCTTAGGCTAGGGAACCCCTAGACGTAGGCTAGGGCACCCCTACGCTTAGGCTGGGGCACACCTAGGCTTCAGCTAAGGGGAGGACTCCCCTAGCCTAAGGATAGGGCACCCCTAGGCTTAGGCTAAGGCTAGGGCTCCCCTAGCCTAAGGATAGGGCACCCCTAAGCTTAGGCTAGGGCAACCCTAAGTTTAGGCTAGGGCGCCCCTAGGCTTAGGCTAAGGCTAGGGCTCCCCTGGCCTAAGGCTAGGGTACCCCTAGGCTTAGGCTAGGGCACCCCTAGGCTTAGACTTGGGCACCCCTAGGCTTAGGCTAAGGCTAGGGGTCCCCTAGGCTCAGGATAGGGCACCCCTAGGCTTAGGCTAGGGCACCCTTAGACTTAGGCTAAGGCAACGGTTCCCCTAGCCTCAGGCTAGGGCACCCCTAGACTCAGGCTAGGGCACCCCTAAGCTTAGGCTAAGACTAGGCCTCCCCTAGCCTAAGGCTACTGCACCCGTAGGCTCAGGCTACGGCACCCCTAGGCTCAGGATAGGGCACCCCTAGGCTTAGACTAGGGCACCCCCAGGCTTAGGCTAAGGCTAGGGGTCCCCTAGGCTCAAGATAGGGCACCCCTAGGTTTAGGCTAGGGCACCCCTAGACTTAGGCTAAGGCAACGGCTCCCCTAGCCTCAGGCTAGGGCACCCCTAGACTCAGGCTAAGGCACCCCTAAGCTTAGGCTAAGGCTAGGCCTCCCCTAGCTTAAGGCTACGGCACCCCTAGGCTCAGGCTAGGGCACCCCGAGGCTTAGGCTAGGGCACCCCTAGGTTTAGGAAAAGGCTAGGGCTCCCCTAGCCTAAGGCTAGGGCACCCCTAGGCTTAGGCTAGGGCACCCCTAGGCTTAAGCTAGGGCTCCCGTAGGCTTAGGCTAAGGCTACGGCTCCCCTAACCTCAGGTTAGTGCACCCCTAGACTCAGGCTAGGGCGCCCCTAGGCTTAGGCTTAGGCTCGGGCTCCCCTGGCCTAAGGCTAGGGCACCCCTAGGCTTAGGCTAGGGCACCCCTAGGCTTAGGCTAGGGCACCCCTAGGTTTAGGCTAGGGCGCCCCTAGGCTTAGGCTAAGGCTAGGGCACCCCTAGGCTTAGGCTAGGGAACCTCTAGCCTAAGGCTAGGGCACGCCTAGGCTTAGGCTAGGACACCCCTAGGCTTAGGCTAGGGCACACCTATACTTAGGCTAAGACAACGGCTCCCCTAGCCTCAGGCTAGGGCACCCCTAGACACAGGCTAGGGCACCCCTAAGCTTAGGCTTAGGCTAGGGCACCTCTAGTCTTAGGCTAGGGCACCCCTAGGCTTAGGCTAGGGCACCCCTAAGCTTAGGCTAACGCTAGGGCTCCCCTAGCCTAAGGCTACGGCACCCCTAGGCTCAGGCTAGGGCACCCCGAGGCTTAGGCTAGGGCACCCCTAGGCTTAGGAAAAGGCTAGGGCTCCCCTAGCCTAAGGCTAGGGCACCTCTAGGCTTAGGCTAGGGCACCCCTAGGCTTAGGCTAGGGCATCCCTAGGCTTAAGCTAGGGCTCCCGTAGGCTTAGGCTAAGGCTACGACTCCCCTAGCCTCAGGCTAGTGCACCCCTAGACTCAGGCTATGGCACCCCTAAGCTTAGGCTAGGGCACCTCTAGAATTAGGCTAGGGCACCCCTAGACTCAGGCTAGGGCACCCTTAAGCTTAGGCTAAGGCTAGGGCTCCCCTAGCCTAAGGCTAGGGCTCCCCTAGCCTTAGGCTAGGGCAGCCCTAGGCTTAGGCTAGGGTACCCCTAGGCTTAGGCTAGGGCACCCCTAGGCTTAGACTAGGGCACCCCTAGGCTTAGGCTAAGGCTAGGGGTCCCCTAGGCTCAGGATAGGGCACCCCTAGGCTTAGGCTAGGGCACCCCTAGACTTAGGCTAAGGCAACGGCTCCCCTAGCCTCAAGCTAGGGCACCCCTAGACTCAGGCTAGGGCACCCCTAAGCTTAGGCTAAGACTAGGCCTCCCCTAGCCTAAGGCTACTGCACCCGTAGGCTCAGGCTACGGCACCCCTAGGCTCAGGATAGGGCACCCCTAGGCTTAGACTAGAGCACCCCCAGGCTTAGGCTAAGGCTAGGGGTCCCCTAGGCTCAAGATAGGGCACCCCTAGGCTTAGGCTAGGGCACCCCTAGACTTAGGCTAAGGCAACGGCTCCCCTAGCCTCAGGCTAGGGCACCCCTAGACTCAGGCTAAGGCACGCCTAAGCTTAGGCTAAGGCTAGGCCTCCCCTAGCCTAAGGCTACGGCACCCCTAGGCTCAGGCTAGGGCACCCCGAGGCTTAGGCTAGGGCACCCCTAGGTTTAGGAAAAGGCTAGGGCTCCACTAGCCTAAGGCTTGGGCACCCCTAGGCTTAGGCTAGGGCACCCCTAGGCTTAAGCTAGGGCTCCCGTAGGCTTAGGCTAAGGCTACGGCTCCCCTAGCCTCAGGTTAGTGCACCCCTAGACTCAGGCTAGGGCACCCCTAATCTTAGGCTAGGGCACCCCTAGGTTTAGGCTAGGGCGCCCCTAGGCTTAGGCTTAGGCTCGGGCTCCCCTGGCCTAAGGCTAGGCACCCCTAGGCTTAGGCTAGGGCACCCCTAGGCTTAGGCTAGGGCACCCCTAGGTTTAGGCTAGGGCGCCCCTAGGCTTAGGCTAAGGCTAGGGCACCCCTAGGCTTAGGCTAGGGAACCTCTAGCCTAAGGCTAGGGCACCCCTAGGCTTAGGCTAGGACACCCCTAGGCTTAGGCTAGAGCACACCTATACTTAGGCTAAGACAACGGCTCCCCTAGCCTCAGGCTAGGGCACCCCTAGACTCAGGCTAGGGCACCCCTAAGCTTAGGCTTAGGCTAGGGCACCCCTAGTCTTAGGCTAGGGCACCCCTTGGCTTAGGCTAGGGCACCCCTAAGATTAGGCTAACGCTAGGGCTCCCCTAGCCTAAGGCTACGGCACCCCTAGGCTCAGGCTAGGGCACCCCGAGGCTTAGGCTAGGGCACCCCTAGGCTTAGGAAAAGGCTAGGGCTCCCCTAGCCTAAGGCTAGGGCACCTCTAGGATTAGGCTAGGGCACCCCTACGCTTAGGCTAGGGCATCCCAAGGCTTAAGCTAGGGCTCCCGTAGGCTTAGGCTAAGGCTACGACTCCCCTAGCCTCAGGCTAGTGCACCCCTAGACTCAGGCTATGGCACCCCTAAGCTTAGGCTAGGGCACCCCTAGAATTAGGCTAGGGCACCCCTAGACTCAGGCTAGGGCACCCTTAAGCTTAAGCTAAGGCTAGGGCTCCCCTAGCCTCAGGCTAGGGCACCCCTAGGCTTAGGCTAGGGCACCCCTAGGCTTAGGCTAAGGCTAGGCTCCCCTAGCCTAAGGCTAGAGCACACCTAGGCTTAGGCTAGGGCACCCCTAGCCTTAGGCTAAGGCTAGGGCTCCCCTAGCCTAAGGCTAGGGCACCCCTAGGCTATGGCTAGGGCACCCCTAGGCTTAGGCTAGGGCACCCCTAGGCTTAGGCAAAGGCACCCTAGGCTTAGAGTAGGGCACCCGTGGCTTAGGCTAGGGCACACCTAGTCTTAGGCTAGGGCACCCCTAGGCTTAAGCTAGGGCACCCGCAGGCTTAGGCTAAGTCTATGGCTCCCCTAGCCTAAGGGTAGGGCACCCCTAGGCTTTGGCTAGTTAACTCATAGGCTTAGGATAGGGAACTTCTAAGCTTAGGCTAGGGCACCCTTAGGATTAGGCTAAGGCTAGGGCTCCCCTAGCCTCAGGCTAGGGCACCCCTAGGCTTAGGCTAGGGCACCCCTAGGCTTAGGCTAAGGCTAGGCTCCCCTAGCCTAAGGCTAGAGCACCCCTAGGCTTAGGCTGGGGCACCCCTAGGCTTAGGCTAAGGCTAGGGCTCCCCTAGCCTAAGGCTAGGGCACCCCTAGCCTAAGGCTAAGGCACCCCTAGGCTTAGGCTAGGGCACCCCTAGGCTTAGGCTAATGCAAGGGCTCCCGTAGCCTATGGCTAGGGCACCCCTAGACTCAGTCTAAGGCACCCCTAAGCTTAGGCTAAGGCTAGGCCTCCCCTAGCCTAAGACTACGGCACCCCTAGGCTCAGGCTAGGGCACCCCGAGGCTTAGGCTAGGGCACCCCTAGGTTTAGGAAAAGGCTAGGGCTCCTAGCCTAAGGCTAGGGCACCCCTAGGCTTAGGCTAGGGCACCCCTAGGCTTAAGCTAGGGCTCCCGTAGGCTTAGGCTAAGGCTACGGCTCCCCTAGCCTCAGGTTAGTGCACCCCTAGACTCAGGCTAGGGCACCCCTAATCTTAGGCTAGGGCACCCCTAGGTTTAGGCTAGGGCGCCCCTAGGCTTAGGCTTAGGCTCGGGCTCCCCTGGCCTAAGGCTAGGCACCCCTAGGCTTAGGCTAGGGCACCCCTAGGCTTAGGCTAGGGCACCCCTAGGTTTAGGCTAGGGCGCCCCTAGGCTTAGGCTAAGGCTAGGGCACCCCTAGGCTTAGGCTAGGGAACCTCTAGCCTAAGGCTAGGGCACCCCTAGGCTTAGGCTAGGACACCCCTAGGCTTAGGCTAGGGCACACCTATACTTAGGCTAAGACAACGGCTCCCCTAGCCTCAGGCTAGGGCACCCCTAGACTCAGGCTAGGGCACCCCTAAGCTTAGGCTTAGGCTAGGGCACCCCTAGTCTTAGGCTAGGGCACCCCTTGGCTTAGGCTAGGGCACCCCTAAGATTAGGCTAACGCTAGGGCTCCCCTAGCCTAAGGCTACGGCACCCCTAGGCTCAGGCTAGGGCACCCCGAGGCTTAGGCTAGGGCACCCCTAGGCTTAGGAAAAGGCTAGGGCTCCCCTAGCCTAAGGCTAGGGCACCTCTAGGATTAGGCTAGGGCACCCCTACGCTTAGGCTAGGGCATCCCAAGGCTTAAGCTAGGGCTCCCGTAGGCTTAGGCTAAGGCTACGACTCCCCTAGCCTCAGGCTAGTGCACCCCTAGACTCAGGCTATGGCACCCCTAAGCTTAGGCTAGGGCACCCCTAGAATTAGGCTAGGGCACCCCTAGACTCAGGCTAGGGCACCCTTAAGCTTAAGCTAAGGCTAGGGCTCCCCTAGCCTCAGGCTAGGGCACCCCTAGGCTTAGGCTAGGGCACCCCTAGGCTTAGGCTAAGGCTAGGCTCCCCTAGCCTAAGGCTAGAGCACACCTAGGCTTAGGCTAGGGCACCCCTAGCCTTAGGCTAAGGCTAGGGCTCCCCTAGCCTAAGGCTAGGGCACCCCTAGCCTATGGCTAGGGCACCCCTAGGCTTAGGCTAGGGCACCCCTAGGCTTAGGCAAAGGCACCCCTAGGCTTAGAGTAGGGCACCCGTGGCTTAGGCTAGGGCACACCTAGTCTTAGGCTAGGGCACCCCTAGGCTTAAGCTAGGGCACCCGCAGGCTTAGGCTAAGTCTATGGCTCCCCTAGCCTAAGGGTAGGGCACCCCTAGGCTTTGGCTAGTTAACTCATAGGCTTAGGATAGGGAACTTCTAAGCTTAGGCTAGGGCACCCTTAGGATTAGGCTAAGGCTAGGGCTCCCCTAGCCTCAGGCTAGGGCACCCCTAGGCTTAGGCTAGGGCACCCCTAGGCTTAGGCTAAGGCTAGGCTCCCCTAGCCTAAGGCTAGAGCACCCCTAGGCTTAGGCTGGGGCACCCCTAGGCTTAGGCTAAGGCTAGGGCTCCCCTAGCCTAAGGCTAGGGCACCCCTAGCCTAAGGCTAAGGCACCCCTAGGCTTAGGCTAGGGCACCCCTAGGCTTAGGCTAATGCAAGGGCTCCCGTAGCCTATGGCTAGGGCACCCCTAGACTCAGTCTAAGGCACCCCTAAGCTTAGGCTAAGGCTAGGCCTCCCCTAGCCTAAGACTACGGCACCCCTAGGCTCAGGCTAGGGCACCCCGAGGCTTAGGCTAGGGCACCCCTAGGTTTAGGAAAAGGCTAGGGCTCCCCAGCCTAAGGCTAGGGCACCCCTAGGCTTAGGCTAGGGCACCCCTAGGCTTAAGCTAGGGCTCCCGTAGGCTTATGCTAAGGCTACGGCTCCCCTAGCATCAGGTTAGTGCACCCCGAGACTCAGGCTAGGGCACCCCTAATCTTAGGCTAGGGCACCCCTAGGTTTAGGCTAGGGCGCCCCTAGGCTTAGGCTTAGGCTCGGGCTCCCCTGGCCTAAGGCTAGGGCACCCCTAGGCTTAGGCTAGGGCACCCCTAGGCTTAGGCTAGGGCACCCCTAGGTTTAGGCTAGGGCGCCCCTAGGCTTAGGCTAAGGCTAGGGCACCCCTAGGCTTAGGCTAGGGAACCTCTAGCCTAAGGCTAGGGCACCCCTAGGCTTAGGCTAGGGCACCCCTAGGCTTAGGCTAGGGCACACCTATACTTAGGCTAAGACAACGGCTCCCCTACCCTCAGGCTAGGGCACCCCTAGACTCAGGCTAGGGCACCCCTAAGCTTAGGCTAAGGCTAGGGCTCCCCTAGCCTAAGGCTAGGGCACCTCTAGGCTTAGGCTAGGGCACCCCTAGGCTTAGGCTAGGGCACCCCTAGGCTTAAGCTAGGGCAACCGTAGGCTTAGGCTAAGGCTACGGCTCCCTTAGCCTAAGGCTAGGGCATCCCTAGGCTTAGGCTAGGGCACCCCTAGTCTTAGGCTAGGGCACCCCTAGGCTTAGGATAGGGCACTCCTAAGCTTAGGTTAACGCTAGGGCTCCCCTAGCCTAAGGCTACGGCACCCGTAGGCTCAGGCTAGGGCACCACTAGGCTCAGGATAGGGCACGCCTAGGCTTAGGCTAAGGTTAGGGCTCCCATAGACTAAGGTTGGGCACCCCTAGGCTTAGGCTAGGGCACCCCTAGGCTTAGGCTTGGGAACCCCTAGCCTAAGGCTAGGGCACCCCTAGGCTTAGGCTAGGGCCCCCCTAGGCTTAGGCTAGGGCATCCCTAGACTTAGGCTAAGGCAACGGCTCCCCTAGCCTCAGGCTAAGGCACCCCTAGACTCAGGCTAGGGCACCCCTAAGCTTAGGCTAAGGCTAGGGCTCCCCCAGCCTAAGGCTACGGCACCCCTAGGCTCAGGCTAGGGCACCCCGAGGCTTAGACTAGGGCACCCCTAGGCTTAGGAAAAGGCTAGGGCTCCCCTAGCCTAAGGCTAGGGCACCTCTAGGATTAGGCTAGGGCACCCCTACGCTTAGGCTAGGGCATCCCAAGGCTTAAGCTAGGGCTCCCGTAGGCTTAGGCTAAGGCTACGACTCCCCTAGCCTCAGGCTAGTGCACCCCTAGACTCAGGCTATGGCACCCCTAAGCTTAGGCTAGGGCACCCCTAGAATTAGGCTAGGGCACCCCTAGACTCAGGCTAGGGCACCCTTAAGCTTAGGCTAAGGCTAGGGCTCCCCTAGCCTCAGGCTAGGGCACCCCTAGGCTTAGGCTAGGGCACCCCTAGGCTTAGGCTAAGGCTAGGCTCCCCTACCCTAAGGCTAGAGCACACCTAGGCTTAGGCTAGGGCACCCCTAGCCTTAGGCTAAGGCTAGGGCTCCCCTAGCCTAAGGCTAGGGCACCCCTAGCCTATGGCTAGGGCACCCCTAGGCTTAGGCTAGGGCACCCCTAGGCTTAGGCAAAGGCACCCCTAGGCTTAGAGTAGGGCACCCGTGGCTTAGGCTAGGGCACACCTAGTCTTAGGCTAGGGCACCCCTAGGCTTAAGCTAGGGCACCCACAGGCTTAGGCTAAGTCTATGGCTCCCCTAGCCTAAGGGTAGGGCACCCCTAGGCTTTGGCTAGTTAACTCATAGGCTTAGGATAGGGAACTTCTAAGCTTAGGCTAGGGCACCCTTAGGATTAGGCTAAGGCTAGGGCTCCCCTAGCCTCAGGCTAGGGCACCCCTAGGCTTAGGCTAGGGCACCCCTAGGCTTAGGCTAAGGCTAGGCTCCCCTAGCCTAAGGCTAGAGCACCCCTAGGCTTAGGCTGGGGCACCCCTAGGCTTAGGCTAAGGCTAGGGCTCCCCTAGCCTAAGGCTAGGGCACCCCTAGCCTAAGGCTAAGGCACCCCTAGGCTTAGGCTAGGGCACCCCTAGGCTTAGGCTAATGCAAGGGCTCCCGTAGCCTATGGCTAGGGCACCCCTAGACTCAGTCTAAGGCACCCCTAAGCTTAGGCTAAGGCTAGGCCTCCCCTAGCCTAAGACTACGGCACCCCTAGGCTCAGGCTAGGGCACCCCGAGGCTTAGGCTAGGGCACCCCTAGGTTTAGGAAAAGGCTAGGGCTCCCCAGCCTAAGGCTAGGGCACCCCTAGGCTTAGGCTAGGGCACCCCTAGGCTTAAGCTAGTGCTCCCGTAGGCTTAGGCTAAGGCTACGGCTCCCCTAGCATCAGGTTAGTGCACCCCGAGACTCAGGCTAGGGCACCCCTAATCTTAGGCTAGGGCACCCCTAGGTTTAGGCTAGGGCGCCCCTAGGCTTAGGCTTAGGCTCGGGCTCCCCTGGCCTAAGGCTAGGGCACCCCTAGGCTTAGGCTAGGGCACCCCTAGGCTTAGGCTAGGGCACCCCTAGGTTTAGGCTAGGGCGCCCCTAGGCTTAGGCTAAGGCTAGGGCACCCCTAGGCTTAGGCTAGGGAACCTCTAGCCTAAGGCTAGGGCACCCCTAGGCTTAGGCTAGGGCACCCCTAGGCTTAGGCTAGGGCACACCTATACTTAGGCTAAGACAACGGCTCCCCTACCCTCAGGCTAGGGCACCCCTAGACTCAGGCTAGGGCACCCCTAAGCTTAGGCTAAGGCTAGGGCTCCCCTAGCCTAAGGCTAGGGCACCTCTAGGCTTACGCTAGGGCACCCCTAGGCTTAGGCTAGGGCACCCCTAGGCTTAAGCTAGGGCAACCGTAGGCTTAGGCTAAGGCTAGGGCTCCCTTAGCCTAAGGCTAGGGCATCCCTAGGCTTAGGCTATGGCACCCCTAGTCTTAGGCTAGGGCACCCCTAGGCTTAGGCTAGGGCACTCCTAAGCTTAGGTTAATGCTAGGGCTCCTCTAGCCTAAGGCTACGGCACCCGTAGGCTCAGGCTAGGGCACCCCTAGGCTCAGGATAGGGCACGCCTAGGCTTAGGCTAAGGTTAGGGCTCCCATAGACTAAGGTTGGGCACCCCTAGGCTTAGGCTAGGGCACCCCTAGGCTTAGGCTTGGGAACCCCTAGCCTAAGGCTAGGGCACCCCTAGGCTTAGGCTAGGGCACCCCTAGGCTTAGGCTAGGGCATCCCTAGACTTAGGCTAAGGCAACGGCTCCCCTAGCCTCAGGCTAAGGCACCCCTAGACTCAGGCTAGGGCACCCCTAAGCTTAGGCTAAGGCTAGGGCTCCCCCAGCCTAAGGCTACGGCACCCCTAGGCTCAGGCTAGGGCACCCCGAGGCTTAGACTACGGCACCCCTAGGCTTAGGAAAAGGCTAGGGCTCCCCTAGCCTAAGGCTAGGGCACCTCTAGGCTTAGGCTAGGGCACCCCTAGGCTTAGGCTAGGGCATCCCTAGGCTTAGGCTAAATCTAGGCTCCCCTAGCCTAAGGCTAGAGCACCCCTAGGCTTAGGCTAGGGCACCCCTAGGCTTAGGCTAAGGCTAGGGCTCCCCTAGCCTAAGGCTAGGGCACCCCCAGCCTAAGGCTAGGGCACCCCTAGGCTTAGGGTAGGGCACCCCTAGGTTTAGGCTAGGGCACCCCTAAGCTTAGGCTAATGCAAGGGCTCCCCTAGCCTATGGCTAGGGCACCCCTAGGCTTAGGCTAGGGCACCCCTAGGCTTAGGCAAAGGCACCCCTAGGCTTAGACTAGGGCACCCGTGGCTTAGGCTAGGGCACACCTAGGCTTAGGCTAGGGCACCCCTAGGCTTAAGCTAGGGCACCCGTAGGTTTAGGCTAAGGCTAGGGCTCCCCTAGCCTAAGGCTAGGGCACCCCTAGGCTTTGGCTAGTTCACTCGTAGGCTTAGGATAGGGAACTTCTAAGCTTAGGCTAGGGCACCCTTAGGATTAGGCTAAGGCTATGGCTCCCCTATCCTAAGGCTAGGGCACCCCAAGGCTTAGGCTAGGGCACCCTAGGCTTTGGCTAGGGCACCCCTAGGCTTAGGATAGGTCAATTCTAAGCTTAGGCTAGGTCACCCCTAGGCTTAGGCTAGAGCACCCCTAGGCTTAAGCTAGGGCACCCCTAGGCTTAGGCTAAGGCTAGGGATCCCCTAGCCTAAGGCTAGGGCACTCCTAGGCTTAGGCTAGGGCACCCGTAGGCTTAGGCTAGGGCACCCCTAGATTTAGGCTAGGCCAAACCTAGGCTTAGGCTAAGGCTAGGGCTCCCCTAGCCTAAGGCTAGGGCACCCCTAGGCTTAGGCTAGGGCACCCCAAGGCTTAGGTAGGGAACCCCTAGCCTAAGTCTAGGGCACCCCTAGGCTTAGGCTAGGGCACCCCTAGGCTTAGGCTAGGGCATCCCTAGGCTTAGGAAAAGGCTAGGGCTCCCCTAGCCTAAGGCTAGGGCACCTCTAGGCTTAGGCTAGGGCACCCCTAGGCTTAGGCTAGGGCATCCCTAGGCTTAAGCTAGGGCTCCCGTAGGCTTAGGCTAAGGCTACGACTCCCCTAGCCTCAGGCTAGTGCACCCCTAGACTCAGGCTATGGCACCCCTAAGCTTAGGCTAGGGCACCCCTAGACTCAGGCTAGGGCACCCCTAAGCTTAGGCTAAGGCTAGGGCTCCCCTAGCCTAAGGCTAGGGCTCCCCTAGCCTCAGGCTAGGGCACCCCTAGGCTTAGGCTAGGGCACCCCTAGGCTTAGGCTAAGGCTAGGCCTCCCCTAGCCTAAGACTACGGCACCCCTAGGCTCAGGCTAGGGCACCCCGAGGCTTAGGCTAGGGCACCCCTAGGTTTAGGAAAAGGCTAGGGCTCCCCAGCCTAAGGCTAGGGCACCCCTAGGCTTAGGCTAGGGCACCCCTAGGCTTAAGCTAGGGCTCCCGTAGGCTTAGGCTAAGGCTACGGCTCCCCTAGCATCAGGTTAGTGCACCCCGAGACTCAGGCTAGGGCACCCCTAATCTTAGGCTAGGGCACCCCTAGGTTTAGGCTAGGGCGCCCCTAGGCTTAGGCTTAGGCTCGGGCTCCCCTGGCCTAAGGCTAGGGCACCCCTAGGCTTAGGCTAGGGCACCCCTAGGCTTAGGCTAGGGCACCCCTAGGTTTAGGCTAGGGCGCCCCTAGGCTTAGGCTAAGGCTAGGGCACCCCTAGGCTTAGGCTAGGGAACCTCTAGCCTAAGGCTAGGGCACCCCTAGGCTTAGGCTAGGGCACCCCTAGGCTTAGGCTAGGGCACACCTATACTTAGGCTAAGACAACGGCTCCCCTACCCTCAGGCTAGGGCACCCCTAGACTCAGGCTAGGGCACCCCTAAGCTTAGGCTAAGGCTAGGGCTCCCCTAGCCTAAGGCTAGGGCACCTCTAGGCTTAGGCTAGGGCACCCCTAGGCTTAGGCTAGGGCACCCCTAGGCTTAAGCTAGGGCAACCGTAGGCTTAGGCTAAGGCTACGGCTCCCTTAGCCTAAGGCTAGGGCATCCCTAGGCTTAGGCTAGGGCACCCCTAGTCTTAGGCTAGGGCACCCCTAGGCTTAGGATAGGGCACTCCTAAGCTTAGGTTAACGCTAGGGCTCCCCTAGCCTAAGGCTACGGCACCCGTAGGCTCAGGCTAGGGCACCACTAGGCTCAGGATAGGGCACGCCTAGGCTTAGGCTAAGGTTAGGGCTCCCATAGACTAAGGTTGGGCACCCCTAGGCTTAGGCTAGGGCACCCCTAGGCTTAGGCTTGGGAACCCCTAGCCTAAGGCTAGGGCACCCCTAGGCTTAGGCTAGGGCCCCCCTAGGCTTAGGCTAGGGCATCCCTAGACTTAGGCTAAGGCAACGGCTCCCCTAGCCTCAGGCTAAGGCACCCCTAGACTCAGGCTAGGGCACCCCTAAGCTTAGGCTAAGGCTAGGGCTCCCCCAGCCTAAGGCTACGGCACCCCTAGGCTCAGGCTAGGGCACCCCGAGGCTTAGACTAGGGCACCCCTAGGCTTAGGAAAAGGCTAGGGCTCCCCTAGCCTAAGGCTAGGGCACCTCTAGGATTAGGCTAGGGCACCCCTACGCTTAGGCTAGGGCATCCCAAGGCTTAAGCTAGGGCTCCCGTAGGCTTAGGCTAAGGCTACGACTCCCCTAGCCTCAGGCTAGTGCACCCCTAGACTCAGGCTATGGCACCCCTAAGCTTAGGCTAGGGCACCCCTAGAATTAGGCTAGGGCACCCCTAGACTCAGGCTAGGGCACCCTTAAGCTTAGGCTAAGGCTAGGGCTCCCCTAGCCTCAGGCTAGGGCACCCCTAGGCTTAGGCTAGGGCACCCCTAGGCTTAGGCTAAGGCTAGGCTCCCCTACCCTAAGGCTAGAGCACACCTAGGCTTAGGCTAGGGCACCCCTAGCCTTAGGCTAAGGCTAGGGCTCCCCTAGCCTAAGGCTAGGGCACCCCTAGCCTATGGCTAGGGCACCCCTAGGCTTAGGCTAGGGCACCCCTAGGCTTAGGCAAAGGCACCCCTAGGCTTAGAGTAGGGCACCCGTGGCTTAGGCTAGGGCACACCTAGTCTTAGGCTAGGGCACCCCTAGGCTTAAGCTAGGGCACCCACAGGCTTAGGCTAAGTCTATGGCTCCCCTAGCCTAAGGGTAGGGCACCCCTAGGCTTTGGCTAGTTAACTCATAGGCTTAGGATAGGGAACTTCTAAGCTTAGGCTAGGGCACCCTTAGGATTAGGCTAAGGCTAGGGCTCCCCTAGCCTCAGGCTAGGGCACCCCTAGGCTTAGGCTAGGGCACCCCTAGGCTTAGGCTAAGGCTAGGCTCCCCTAGCCTAAGGCTAGAGCACCCCTAGGCTTAGGCTGGGGCACCCCTAGGCTTAGGCTAAGGCTAGGGCTCCCCTAGCCTAAGGCTAGGGCACCCCTAGCCTAAGGCTAAGGCACCCCTAGGCTTAGGCTAGGGCACCCCTAGGCTTAGGCTAATGCAAGGGCTCCCGTAGCCTATGGCTAGGGCACCCCTAGACTCAGTCTAAGGCACCCCTAAGCTTAGGCTAAGGCTAGGCCTCCCCTAGCCTAAGACTACGGCACCCCTAGGCTCAGGCTAGGGCACCCCGAGGCTTAGGCTAGGGCACCCCTAGGTTTAGGAAAAGGCTAGGGCTCCCCAGCCTAAGGCTAGGGCACCCCTAGGCTTAGGCTAGGGCACCCCTAGGCTTAAGCTAGGGCTCCCGTAGGCTTAGGCTAAGGCTACGGCTCCCCTAGCATCAGGTTAGTGCACCCCGAGACTCAGGCTAGGGCACCCCTAATCTTAGGCTAGGGCACCCCTAGGTTTAGGCTAGGGCGCCCCTAGGCTTAGGCTTAGGCTCGGGCTCCCCTGGCCTAAGGCTAGGGCACCCCTAGGCTTAGGCTAGGGCACCCCTAGGCTTAGGCTAGGGCACCCCTAGGTTTAGGCTAGGGCGCCCCTAGGCTTAGGCTAAGGCTAGGGCACCCCTAGGCTTAGGCTAGGGAACCTCTAGCCTAAGGCTAGGGCACCCCTAGGCTTAGGCTAGGGCACCCCTAGGGTTAGGCTAGGGCACACCTATACTTAGGCTAAGACAACGGCTCCCCTACCCTCAGGCTAGGGCACCCCTAGACTCAGGCTAGGGCACCCCTAAGCTTAGGCTAAGGCTAGGGCTCCCCTAGCCTAAGGCTAGGGCACCTCTAGGCTTAGGCTAGGGCACCCCTAGGCTTAGGCTAGGGCACCCCTAGGCTTAAGCTAGGGCAACCGTAGGCTTAGGCTAAGGCTAGGGCTCCCTTAGCCTAAGGCTAGGGCATCCCTAGGCTTAGGCTATGGCACCCCTAGTCTTAGGCTAGGGCACCCCTAGGCTTAGGCTAGGGCACTCCTAAGCTTAGGTTAACGCTAGGGCTCCCCTAGCCTAAGGCTACGGCACCCGTAGGCTCAGGCTAGGGCACCCCTAGGCTCAGGATAGGGCACGCCTAGGCTTAGGCTAAGGTTAGGGCTCCCATAGACTAAGGTTGGGCACCCCTAGGCTTAGGCTAGGGCACCCCTAGGCTTAGGCTAGGGCATCCCTAGACTTAGGCTAAGGCAACGGCTCCCCTAGCCTCAGGCTAAGGCACCCCTAGACTCAGGCTAGGGCACCCCTAAGCTTAGGCTAAGGCTAGGGCTCCCCCAGCCTAAGGCTACGGCACCCCTAGGCTCAGGCTAGGGCACCCCGAGGCTTAGACTACGGCACCCCTAGTCTTAGGAAAAGGCTAGGGCTCCCCTAGCCTAAGGCTAGGGCACCTCTAGGCTTAGGCTAGGGCACCCCTAGGCTTAGGCTAGGGCATCCCTAGGCTTAGGCTAAATCTAGGCTCCCCTAGCCTAAGGCTAGAGCACCCCTAGGCTTAGGCTAGGGCACCCCTAGGCTTAGGCTAAGGCTAGGGCTCCCCTAGCCTAAGGCTAGGGCACCCCCAGCCTAAGGCTAGGGCACCCCTAGGCTTAGGGTAGGGCACCCCTAGGTTTAGGCTAGGGCACCCCTAAGCTTAGGCTAATGCAAGGGCTCCCCTAGCCTATGGCTAGGGCACCCCTAGGCTTAGGCTAGGGCACCCCTAGGCTTAGGCAAAGGCACCCCTAGGCTTAGACTAGGGCACCCGTGGCTTAGGCTAGGGCACACCTAGGCTTAGGCTAGGGCACCCCTAGGCTTAATCTAGGGCACCCGTAGATTTAGGCTAAGGCTAGGGCTCCCCTAGCCTAAGGCTAGGGCACCCCTAGGCTTTGGCTAGTTCACTCGTAGGCTTAGGATAGGGAACTTCTAAGCTTAGGCTAGGGCACCCTTAGGATTAGGCTAAGGCTATGGCTCCCCTATCCTAAGGCTAGGGCACCCCAAGGCTTAGGCTAGGGCACCCTAGGCTTTGGCTAGGGCACCCCTAGGCTTAGGATAGGTCAATTCTAAGCTTAGGCTAGGTCACCCCTAGGCTTAGGCTAGAGCACCCCTAGGCTTAAGCTAGGGCACCCCTAGGCTTAGGCTAAGGCTAGGGATCCCCTAGCCTAAGGCTAGGGCACTCCTAGGCTTAGGCTAGGGCACCCGTAGGCTTAGGCTAGGGCACCCCTAGATTTAGGCTAGGCCAAACCTAGGCTTAGGCTAAGGCTAGGGCTCCCCTAGCCTAAGGCTAGGGCACCCCTAGGCTTAGGCTAGGGCACCCCAAGGCTTAGGTAGGGAATCCCTAGCCTAAGTCTAGGGCACCCCTAGGCTTAGGCTAGGGCACCCCTAGGCTTAGGCTAGGGCATCCCTAGGCTTAGGAAAAGGCTAGGGCTCCCCTAGCCTAAGGCTAGGGCACCTCTAGGCTTAGGCTAGGGCACCCCTAGGCTTAGGCTAGGGCATCCCTAGGCTTAAGCTAGGGCTCCCGTAGGCTTAGGCTAAGGCTACGACTCCCCTAGCCTCAGGCTAGTGCACCCCTAGACTCAGGCTATGGCACCCCTAAGCTTAGGCTAGGGCACCCCTAGACTCAGGCTAGGGCACCCCTAAGCTTAGGCTAAGGCTAGGGCTCCCCTAGCCTAAGGCTAGGGCTCCCCTAGCCTCAGGCTAGGGCACCCCTAGGCTTAGGCTAGGGCACCCCTAGGCTTAGGCTAAGGCTAGGCTCCCCTAGCCTAAGGCTAGAGCACGCCTAGGCTTAGGCTAGGGCACCCCTAGGCTTAGGCTAAGGCTAGGGCTCCCCTAGCCTAAGGCTAGGGCACCCCTAGCCTAAGGCTAGGGAACCCCTAGGCTTAGGCTAGGGCACCCCTAGGCTTAGGCTAATGCAAGGGCTCCCCTAGCCTATGGCTAGGGCACCCCTAGGCTTAGGCTAGGGCACCCCTAGGCTTAGGCAAAGGCACCCCTAGGCTTAGAGTAGGGCACCCGTGGCTTAGGCTAGGGCACACCTAGGCTTAGGCTAGGGCACCACTAGGCTTAAGCTAGGGCACCCGTAGGCTTAGGCTAAGGCTAGGGCTCCCCTAGTCTAAGGCTAGGGCACCCCTAGGCTTTGGCTAGTTAACTCGTAGGCTTAGGATAGGGAACTTCTAAGCTTAGGCTAGGGCACCCTTAGGATTAGGCTAAGGCTAGGGCTCCCCTAGCCTAAGGCTAGGGCACCCCTAGGCTTAGGCTAGGGTACCCCTAGGCTTTGGCTAGGGCACTCCTAGGCTTAGGCTAGGGCACCCCTAGATTTAGGCTAGGGCACCCCTAGGCTTAGGCTAAGGCTAGGGCTCCCCTAGCCTAAGGCTAGGGCACCCCTAGGCTTAGGCTAGGGCACCCCAAGGCTTAGGCTAAGGCACCCCTAGTCTTACACTAAGGTTAGGGCTCCCCTAGCCTAAGGCTAGGGCACCTCTAGGCTTAGCCTAGGGTATCCCTAGGCTTTGGCTAGGGCACCCCTAGTCTTAGGCTAAGGCTAGGGCTCTCCTAGCCTAAGGCTACGGCACCCCTAGGCTTTGGCTAGGTCACCCCTAGGATTAGGCTAGGGCACCCCTAGGCTTAGGGTAAGGCTAGGTCACCCCTAGGCTTAGGCTAAGGCACCACTAGGCTTAGGCTAGGGCACCCCTAGGCTTAGGCTAGGGCACCCCTAGTCTTAGGCTAGGGCACCCCAAGGCTGAGGCTAGGGCACCCCTAAGCTCAGGCTAGGGCACCCCTAGGCTTTGGCTAGGGCACCCGTAGGCTTAGGCTAGGGCACCCCTGGGCTTAGGCTAAGGCTAGGGCTCCCCTAGACTAAGGCTAGGGCACCCCTCGCCTAAGGCTAGGGCACCCCTAGGCTTAGGCTAGGGCACCCCTAGGTTTAGGCTAGGGCACCCCTAGGCTTAGGCTAAGGCAAGGGCTCCCGTAGCCTATGGCTAGGGCACCCCTAGGCTTAGGCTAGGGCACCCCTAGGCTTAGGCAAAGGCACCCCTAGGCTTAGGCTAGGGCACCAGTGGCTAGGCTAGGGCACCCCTAGGCTTAGGCTAGGGCAAACCTAGGCTTAAGGTAGGGCACCCGTAGGCTTAGGCGAAGGCTAGGGCTCCCCTAGCCTAAGGCTAGGGCACCCCTAGGCTTAGGCTAGGGCACTCCTAAGCTTAGGCTAACGCTAGGGCTCCCCTAGCCTAAGGTTACGGCACCCGTAGGCTCAGGCTAGGGCACCCCTAGGCTCAGGATAGGGCACGCCTAGGCTTAGGCTAAGGTTAGGGCTCCCATAGACTAAGGTTGGGCACCCCTAGGCTTAGGCTAGGGCACCCCTAGGCTTAGGCTTGGGAACCCCTAGCCTAAGGCTAGGGCACCCCTAGGCTTAGGCTAGGGCACCCCTAGGCTTAGGCTAGGGCATCCCTAGACTTAGGGTAAGGCAACGGCTCCCCTAGCCTCAGGCTAAGGCACCCCTAGACTCAGGCTAGGGCACCCCTAAGCTTAGGCTAAGGCTAGGGCTCCCCTAGCCTAAGGCTACGGCACCCCTAGGCTCAGGCTAGGGCACCCCGAGGCTTAGACTAGGGCACCCCGAGGCTTAGACTAGGGCACCCCTAGGCTTAGGAAAAGGCTAGGGCTCCCCTAGCCTAAGGCTAGGGCACCTCTAGGCTTAGGCTAGGGCACCCCTAGGCTTAGGCTAGGGCATCCCTAGGCTTAGGCTAAATCTAGGCTCCCCTAGCCAAAGGCTAGAGCACCCCTAGGCTTAGGCTAGGGCACCCCTAGGCTTAGGCTAAGGCTAGGGCTCCCCTAGCCTAAGGCTAGGGCACGCCCAGCCTAAGGCTAGGGCACCCCTAAACTTAGGCTAGGGCACCCCTAGGTTTAGGCTAGGGCACCCCTAGGCTTAGGCTAATGCAAGGGCTCCCCTAGCCTATGGCTAGGGCACCCCTAGGCTTAGGCTAGGGCACCCCTAGGCTTAGGCAAAGGCACCCCTAGGCTTAGACTAGGGCACCCGTGGCTTAGGCTAGGGCACACCTAGGCTTAGGCTAGGGCACCCCTAGGCTTAAGCTAGGGCACCCGTAGGTTTAGGCTAAGGCTAGGGCTCCCCTAGCCTAAGGCTAGGGCACCCCTAGGCTTTGGCTAGTTCACTCGTAGGCTTAGGATAGGGAACTTCTAAGCTTAGGCTAGGGCACCCTTAGGATTAGGCTAAGGCTATGGCTCCCCTATCCTAAGGCTAGGGCACCCCAAGGCTTAGGCTAGGGCACCCCTAGGCTTTGGCTAGGGCACCCCTAGGCTTATGATAGGGAAATTCTAAGCTTAGGCTAGGTCACCCCTAGGCTTAGGCTAGAGAACCCCTAGGCTTAAGCTAGGGCACCCCTAGGCTTAGGCTAAGGCTAGGGATCCCCTAGCCTAAGGCTAGGGCACTCCTAGGCTTAGGCTAGGGCACCCGTAGGCTTAGGCTAGGGCACCCCTAGATTTAGGCTAGGCCACACCTAGGCTTAGGCTAAGGCTAGGGCTCCCCTAGCCTAAGGCTAGGGCACCCCTAGGCTTAGGCTAGGGCACCCCAAGGCTTAGGCTAGGGAACCCCTAGCCTAAGGCTAGGGCACCACAAGGCTTAGGCTAGGGTACCCCTAGCCTAATGCTAGGGCACCCCTAGGTTTAGGCTAGGGCATCCCTAGGCTTAAGCTAGGGCTCCCGTAGGCTTAGGCTAAGGCTACGACTCCCCTAGCCTCAGGCTAGTGCACCCCTAGTCTCAGGTTATGGCACCCCTAAGCTTAGGCTAGGGCACCCCTAGAATTAGGCTAGGGCACCCCTAGACTCAGGGTAGGGCACCCCTAAGCTTAGGCTAAGTCTAGGGCTCCCCTAGCCTAAGGCTAGGGCTCCCCTAGCCTCAGGCTAGGGCACCCCTAGGCTTAGGCTTGGGCACCCCTAGGCTTAGGCTAAGGCTAGGCTCCCCTAGCCTAAGGCTAGAGCACGCCTAGGCTTAGGCTAGGGCACCCCTAGGCTTAGGCTAAGGCTAGGGCTCCCCTAGCCTAAGGCTAGGGCTCCCCTAGCCTAAGGCTAGGGCACCCCTAGCCTAAGGCTAGGGAACCCCTAGGCTTAGGCTAGGGCACCCCTAGGCTTAGGCTAATGCAAGGGCTCCCCTAGCCTATGGCTAGGGCACCCCTAGGCTTAGGCTAGGGCACCCCTAGGCTTAGCCAAAGGCACCCCTAGGCTTAGAGTAGGGCACCCGTGGCTTAGGCTAGGGCACACCTAGGCTTAGGCTAGGGCACCCCTAGGCTTAAGCTAGGGCACCCGTAGGCTTAGGCTAAGGCTAGGGCTCCCCTAGCCTAAGGCTAGGGCACCCCTAGGCTTTGGCTAGTTAACTCATAGGCTTAGGATAGGGAACTTCTAAGCTTAGGTTAGGGCACCCTTAGGATTAGGCTTAGGCTAAGGCTCCCCTAGCCTAAGGCTAGGGCACCCCTAGGCTTAGGCTAGGGTACCCCTAGGCTTTGGCTAGGGCACCCCTAGGCTTAGGATAGGGAACTTCTAAGCTTAGGCTAGGTCACCCCTAGGCTTAGGCTAGAGCACCCCTACGCTTAAGCTAGGGCACCCCTAGCTTAGGCTAAGGCTAGGGATCCCCAAGCCTAAGGCTAGGGCACTCCTAGGCTTAGGCTAGGGCACCCCTAGATTTAGGCTAGGGCACCCCTAGGCTTAGGCTAAGGCTAGGGCTCCCCTAGCCTAAGGCTAGGGCACCCCTAGGCTTAGGCTAGGGCACCCCAAGGCTTAGGCTAAGGCACCCCTAGTCTTACGCTAAGGTTAGGGCTCCCCTAGCCTAAGGCTAGGGCACCTCTAGGCTTAGCCTAGGGTATCCCTAGGCTTTGGCTAGGGCACCCCTAGTCTTAGGCTAAGGCTAGGGCTCTCCTAGCCTAAGGCTACGGCACCACTAAGCTTTGGCTAGGGCACCCCTAGGATTAGGCTAGGGCACCCCTAGGCTTAGGGTAAGGCTAGGTCACCCCTAGGCTTAGGCTAAGGCACCACTAGGCTTAGGCTAGGGCACCCCTAGAATTAGGCTAGGGCACCCCTAGTCTTAGGCTAGGGCACCCCAAGGCTGAGGCTAGGGCACCCCTAAGCTCAGGCTAGGGCACCCCTAGGCTTTGGCTAGGGCACCCGTAGGCTTAGGCTAGGGCACCCCTAGGCTTAGGCTAAGGCTAGGGCTCCCCTAGACTAAGGCTAGGGCACCCCTCGCCTAAGGCTAGGGCACCCCTAGGCTTAGGCTAGGGCACCCCTAGGTTTAGGCTAGGGCACCCCTAGGCTTAGGCTAAGGCAAGGGATCTCCTAGCCTATGGCTAGGGCACCCCTAGGCTTAGGCAAAGGCACCCCTAGGCTTAGGCTAGGGCACCCGTGGCTAGGCTAGGGCAACCCTAGGCATAGGCTAGGGCAAACCTAGGCTTAAGGTAGGGCACCCGTAGGCTTAGGCTAAGGCTAGGGCTCCCCTAGCCTAAGGCTAGGGCACCCCTAGGCTTTGGCTAGGGTACTCGTAGGCTTAGGATAGGGAACTTCTAAGCTTAGGCTAGGGCAACCCTAGGCTTAGGCTAGGGCACCCCTAGGCTTTGGCTAGGGCACCCCTAGGCTTAGGATAGGGAACTTCTAAGCTTAGGCTAGGTCACCCCTAGGCTTAGGCTAGAGCACCCCTAGACTTAAGCTAGGGCACCCCTAGGCTTAGGCTAAGACTAGGGATCCCATAGCCTAAGGCTAGGGCATTCCTAGGCTTATGCGAGGGCACCCGTAGGCTTAGGCTAGGGCACCCCTAGATTTAGGCTAGGGCACCCCTAGGCTTAGGCTAAGGCTAGGGCTCTCCTAGCCTAAGGCTAGGGCACCCCTAGACTTAGGCTAGGGCACCCCAAGGCTTAGGCTGAGGCACCCCTAGGCTTACGCTAAGGTTAGGGCTCCCCTAGCCTAAGGCTAGGGCACCTCTAGGCTTAGGCTAGGGCACCCCTAGGCTTTGGCTAGGGCACCCCTAGTCTTAGGCTAAGTCTAGGGCTCCCCTAGCCTAAGGCTAGGGCACCCATAGGCTTGGTCTAGGGCACCCCTAGGCTTAGGTTAGGGCACCCCTGGGCTTAGGCTAGGGCACCCCTAGCCTTAGGCTAGGGCACCCCTAGACTTAGGCTAAGGCAACGGCTCCCCTAGCCTCAGGCTAGGGCACCCCTAGACTCAGGCTAGAGCACCCCTAAACTTAGGCTAGGGCAATCCTATGCTTAGGCTAAGGTAGGGCTCCCCTAGGCTCAGGCTAGGGCACCCTAGGCTTAGACTAGGGCACCCCTAGACTTAGGCTAAGGTAGGGCTCCCCTAGCCGAAGGCTACGGCACCCCTCGGCTCAGGCTAGGGCACCCCGAGGCTTAGGCTAGGGCACCCCTAGGCTTAGGAAAAGGCTAGGGCTCCCCTAGCCTAAGGCTAGGGCACCGCTAGGCTTAGGCAAGGGCACCCCTAGGCTTAGGCTAGGGCACCCTAGGCTTAAGCTAGGGCTCCCCTAGGCTTAGGCTACGGCTAAGGCTCCCCTAGACTCAGGCTAGTGCACCCCGAGACTCAGGCTATTGCACCCCTAAGCTTAGGCTAGGGCACCCCTAGGCTTCGGCTAGGGCAACCCTAGGCTTTGGCTAAGGCTGGGCTCCCCTAGCCTAAGGCTAGAGCACCCCTAGGCTTAGGCTAGGGCACCCCTAGGCTTAGGCTAGGCCACCCCTAGGCTTAGGCTAGGCCACCCCTAGGCTTAGGCTAGGGCACCCCTAGGCTTAGGCTAAGGCTGGGCTAACCTAGGCTTAGGCTAGGGCACCCCTAGGCTTAGGCTAGGGAACTCCTAGACTAAGGCTAGGGGCTCCCCTAGCCTAAGGCTAGGGCACCGCTAGGCTTAGGCTAGGGCACCCCTAGGCTTACGCTAGGGCACCCCTAGGCTTAAGCTAGGGCTCCCCTAGGCTTAGGCTAAGGCTACGGCTCCCCTAGACTCAGGCTAGTGCACCCCTAGACTCAGGCTATTGCACCCCTAAGCTTAGGCTAGGGCACCCCTAGGCTTCGGCTAGGGCACCCCTAGGCTTAGGCTAAGGCTGTGCTCCCCTAGCCTAAGGCTAGAGCACCCCTAGGCTTAGGCTAGGGCACCCCTAGGCTTAGGCTAGGCCACCCCTAGGCTTATGCTAAGGCTTGGCTAACCTAGGCTTAGGCTAGGGCACCCCTAGGCTTCGGCTAGGGAACTCCTAGACTAAGGCTAGGGCACCCCTAGACTTAAGTTTGTCCACCCCTAGGCTTGGCTAGGGCACCCCTACACTTAGGCTAAGGCTAGGGCTCCCCAAGCCTAAGGCTACGGCACCTGTAGGCTCAGGTTAGGCCACCCCTAGGCTCAGGATAGGGCACGCCTAGGCTTAGGCTAAGGCTAGGGCTCCCCTAGACTAAGGCTATGGCACCCCTAGGCCCAGGCTAGGGCACACCTAGGCTTAGGCTCGGGCACCCCTAGGCGTAGGCTAAGGCTTGGACTCCCCTAGCCTCAGGCTAGGGCACCCCAAGGCTTAGGCTAGGGCACCCCTAGGATTAGGCTAGGGAACACCTAGGCTCAGGCTAAGGCTAGGGCTCCCCTACCCTAAGGCTAGGGCACCCCTAGGCTTAGGCTAGGGCACACCTAGGCTTAGCCTAGGGCACCACTAGGCTTAGGCTAAGGCAAAGGCTCCCCTAGCCTATGGCTAGGACACCCCTAGGATTAGGCTAGGCCACCCCTAGGCTTAGGCAAAGGCACCTCTAGACTTAGGCTAGGGCACCCCTAGGCTTAGGCTAGGGCACCCCTAGGCTTAAGCTAAGGCTAAGGATCCCCTAGCCTAAGGCTAGGGCACCCCTAGGCTCAATCTAGGGCACCCCTATTCTCAGGCTAGGGCACCACTAGGCTTAGGATAAGACTACGGCTCCGAGAGCCTCAGGTTAGGGCACCCCTAGACTCAGGCTATGGCACCCCTAGGCATAGGCGGGGCAATCCTAGGCTAGACTAAGGCTAGGGCTCCCCTAACCTTATGCTAGGGCACCCGTAGGCTCAGGCTAGGGCACCCATAGGCTTAGGCTAGGGCACCCCTAGGCTTAGGCTAAGGCTAGGACTCCCCTAGGCTTAGGCTAGGGCACGCCTAGGCTTAGGCCAGGGCACCCCTAGGCTTAGGCTAGGGCACCCCTCGGCTTAGGTTATGGCACACCTAGGCTTAGGCTAGGGCACCCCTAGGCTTAGTCTAGCGCAACCCTAGACTTAGGCTAGGGCACCCCTACACTTAGGCTAAGGCAACGGCTCCCCTAGCCTAAGGCTAGAGCACCCCAAGGCTTAGGCTAGGGCACCCCTAGGCTTAGGCTAGGGCACCACTAGGCTTAGGCTAAGGCTAGGGCTCCCCTAGCCTCAGGCTAGGGCACACCTAGGCTTAGGCTAGGGCACCCCTAGGCTTAGGCTAAGGCTAGGCTCCCCTAGCCTAAGGCTAGAGCACCCCAAGGCTTAGGCTAGGGCACTTCTAGGCTTAGGCTAGGGCAACCCTAGGCTTAGGCTAAGGCTAGGGCTCCCCTAGCCTAAGGCTAGGGCAACCCTAGCCTAAGGCTAGGGAATCCCTAGGCTTAGGCTAGGGCACCCCTAGGTTTAGGATAGGGCACCCCCAGGCTTAGGCTAAGGCAAGGGCTCCCCTAGCCTATGGCTAGGGCACCCCTAGGCTTAGGCTAGGGCACCCCTAGGCTTTGGCAAAGGCACCCCTAGGCTTAGGCTAGGGAACCCGTGGCTTTGGCTAAGGCACCCCTAGGCTTAGGCTAGGGCACCCCTAGGCTTAAGCTAGGGCACCCCTAGGCTTAGGCTAAGGCTACGGCTCCCCTAGACTAAGGCTAGGGCACCCCTAGATTTTGGCTAAAGCACCCGTAGGCTTAGGATAGGGAACTTCTAAGCTTAGGGTAGGGCACCCCTAGGATTAGGCTAAGGCTAGGGCTCCCCTAGCCTAAGGCTTGGGCAACCCTAGGCTTAGGCTAGGGCACCCCTTGGCTTTGGCTAGGGCACCCCTAGGCTTAGGCTAGGGCACCCCTAGACTTAGGCTAAGGCAACGGCTCCCCTAGCCTCAGGCTAGGGCACCCCTAGACTCAGGCTAGGGTACCCCTAAGTTTAGGCTAAGGCTAGGGCTCCCCTAGGCTCAGGCTAGGGCACCGCTAGGCTCAGGCTAGGGCACCCCGAGGCTTAGGCTAGGGCACCCCAAGGCTTAGGCTAGGGTACCCCTAGGCTTAAGCTAGGGCACCCGTAGGATTAGGCTAAGGCTAGGGCTCCCTTAGCGTAAGGCTAGGGCATCCCTAAGCTTAGGCTAGGGCACCCCTAGGCTTTGGCTAGGGCACACCTAGGCTTAGGCTAGGGAACTTCTAAGCTTAGGCTAGGGCATCCCTTGGCTTAGGCTAAGGCTAGGGCTCCCCTAGCCTAAGGCTAGGGCACCCCTAGGCTTAGGCTAGGGCACCCCTAGGCTTAGGCTAGGGCACCCCTAGGCTTAGGCTAGGGCACCCCTAGGCTTACGCTAAGGCTAGGGCTCCCCTAGCCTAAGGCTACGGCACCCGTAGGCTCAGGCTAGGGCACCCCGAGGCTTAGGCTAGGGCACCCCTAGGCTTAGGAAAAGGCTAGGGCTCCCCTAGCCTAAGGCTAGGGCACCTCTAGGCTTAGGCTAGGGCACACCTAGGTTTAGGCTAGGGCACCCCTAGGCTTAAGCTAGGGCTCCCGTAGGCTTAGGCTAAGACTACGGCTCACCTAGCCTCAGGCTAGTGCACACCTAGACACAGGCTATGGCACCCCTAAGCTTAGGCTAGGGCACCCCTAAGTTTAGGCTAGGGCACACCTAAGCTTAGGCTAAGGCTAGGGCTCCCCTAGCCTAAGGCTATAGCACCCCTAGGCTTAGGCTAGGCCACCCCTAGGCTTAGGCTTGGGCACCCCTAGACTTAGGCTAAGGCTAGGGCTAACATAGGCTTAGGCTAGGGAACCCCAAGAATAAGGCTAAGGCACCCCTAGGCTTAGGCTAGTGCACCCCTACACTTAGGCTAATGCAACAGCTCCCCTAGCCTCAGGCAAGGGCACCCCTAGACTCAGGCTAGGGCACCCATTAGCTTAGGCTAGGGCAATCCTAGGCTTAGGCTATGTCTAGGGCTCCCCTATGCTCAGACAAGGGCACCCCTAGACTCAGGCTAGGGCTCCCCTAGGCTTAGGCTAGGGCACCCCTAGGCTTAGGCTAGGGCACGCCTAGGCTTAGGCTAGGGCACCCCTACACTTATGCCAAGGCAACGGCTCCCCTAGCCTCAGGTTAGGGCACCCCTAGACTCAGGCTAGGGCACCCCTAAGCTTAGGCTAAGGCTAGGGCTCCCCTATCCTCAGGCTAGGGCACCCTGAGGCTCAGGATAGGGCTTCATTAGCCTAAGGCTAGAGCACCCCTAGGCTTAGGCTAGGGCACCACTAGGCTTAGGCTAGGCCACCCCTAGGCTTAGGCTAGGGCACCCCTAGGTTTAGGCTGGGGCTGGGCCAACCTAGGCTTAGGCTAGGGCACCCCTAGGCTTAGGCTAGGGAACCCCTAGACTAAGGCTAGGGCACCCCTAGGCTTAGGATAGGGCACCCCTAAACTTAGGTTAGGGCTCCCCTAGGCTAAGGATAAGGCTGCGGCTCCCCTTGCCTCAGGCTAGAGCCCCCTAGACTCAGGCTATGGCACCCCTAGGCTTAGGCTAGGGTAATCCTAGGCTAGACTAACGTTAGGGCTCCCCTAGCCTCAGGCTAGGGCACCCGTAGGCTCAGGCTAGGGCACCCCTAGGCTCAGGCTAGGGCACCCCTAGGCTTAGGGTAGGGCACCCCTAGGCTTAGGCTAAGGCTAGGCTCCCCTAGCCTAAGGCTAGAGCACCGCTAGGCTTAGGCTAGGGCACCCCTAGGCTTAGGTTAGGGCACCCCTAGGCTCAAGCTAGGGCACCCCTAAGCTTTGGCTAGGGCACCCCTAGGCTTAGGATAAGGCTAGGGCTCCCCTAGCCTAAGGCTAGGGCAACACTAGCCTAAGGCTAGGGCACCCCTAGCCTAAGGCTAGGGAACCCCTAGGTTTAGACTAGGGCACCCCTAGGCTTAGACTAGGGTACCCCTAGGTTTAGGCTAGGGCACCCCTAGGCTTAGGCTAAGGAAAGGGCTCCCCTAGCCTATGGCTTGGGCACCCCTAGGCTTAGGCTAGGGCACCCCTAGGCTTAGGCAAAGGCACCCCTAGGCTTAGGCTAGGGCACCCCTAGGCTTAGGCTAGGGCACCCGTGGCTTAGGCTAGGGCACCCCTAGGCTTAGGCTAGGGCACCCCTTGGCTTAAGCTAGGGCACCCGTAGGCTTAGGCTAAGGCTAGGGCTTCCCTAGCTTAAGGCTAGGGCACCCCTAGGCTTAGGCTAGGGCACCCCTAGGCTTTGGCTAGGGCACCCCTAGGCTTAGGTTAGGGAACTTCTAAGCTTAGACTAGGGCACCCCTAGGCTTAGGCTAGGGCACCCCTAGGCTTAGGCTAGGGCACCCCTAGGCTTAGGCTAGGGCACCCCAAGCCTGAGGCTAGGGCACCCCTAGGCTTAGGCTATGGCACCGCTAAGCTTTGGCTAGGGCACCCCTAGGCTTAGGATAGGGAACTTCTAATCTTAGGCTAGGTCACCCCTAGGCTTTGGCTAGGGCACCCCTAGGCTTAGGCTAGGGCACCCCTAGGCTTAGGCTAGGGCACCCAAGGCGTAAGCTAGGGCACCCCTAGACTTAGGCTAAGGCTAGGGATCCCCTAGCCTAAGGCTAGAGCACCGCTAGGCTTAGGCTAGGGCACCCCTAGGCTTAGGTTAGGGCACCCCAAGGCTTAGGCTAAGGCTAGGGCTCCCCTAGCCTAAGGCTAGAACACCCTTAGGCTTAGGATAGGGCACACCTAGGCTTAGGCTAGGGCACCCCTAGGCTTAGGCTAAGGCAAGGGCTCTCCTAGCCTATGGCTAGGGCACCCCTAGGATTAGGCTAGGGCACCCCTGGGCTTAGGCAAAGGCACCCTTAGGCTTAGGTTAGGGAACCCCTAGGCTTAGGCTAGGACACCCCTAGGCTTAAGCTAAGGCTAGGGCTCCCCTAGCCTAAGGCTTGGGCACCCCTAGGCTCAAGCTAGGGCACCCCTAAGCTTAGGCTAGGGCGCCCCTAGACTCAGGCTAGGGTACCCGAAGCTTAGTCTAGGGCAATCCTAGGCTTAGGCTAAGTCTAGGGCTCCCCTATCCTAAGGCTAGGGCACCCCTAGGCTCAGGCTAGGGCTCCCCTAGGCTTGGGCTAGGGCACCCCTAGGCTTAGGCTAAGGCTAGGGCTCCCCTAGCCTAAGGCTATGGCACCCCTATCCTAAGGCTAGGACACCCCTAGGCTTAGGCTAGGGCACCCCTAGGTTTAGGCTAGGGCACCCTTAGGCTTAGGCTAGGGGACCCCTAAGTTTAGGCTAGGGCACCCCTAGGCTTAGGCTAAGGCAAGGGCTCCCCTAGCCTATAGCTAGGGCACCCCTAGGCTTAGGCTAGGGCAACCCTAGGCATAGGCAAAGGCACCCCTAGGCTTAAGCTAGGGCACCCGTAGGCTTAGGCTAAGGCTAGGACTTCCCTAGCCTAAGGCTAGGGCACCCCTAGGCTTAGGCTAGGGCACCCCTAGGCTTAGGCTAGGGTACCCCTAGGCTTAGGCTAGGGCACCCCAAGCCTGAGGCTAGGGCACCCCTAGGCTTAGGCTAGGGCACCGCTAAGCTTTGGCTAGGGCACCCCTAGGCTTAGGATAGGGAACTTCTAAGCTTAGGCTAGGTCACCCCTAGGCTTTGGCTAGGGCACCCCTAGGCTTAGGTTAGAGCACCCCTAGGCCTAAACTAGGGCACCCCTAGGCTTAGGCTAAGGCTAGGGATCCCCTAGCCTAAGGCTAGGGCACTCCTAGGCTTAGGCTAGGGCAACCGTAGGCTTAGGCTAGGGCACCCCTAGATTTAGGCTAGGGCACCCCTAGGCTTAGGCTAAGGCTAGGGCTCCCCTAGCCTAAGGCTAGGGCACCACTAGGCTTAGGCTAGGGCACCCCAAGTCTGAGGATAAGGCACCCCTAGGCTTACACTAAGGTTAGGGCTCCCCTAGCCTAAGGCTAGGGCACCTCTAGGCTTAGGTTAGGGCACACCTAGGCTTAGGCTAGGGCAACCCTAGGCTTAGGCTAAGGCTAGGTCACCCCTATGCTTAGGCTAAGGCACCACTAGGCTTAGGCTAGGGCACCCCTAGGCTTAGGTTAGGGCACCCCTAGGCTTAGGCTAGGGCACCCCTAGGCTTAAGCAAGGGCACCTGTAGGCTTAGGTTAAGGCTAGGGCTCCCATATCCTAAGGCTAGGGCACCCCTATGCTTAGGCTATGGCACCCCTAGGCTTAGGCTAGGGCACCCCTCGGCTTAAGCTAGGGCATCCCTAGGCTTAGGCTAAGTCTAGGGATCCCCTAGCCTAAGGCTAGGGCACTCCTAGGCTTAGGCTAAGGCACCCGTAGGCTTAGGTTAGGGCATCCCTAGACTTAGGCTAGGGCACCCCTAGGCTTAGGTTTAGGCTAGGGCACCCCTAGGCTTAGGCTAGGGCACCCCTAGGCTAAGGCTAAGGCTAGGCTCCCCATGTCTAAGGCTAGATCACCCCTAGGCTTAGGCTAGGGCACCCCTAGGCTTAGGCTAGGGAACACCTAGGCTCAGGCTAAGGCTAGGGCTCACCTAGCCTAAGGCTAGGGCACCCCTAGGCTTAGGCTAGGGCACACCTAGGCTTAGCCTAGGGCACCCCTAGGCTTAGGCTAAGGCAAGGGCTCCCTTAGCCTATGGCTAGGACACCCCTAGGATTAGGCTAGGGCACCCCAAGGCTCAGGTTAGGCACCCCTAGGCTTAGGCTTAGGCTAGGGCATGCCTAGGCTTAGGCTAGGGCACCCCTAGCCTTAGGCTAGGGCACCACTAGGCTTAGGACAGGGCTACGGCTCCGAGAGCCTCAGGTTAGGGAAACCCTAGACTCAGGCTATGGCACCCCTAGGCTTTGGCTAGGGCAATCCTAGGCTAGACTAATGCTAGTGCTCCCCTAACCTTATGCTAGGGCACCCGTAGGCTCAGGCTAGGGCACCCATAGGCTTAGGCTAGGGCACCCCTAGCCTTAGGCTAAGGCTAGGACTCCACTAGGCTTAGGCTTGTGCACGCCTAGGCTTAGGCTAGGCCACCCGTAGGCTTAGGCTAAGGCTAGGGCTTCCATAGCCTAAGGCTAGGGCACCCGTAGGCTCAGGCTAGGGCACTCCTAGACTCAGGCTAGGGCACCCCTAGGTTTAGGCTAGGGCATCCCTAGGCTTAGGCTAAGGTTGGGCTCCCCTAGCCTGAGGCTAGGGCTCACCTAGGCTTAGGCTAGGGCACCCCTAGGCTTAGGCTAGGGCACCCGTAAGCTTAGGCTAAGGCTAGGACTCCCCTAGGCTTAGGCTAGGGCACGCCTAGGCTTAGGCTAGGGCACCCCTAGGCTTAGGTTAGGGCACCCCTAGGCTTAGGCTCAGACACCCCTAGGCTTAGGCTAGGGCACCCCTAGGCTTAGGCTAATGCTTGGTCTCACCTAGCCTAAGGCTAGGGCACCTCTAGGCTTAGGCTAGGGCACCACTAGGCTTAGGCTAGGGCAATCCTAGGTTAGACTAACGTTAGGGCTCCCCTTGCCTCAGGCTAGGGCACCCGTAGGCTCAGGCTATGGCACCCCTAGGCCCAGGCTAGGGCACCCCTAGGCTTAGGCTAGGGCAACCCTAGGCTAAGGCTAAGGCTAGGCTCCCCATGCCTAAGGCTAGAAGACCCCTAGGCTTATGCTAGGGCACCCCTAGGCTTAGCCTAGGGCACCCCTATGCTTAGGCTAAGGCAAGGGCTCCCCTAGCCTATGGTTAGGACACCCCTAGGATTAGGCTAGGGCACCCCTAGGCAGAGGCAAAGGCACCCCTAGACTTAGGCTAGGGAACCCCTAAGCTTAGGTAAGGGCACCCCTAGGCTTAGGCTAGGGCACACCTAGGCTTAGGCTAGGGCACCCCTAGGCTTAGGCTATGGGACCCATAGACTTCGGCTAGGCCACCCCTAGGCTTAGGCTAAGGCTAGGGCTCCCCTAGCCTATGGCTAGGGCACCCGTAGGCTCAGGCTAGGGCACCCCTAGGTTTAGGCTAGGGCACAGCTAGGCTTAGGCTAAGGCTAGGGCTCCCCTAGCCTGAGGCTAGGGCTCACCTAGGCTTAGGCTAGGGCACCCCTAGGCTTACGCTAGGGCACCCGTAGGCTTAGGCTAAGGCTAAGACTCACCTAGGTTTAGGCTAGGGCACGCCTAGGCTTAGGCTAGGGCACCCCTAGGCTTAGGTTAGGGCACCCCTAGACTTAGGCTCAGGCACCCCTAGGCTTAGGCTAGGGCACCCCTAGGCTTAGTCTAATGCTTGGGCTCACCTAGCCTAAGGCTAGGGCACCTCTAGGCTTAGGCTAGGGCACCACTAGGCTTAGACTAGGGCATCCCTAAGCTTAGGCTTAGGCTAGGGCACCCCTAGGCTTAGGCTAGGGCACCCCAAGGCTTAAGCTAGGGCACCCCTAAGCTTATGCTAGGGCATCCCTAGGCTAAGGCTAGGGCACCCCTAGACTTAGGTTAGGGCACCCATAGGCTTAGGCTAGGGCACCTTTAGGCTTAGGCTAGGGCACCCCTAGGCTTAGGCTAGGGAACCCCAAGGCTTAGGCTAGGGTAACCCTAGGCTTAGGCTAAGGCTAGGGCCCCCCTTGCCTAAGGCTAGGGAACCCCTAGGCTTAGGCTAGGGCACCCCTAGGCTTAGCCTATGGCACCCCTAGGCTTAGGCGATGGCACCCGTAGGCTTGTTCTAGGGCACCCCTAGGCTTAGGCTAGGGCACCCATAGGCTTAGGCTAGGGCACCCCTAGGCTTAGGCTAAGGCTAGGGCACCCCTAGGCTTAGGCTAAGGCTAGGGCTCGCCTAGCCTAAAGCTAGGGCATCCCTAGGCTTAGGCTAGGGCTGCTCTAGGCTTAGGCTAGGGCACCCCTAGGCTTACGATTGGGCACCCCTAGGCTTAAGCTAAGTCTAGGGCTCCCCTAGCCTAAGGCTAGAGCACCCCTTGGCTTAGGCTAGGGCACCACTAGGCTTAGGCTAGGCCACCCCTAGGCTTAGGCTAGGGCACCCCTTGGCTTAGGCTAAGGCTGGGCTAACCTAGGCTTAGGCTAGGGCACACCTAGGCTTAGGCTAGGGAACCCCTAGACTAAGGCTAGGGCACCCCTAGGCTTAGGCTAGGCCACCCCTAGGCTTAGGCTAAGGCTAAGGCTCCCCTTGCCTCAGGCTAGTGCACCCCTAGACTCAGGCTATGGCACCCCTAGGCTTAGGCTAGGGTAATCCAAGGCTAGACTAACGTTAGGGCTCCCCTAGCCTCAGGCTAGGGCACCCGTAGGCTCAGGATAGGGCACCCCTAAGCTCAGGCTATGGCACCCCTAGGCTTAGGCTAAGGCTAGGCTCCCCTAGCCTAAGGCTAGAGCACCGCTAGGCTTAGGCTAGGGCACCCCTAGACTTAGGCTAGGGCACCCCTAGGCTTAGGCTAAGGCTAGGGCTCCCCTAGCCTAAGGCTAGGGCACCCCTAGGATTAGGCTAGTGCACACCTAGGCTTAGGCTACGGCACCCCTAGGCTTACGCTAAGGCAAGGGCTCCCCTAGCCTATGGCTAGGGCACCCCTAGGATTAGGCTAGGGCACCCCTAGGCTTAGGCTAGGGCACCCGAAACTTAGGCTAGGGCAATCCTAGTCTTAGGCTAAGTCTAAGGCTCCCCTATCCTAAGGCTAGGGCACCCCTAGGCTCAGGCTAGGGCTCTCCCTAGGCTTAAGCTAGGGCACCCGTAGGCTTAGACTAAGGCTAGGGCTCCCCTAGCCTAAGGCTAGGGCACCCCTAGGCTTAGGCTAGGGCACCCCTAGGCTTTGGCTAGGCCACCCCTAGGCTTAGGATAGGGAAATTCTAAGCTTATGCTGGGGCACCCCTAGGCTTAGGCTAGGGCACCCCTAGTCTTAGGCTAGGGCACCCCAAGGCTGAGGCTAGGGCACCCCTAGGCGTAGGCTAGGGCACCCCTAAGCTTTGGCTAGGGCACCCCTAGGCTTAGGATAGGGAACTTCTAAGCTTAGGCTAGGTCACCCCTAGGATTTGGCTAGGGCACCACAAGGCTTAGGCTAGAGCACCCCTAGGCTTAAACTAGGGCACCCCTAGGCTTAGGCTAAGGCTAGGGATCCCCTAGCCTAAGGCTAGGGCACTCCTAGGCTTAGGCTAGCACACCCGTAGGCTTATGCTAGGGCAGCCCTAGATTTAGGCTAGGACACCCCTAGGCTTAGGCTAAGGCTAGGGCTCCCCTAGCCTAAGGCTAGGGCACCCCTAGGCTTAGGCTAGGGCACCCCAAGTCTTAGGATGAGTCACCCCTAGGCTTACACTAAGGTTAGGGCTCCCCTAGCCTAAGGCTAGGGCACCTCAAGGCTTAGGTTAGGGCACCCCTAGGCTTAGGCTAAGGCTAGGTCACCCCTAGGCTTAGGCTAAGGCACCACTAGGCTTAGGCTAGGGCACCCCTAGGCTTAAGTTAGGGCACCCCTAGGCTTAGGCTAGGGCACCACAAGGCTGAGGTTAGGGCACCCTTAAACTGAGGCTAGGAGCCCCCTAGGCTTAGGCTAAGGCTTGGGCTCCCCTAGCTTAAGGCTAGGGCACCTCTAGGCTTAGGCTAGGGCACCCTTAGGCTTAGGCTAAGGCTAGGGCTCCCATAGCCTAAGGCTAGGGCATCCTAGGCTTAGGCTAGGGCACCCCTAGGCTTAAGCTAGGGCACCGCTAGGCTTAGGCTAAGGCTAGGGATCTCCTAGCCTAAGGTTAGGGCACTCCTAGGCTTAGGCTAGGGCACCCGTAGGCTTAGGCAAGGGCACCCCTAGACATAGGCTAGGGCACCCCTAGGCTTAGGCTAAGTCTAGGGCTCCCCTAGTCTAAGGCTAGGGCACCCATAGGCTTGGGCTAGGGCACCCCTAGGCTTATGCTAGGGCACCTGTGGCTTAGGTTAGGGCACCCCTAGGCTTAGGCTATGGCACCCCTAGGCTTAAGCTAGGGCACCCGTAGGCTTAGGCTAAGGCTAGGGCTCCCCTAGCCTAAGGCTGGGGCACCCCTAGGCTTAGGCTATGGCACCCCTAGGCTTAGGCTAGGGCACCCCTAGACATAGGCTAGGGCACCCCTAGACTTAGGTTTAGCCTAGGGCACCACTAGGCTTAGGCTAGGGAACCCCTAGGCTTAGGCTAGGGCACCCCTAGGCTTAGGCTAGGTCAGCCCTAGGCTTAGGCTAGGGCACCCCTAGGCTTAGGCTAGGGCACCCCTAGACATAGGCTAGGGCACCCCTAGACTTAGGTTTAGCCTATGGCACCACTAGGCTTAGGCTAGGGAACCCCTAGGCTTTGGCTAGGCCACCCCTAGGCTTAGGATAGGGAACTTCTAAGCTTAGGCTAGGGCTCCCCTAGGCTTAGGCTAGGGCACCCTAAGGCTGAGGCTAGGGCACCCCTAGGCTTAGGCTAGGGCACCCCAAGGCTGAGGCTAGGGCACCCCTAGGCTTAGGCTAGGGCACCCCTAAGCTTTGGCTAGGGCACCCCTAGGCTTAGGATAGGGAACTTCTAAGCTTAGGCTAGGTCACCCCTAGGATTTGGCTAGGGCACCCCTAGGTTTAGGCTAGAGCACCCCTAGGCTTAAACTAGGGCACTCCTAGGCTTAGGCTAAGGCTAGGGATCCCCTAGCCTAAGGCTAGGGCACTCCTAGGCTTAGGCTAGCGCACCCGTAGGCTTAGGCTAGGGCACCCCTAGATTTAGGCTAGGGCACCCCTAGGCTTAGGCTAAGTCTAGGGCTCCCCTAGCCTAAGGCTAGGGCACCCCTAGGCTTAGGCTAGGGCACCCCAAGTCTTAGGATAAGGCACCCTTAGTCTTAAGTTAGGGCACCCCTAGTCTTAGGCTAGGGCACCCCAAGGCTGAGGCTAGGGCACCCTTAAGCTGAGGCTAGGACCCCCTAGGCTTAGGCTAAGGCTTGGGCTCCCCTAGCCTATGGCTAGGACACCCCTAGGATTAGGCTAGGACACCCCTAGGCTTAGGCAAAGGCACCCCTAGACTTAGGCTAGGGAACCCCTAGGCTGAGGCAAGGGCACCCCTAGGCTTAGGCTAAGGCTAGGTCACCCCTAGGCTTAGGCTAAGGCACCACTAGGCTTAGGCTAGGGCACCCCTAGGCTTAAGTTAGGGCACCCCTAGTCTTAGGCTAGGGCAACCCAAGGCTGAGCCTAGGGCACCCTTAAGCTGAGGCTAGGGCCCCCTAGGCTTAGGCTAAGGCTTGGGCTCCCCTAGCCTAAGGCTAGGGCACCTCTAGGCTTAGGCTAGGGCACCCTTAGGCTTAGGCTAAGGCTAGGGCTCCCCTAGCCTAAGACTAGGGCACCCCTAGGCTTAGGCTATGGCACCCCTAGGCTTAAGCTAGGGCACCTGTAGGCTTAGGTAAGGCTAGGGCTCCCATAGCCTAAGGCTAGGGCACCCCTAGGCTTAGGCTATGGCACCCCTAGGCTTAGGCTAGGGCACCCCTAGACATAGGCTAGGGCACCCCTAGACTTAGGTTTAGCCTAGGGCACCACTAGGCTTAGGCTAGGGAACCCCTAGGCTTAGGCTAGGGCACCCCTAGGCTTAGGCTAGGTCAGCCCTAGGCTTAGGCTAAGTCTAGGGCTCCCCTAGCCTAAGGCTAGGGCACCCATAGGCTTGGGCTAGGGCACCCCTATGCTTAGGCTAGGGCACATCTAGGCTTAGGCTAGGGCACCCCTAGGCTTAGGCTAGGGCACCCCTAGGCTTAGTCTAGGGCACCCCTAGACTCAGGCTAGGGCACCCCTAAGCTTAGGCTAGGGCAATCCTATGCTTAGGCTAAGGTAGGGCTCCCCTAGGCTCAGGATAGGGCACCCTAGGCTTAGACTAGGGCACCCCTAGGCTTAGGCTAAGGCTTGGGCTCCCCTAGGTTAAGTTAGGGCACCCCTAAGCTTAGGCTAGGGCACCCCTAGGCTTAAGCTAGGGCACCCCTAGGCTTAGGCTAAGGCTAGGGCTCTTCTAGCCTAAGGCTAGGGCTCCCCTAGCCTTAGGCTAGAGCACCCCTAGGCTTAGGCTAGGGCACCCCTAGGCTTAGGCTAGGGCACCATTAGGCTTAGGATAAGGCTACGGCTCCGAGAGCCTCAGGTTAGGGCACCCCTAGACTCAGGCTATGGCACCCCTAGGCTTAGGCTAGGGCAATCCTAGGCTAGACTAAGGCTAGGGCTCCCCTAACCTTATGCTAGGGCAACCGAAGGCTCAGGCTAGGGCACCCATAGGCTTAGGCTAGGACACCCATAGGCTTAGGCTAAGGCTAGGACTCGCCTAGTCTTAGGCTAGGGCACGCCTAGGCTTAGGCTAGGGCACCCCTAGGCTTAGGCTAGGGCACCCCTAGGCTTAGGCTTGGGCACACCTAGGCTTAGGCTAGGGCACCCCTAGGCTTAGGCTGTGGGACCCATAGGCTTAGGCTACGCCACCCCTAGGCTTAGGCTAAGGCTAGGGCTCCCCTAACCTAAGGCTAGGGCACCCGTAGGCTCAGGCTAGGGCACCCCTAGGCTCAGGCTAGGGCACCCCTAGGATTAGGCTAGGGCACCCCTAGGCTTAGGCTAAGGCTAGGGCTCCCCTAGCCTGAGGCTAGGGCTCAACTAGGCATAGGCTCAGGCACCCCTAGGCTTAGGCTAGGGCACCCCTAGGCTTAGGCTAAGGCTAGGACTCCCCTAGGCTTAGGCTAGGGCACGCCTAGGATTAGGCTAGGGCACCCCTAGGCTTAGGTTAGTGCACCCCTAGGCTTAGGCTCAGGCACCCCTAGGCTTAGGCTAGGGCACCCCTAGGCTTAGGCTAATGCTTGGGCTCATCTAGCCTAAGGCTAGGGCACCTCTAGGCTTAGGCTAGGGTACGACAAGGCTTAGGCTAGGGCACCCCTAGGCTTAGGCTAAGGCTAGGGCTCCCCTAGCCTAAGGCTAGGGCACCCCTAAGCTTAGGGTAGGGCACCCTTAAGCTTAGGCTAGGGCAGCCATAGTCTTAAGCTAACGCAAAAGCTCCCCTAGCCTAAGGCCTGGGCACCCCTTGGCTTTGGCTAGGGCACCCCTAAGCTTAGGCTTAGGCTAGGGCACCCCTAGGCTTAGGCTAGGGCACCCCTAGGTTAAGTTAGGGCACCCCTAAGCTTAGGCTAGGGCACCCCTATGCTTAGGCTAGGGCACGTCTAGGCTTAGGCTAGGGCACCCCTAGGCTCAGGCTAGGGCACCCCTAGGCTTAGTCTAGGGCACCCCTAGACTCAGGCTAGGGCACCCCTAACCTTAGGCTAGGGCAATCCTATGCTTAGGCTAAGGTAGGGCTCCCCTAGGCTCAGGATAGGGCACCCTAGGCTTAGACTAGGGCACCCCTAGGCTTAGGCTAAGGCTAGGGCTCCCCTAGGTTAAGTTAGGGCACCCCTAAGCTTAGGCTAGGGAACCCCTAGGCTTAAGCTAGGGCACCCCTAGGCTTAGGCTAAGGCTAGGGCTCTTCTAGCCTAAGGCTAGGGCTCCCCTAGCCTTTGGCGAGAGCACCCCTTGGCTTAGGCTAGGGCACCCCTAGGCTTAGGCTAGGGCACCATTAGGCTTAGGATAAGGATGCGGCTCCGAGAGCCTCAGGTTAGGGCACCCCTAGACTCAGGCTATGGCACCCCTAGGCTTAGGCTAGGGCAATCCTAGGCTAGACTAAGGCTAGGGCTCCCCTAACCTTATGCTAGGGCAACCGTAGGCTCAGGCTAGGGCACCCATAGGCTTAGGCTAGGGCACCCATAGGCTTAGGCTAAGGCTAGGACTCCCCTAGTCTTAGGCTAGGGCACGCCTAGGCTTAGGCTAGGGCACCCCTAGGCTTAGGCTAGGGCATCCCTAGGCTTAGGCTAGGGCACCCCTTGGCTTTGGCTAGGGCACCCCTAGGCTTAGGCTAAGGCTAGGACTCCCCTAGTCTTAGGCTAGGGCACGCCTAGGCTTAGGCTAGGGCACCCCTAGGCTTAGGCTAGGGCACCCCTAGGCTTAGGCTAGGGCACCCCTAGGCTTTGGCAAAGGCACCCCTAGGCTTAGGCTAGGGAACCCGTGGCTTTGGCTAGGGCACCCCTAGGCTTAGGCTAGGGCACCCCTAGGCTTAAGCTAGGGCACCCCTAGGCTTAGGCTAAGGCTACGGCTCCCCTAGACTACGGCTAGGGCACCCCTAGATTTTGGCTAAAGCACCCGTAGGCTTAGGATAGGGAACTTCTAAGCTTAGGGTAGGGCACCCCTAGGATTAGGCTAAGGCTAGGGCTCCCCTAGCCTAAGGCTAGGGCAACCCTAGGCTTAGGCTAGGGCACCCCTTGGCTTTGGCTAGGGCACCCCTAGGCTTAGGCTAAGGCTAGGGCTCCCCTAGGTTAAGTTAGGGCACCCCTAAGCTTAGGCTAGGGCACCCCTAGGCTTAAGCTAGGGCACCCCTAGGCTTAGGCTAAGGCTAGGGCTCTTCTAGCCTAAGGCTAGGGCTCCCCTAGCCTTTGGCGAGAGCACCCCTTGGCTTAGGCTAGGGCACCCCTAGGCTTAGGCTAGGGCACCATTAGGCTTAGGATAAGGATACGGCTCCGAGAGCCTCAGGTTAGGGCACCCCTAGACTCAGGCTATGGCACCCCTAGGCTTAGGCTAGGGCAATCCTAGGCTAGACTAAGGCTAGGGCTCCCCTAACCTTATGCTAGGGCAACCGTAGGCTCAGGCTAGGGCACCCATAGGCATAGGCTAGGGCACCCATAGGCTTAGGCTAAGGCTAGGACTCCCCTAGTCTTAGGCTAGGGCACGCCTAGGCTTAGGCTAGGGCACCCCTAGGCTTAGGCTAGGGCACCCCTAGGCTTAGGCTAGGGCACCCCTTGGCTTTGGCTAGGGCACCCCTAGGCTTAGGCTAAGGCTAGGACTCCCCTAGTCTTAGGCTAGGGCACGCCTAGGCTTAGGCTAGGGCACCCCTAGGCTTAGGCTAGGGCACCCCTAGGCTTAGGCTAGGGCACCCCTAGGCTTTGGCAAAGGCACCCCTAGGCTTAGGCTAGGGAACCCGTGGCTTTGGCTAGGGCACCCCTAGGCTTAGCCTAGGGCACCCCTAGGCTTAAGCTAGGGCCCCCCTAGGCTTAGGCTAAGGCTACGGCTCCCCTAGACTAAGGCTAGGGCACCCCTAGATTTTGGCTAAAGCACCCGTAGGCTTAGGATAGGGAACTTCTAAGCTTAGGGTAGGGCACCCCTAGGATTAGGCTAAGGCTAGGGCTCCCCTAGCCTAAGGCTAGGGCAACCCTAGGCTTAGGCTAGGGCACCCCTTGGCTTTGGCTAGGGCACACCTAGGCTTAGGCTAGGGCACCCCTAGACTTAGGCTAAGGCAACGGCTCCCCTAGCCTCAGGCTAGGGCACCCCTAGACTCAGGCTAGGGTACCCCTAAGTTTAGGCTAAGGCTAGGGCTCCCCTAGGCTCAGGCTAGGGCACCGCTAGGCTCAGGCTAGGGCACCCCGAGGCTTAGGCTAGGGCACCCCAAGGCTTAGGCTAGGGTACCCCTAGGCTTAAGCTAGGGCACCCGTAGGATTAGGCTAAGGCTAGGGCTCCCTTAGCGTAAGGCTAGGGCATCCCTAAGCTTAGGCTAGGGCACCCCTAGGCTTTGGCTAGGGCACACCTAGGCTTAGGCTAGGGAACTTCTAAGCTTAGGCTAGGGCATCCCTTGGCTTAGGCTAAGGCTAGGGCTCCCCTAGCCTAAGGCTAGGGCACCCCTAGGCTTAGGCTAGGGCACCCCTAGGCTTAGGCTAGGGCACCCCTAGGCTTAGGCTAGGGCACCCCTAGGCTTACGCTAAGGCTAGGGCTCCCCTAGCCTAAGGCTACGGCACCCGTAGGCTCAGGCTAGGGCACCCGGAGGCTTAGGCTAGGGCACCCCTAGGCTTAGGAAAAGGCTAGGGCTCCCCTAGCCTAAGGCTAGGGCACCTCTAGGCTTAGGCTAGGGCACACCTAGGCTTAGGCTAGGGCACCCCTAGGCTTAAGCTAGGGCTCCCGTAGGCTTAGGCTAAGACTACGGCTCACCTAGCCTCAGGCTAGTGCACACCTAGACACAGGCTATGGCACCCCTAAGCTTAGGCTAGGGCACCCCTAGGTTTAGGCTAGGGCACACCTAAGCTTAGGCTAAGGCTAGGGCTCCCCTAGCCTAAGGCTATAGCACCCCTAGGCTTAGGCTAGGCCACCCCTAGGCTTAGGCTTGGGCACCCCTAGACTTAGGCTAAGGCTAGGGCTAACATAGGCTTAGGCTCGGGAACCCCAAGAATAAGGCTAAGGCACCCCTAGGCTTAGGCTAGTGCACCCCTACACTTAGGCTAATGCAACAGCTCCCCTAGCCTCAGGCAAGGGCACCCCTAGACTCAGGCTAGGGCACCCATTAGCTTAGGCTAGGGCAATCCTAGGCTTAGGCTATGTCTAGGGCTCCCCTATGCTCAGACAAGGGCACCCCTAGACTCAGGCTAGGGCTCCCCTAGGCTTAGGCTAGGGCACCCCTAGGCTTAGGCTAGGGCACGCCTAGGCTTAGGCTAGGGCACCCCTACACTTATGCCAAGGCAACGGCTCCCCTAGCCTCAGGTTAGGGCACCCCTAGACTCAGGCTAGGGCACCCCTAAGCTTAGGCTAAGGCTAGGGCTCCCCTATCCTCAGGCTAGGGCACCCTGAGGCTCAGGATAGGGCTTCACTAGCCTAAGGCTAGAGCACCCCTAGGCTTAGGCTAGGGCACCACTAGGCTTAGGCTAGGCCACCCCTAGGCTTAGGCTAGGGCACCCCTAGGTTTAGGCTGGGGCTGGGCCAACCTAGGCTTAGGCTAGGGCACCCCTAGGCTTAGGCTAGGGAACCCCTAGACTAAGGCTAGGGCACCCCTAGGCTTAGGATAGGGCACCCCTAAACTTAGGTTAGGGCTCCCCTAGGCTAAGGATAAGGCTGCGGCTCCCCTTGCCTCAGGCTAGAGCCCCCTAGACTCAGGCTATGGCACCCCTAGGCTTAGGCTAGGGTAATCCTAGGCTAGACTAACGTTAGGGCTCCCCTAGCCTCAGGCTAGGGCACCCGTAGGCTCAGGCTAGGGCACCTCTAGGCTCAGGCTAGGGCACCCCTAGGCTTAGGGTAGGGCACCCCTAGGCTTAGGCTAAGGCTAGGCTCCCCTAGCCTAAGGCTAGAGCACCGCTAGGCTTAGGCTAGGGCACCCCTAGGCTTAGGTTAGGGCACCCCTAGGCTCAAGCTAGGGCACCCCTAAACTTTGGCTAGGGCACCCCTAGGCTTAGGCTAAGGCTAGGGCTCCCCTAGCCTAAGGCTAGGGCAACACTAGCCTAAGGCTAGGGCACCCCTAGCCTAAGGCTAGGGCACCCCTAGGTTTAGACTAGGGCACCCCTAGGCTTAGACTAGGGTACCTCTAGGTTTAGGCTAGGGCCCCCCTAGGCTTAGGCTAAGGAAAGGGCTCCCCTAGCCTATGGCTTGGGCACCCCTAGGCTTAGGCTAGGGCACCCCTAGGCTTAGGCAAAGGCACCCCTAGGCTTAGGTTAGGGCACCCCTAGGCTTAGGCTAGGGCACCCGTGGCTTAGGCTAGGGCACCCCTAGGCTTAGGCTAGGGCACCCCTAGGCTTAAGCTAGGGCACCCGTAGGCTTAGGCTAAGGCTAGGGCTTCCCTAGCTTAAGGCTAGGGCACCCCTAGGCTTAGGCTAGGGCACCCCTAGGCTTTGGCTAGGGCACCCCTAGGCTTAGGTTAGGGAACTTCTAAGCTTAGACTAGGGCACCCCTAGGCTTAGGCTAGGGCACCCCTAGGCTTAGGCTAGGGCACCCCTAGGCTTAGGCTAGGGCACCCCAAGCCTGAGGCTAGGGCACCCCTAGGCTTAGGCTATGGCACCGCTAAGCTTTGGCTAGGGCACCCCTAGGCTTAGGATAGGGAACTTCTAATCTTAGGCTAGGTCACCCCTAGGCTTTGGCTAGTGCACCCCTAGGCTTAGGCTAGGGCACCCCTAGGCTTAGGCTAGGGCACCCAAGGCTTAAGCTAGGGCACCCCTAGACTTAGGCTAAGGCTAGGGATCCCCTAGCCTAATGCTAGAGCACCGCTAGGCTTAGGCTAGGGCACCCCTAGGCTTAGGTTAGGGCACCCCAAGGCTTAGGCTAAGGCTAGGGCTCCCCTAGCCTAAGGCTAGAACACCCTTAGGCTTAGGATAGGGCACACCTAGGCTTAGGCTAGGGCACCCCTAGGCTTAGGCTAAGGCAAGGGCTCTCCTAGCCTATGGTTAGGGCACCCCTAGGATTAGGCTAGGGCACCCCTGGGCTTAGGCAAAGGCACCCTTAGGCTTAGGTTAGGGAACCCCTAGGCTTAGGCTAGGACACCCCTAGGCTTAAGCTAAGGCTAGGGCTCCCCTAGCCTAAGGCTTGGGCACCCCTAGGCTCAAGCTAGGGCACCCCTAAGCTTAGGCTAGGGCGCCCCTAGACTCAGGCTAGGGTACCCGAAGCTTAGTCTAGGGCAATCCTAGGCTTAGGCTAAGTCTAGGGCTCCCCTATCCTAAGGCTAGGGCACCCCTAGGCTCAGGCTAGGGCTCCCCTAGGCTTGGGCTAGGGCACCCCTAGGCTTAGGCTAAGGCTAGGGCTCCCCTAGCCTAAGGCTATGGCACCCCTATCCTAAGGCTAGGACACCGCTAGGCTTAGGCTAGGGCACCCCTAGGTTTAGGCTAGGGCACCCCTAGGCTTAGGCTAGGGGACCCCTAAGTTTAGGCTAGGGCACCCCTAGGCTTAGGCTAAGGCAAGGGCTCCCCTAGCCTATAGCTAGGGCACCCCTAGGCTTAGGCTAGGGCAACCCTAGGCATAGGCAAAGGCACCCCTAGGCTTAAGCTAGGGCACCCGTAGGCTTAGGCTAAGGCTAGGACTTCCGTAGCCTAAGGCTAGGGCACCCCTAGGCTTAGGCTAGGGTACCCCTAGGCTTAGGCTAGGGCACCCCAAGACTGAGGCTAGGGCACCCCTAGGCTTAGGCTAGGGCACCGCTAAGCTTTGGCTAGGGCACCCCTAGGCTTAGGATAGGGAACTTCTAAGCTTAGGCTAGGTCACCCCTAGGCTTTGCTAGGGCACCCCTAGGCTTAGGTTAGAGCACCCCTAGGCCTAAACTAGGGCACCCCTAGGCTTAGGCTAAGGCTAGGGCTCGCCTAGCCTAAGGCTAGGGCACCCCTAGGCTTAGGCTAGGGCAACCGTAGGCTTAGGCTAGGGCACCCCTAGATTTAGGCTAGGGCACCCCTAGGCTTAGGCTAAGGCTAGGGCTCCCCTAGCCTAAGGCTAGGGCACCACTAGGCTTAGGCTAGGGCACCCCAAGTCTTAGGATAAGGCACCCCTAGGCTTACACTAAGGTTAGGGCTCCCCTAGCCTAAGGCTAGGGCACCTCTAGGCTTAGGTTAGGGCACACCTAGGCTTAGGCTAGGGCACCCCTAGGCTTAGGCTAAGGCTAGGTCACCCCTATGCTTAGGCTAAGGCACCACTAGGCTTAGGCTAGGGCACCCCTAGGCTTAGGTTAGGGCACCCCTAGGCTTAGGCTAGGGCAACCCTAGGTTTAAGAAAGGGCACCTGTAGGCTTAGGTTAAGGCTAGGGCTCCCATATCCTAAGGCTAGGGCACCCCTATGCTTAGGCTATGGCACCCCTAGGCTTAGGCTAGGGCACCCCTAGGCTTAAGCTAGGGCATCCCTAGGCTTAGGCTAAGTCTAGGGATCCCCTAGCCTAAGGCTAGGGCACTCCTAGGCTTAGGCTAAGGCACCCGTAGGCTTAGGTTAGGGCATCCCTAGACTTAGGCTAGGGCACCCCTAGGCTTAGGTTTAGGCTAGGGCACCCCTAGGCTTAGGCTAGGGCACCCCTAGGCTAAGGCTAAGGCTAGGCTCCCCATGTCTAAGGCTAGAGCACCCCTAGGCTTAGGCTAGGACACCCCTAGGCTTAGGCTAGGGAACACCTAGGCTCAGGCTAAGGCTAGGGCTCACCTAGCCTAAGGCTAGGGCACCCCTAGGCTTAGGCTAGGGCACACCTAGGCTTAGCCTAGGGCACCCCTAGGCTTAGGCTAAGGCAAGGGCTCCCTTAGCCTATGGCTAGGACACCCCTAGGATTAGGCTAGGGCACCCCAAGGCTCAGGTTAGGCACCTCTAGGCTTAGGCTTAGGCTAGGGCATGCCTAGGCTTAGGCTAGGGCACCCCTAGCCTTAGGCTAGGGCACCACTAGGCTTAGGACAGGGCTACGGCTCCGAGAGCCTCAGGTTAGGGAAACCCTAGACTCAGGCTATGGCACCCCTAGGATTTGGCTAGGGCAATCCTAGGCTAGACTAATGCTAGTGCTCCCCTAACCTTATGCTAGGGCACCCGTAGGCTCAGGCTAGGGCACCCATAGGCTTAGGCTAGGGCACCCCTAGCCTTAGGCTAAGGCTAGGACTCCACTAGGCTTAGGCTAGTGCACGCCTAGGCTTAGGCTAGGCCACCCCTAGGCTTAGGCTAAGGCTAGGGCTTCCATAGCCTAAGGCTAGGGCACCCGTAGGCTCAGGCTAGGGCACTCCTAGACTCAGGCTAGGGCACCCCTAGGTTTAGGCTAGGGCATCCCTAGGCTTAGGCTAAGGTTGGGCTCCCCTAGCCTGAGGCTAGGGCTCACCTAGGCTTAGGCTAGGGCACCCCTAGGCTTAGGCTAGGGCACCCGTAAGCTTAGGCTAAGGCTAGGACTCCCCTAGGCTTAGGCTAGGGCACGCCTAGGCTTAGGCTAGGGCACCCCTAGGCTTAGGTTAGGGCACCCCTAGGCTTAGGCTCAGACACCCCTAGGCTTAGGCTAGGGCACCCCTAGGCTTAGGCTAATGCTTGGTCTCACCTAGCCTAAGGCTAGGGCACCTCTAGGCTTAGGCTAGGGCACCACTAGGCTTAGGCTAGGGCAATCCTAGGTTAGACTAACGTTAGGGCTCCCCTTGCCTCAGGCTAGGGCACCCGTAGGCTCAGGCTATGGCACCCCTAGGCCCAGGCTAGGGCACCCCTAGGCTTAGGCTAGGGCAACCCTAGGCTAAGGCTAAGGCTAGGCTCCCCATGCCTAAGGCTAGAAGACCCCAAGGCTTAGGCTAGGGCACCCCTAGGCTTAGCCTAGGGCACCCCTATGCTTAGGCTAAGGCAAGGGCTCCCCTAGCCTATGGTTAGGACACCCCTAGGATTAGGCTAGGGCACCCCTAGGCAGAGGCAAAGGCACCCCTAGACTTAGGCTAGGGAACCCCTAAGCTTAGGTAAGGGCACCCCTAGGCTTAGGCTAGGGCACACCTAGGCTTAGGCTAGGGCACCCCTAGGCTTAGGCTATGGGACCCATAGACTTCGGCTAGGCCACCCCTAGGCTTAGGCTAAGGCTAGGGCTCCCCTAGCCTATGGCTAGGGCACCCGTAGGCTCAGGCTAGGGCACCCCTAGGTTTAGGCTAGGGCACAGTTAGGCTTAGGCTAAGGCTAGGGCTCCCCTAGCCTGAGGCTAGGGCTCACCTAGGCTTAGGCTAGGGCACCCCTAGGCTTACGCTAGGGCACCCGTAGGCTTAGGCTAAGGCTAAGACTCACCTAGGTTTAGGCTAGGGCACGCCTAGGCTTAGGCTAGGGCACCCCTAGGCTTAGGTTAGGGCACCCCTAGACTTAGGCTCAGGCACCCCTAGGCTTAGGCTAGGGCACCCCTAGGCTTAGTCTAATGCTTGGGCTCACCTAGCCTAAGGCTAGGGCACCTCTAGGCTTAGGCTAGGGCACCACTAGGCTTAGACTAGGGCATCCCTAAGCTTAGGCTTAGGCTAGGGCACCCCTAGGCTTAGGCTAGGGCACCCCAAGGCTTAAGCTAGGGCACCCCTAAGCTTATGCTAGGGCATCCCTAGGCTAAGGCTAGGGCACCCCTAGACTTAGGTTAGGGCACCCATAGGCTTAGGCTAGGGCACCTTTAGGCTTAGGCTAGGGCACCCCTAGGCTTAGGCTAGGGAACCCCAAGGCTTAGGCTAGGGTAACCCTAGGCTTAGGCTAAGGCTAGGGCCCCCCTTGCCTAAGGCTAGGGAACCCCTAGGCTTAGGCTAGGGCACCCCTAGGCTTAGCCTATGGCACCCCTAGGCTTAGGCGATGGCACCCGTAGGCTTGTTCTAGGGCACCCCTAGGCTTAGGCTAGGGCACCCATAGGCTTAGGCTAGGGCACCCCTAGGCTTAGGCTAAGGCTAGGGCACCCCTAGGCTTAGGCTAAGGCTAGGGCTCGCCTAGCCTAAGGCTAGGGCATCCCTAGGCTTAGGCTAGGGCAGCTCTAGGCTTAGGCTAGGGCACCCCTAGGCTTACGATTGGGCACCCCTAGGCTTAAGCTAAGTCTAGGGCTCCCCTAGCCTAAGGCTAGAGCACCCCTTGGCTTAGGCTAGGGCACCACTAGGCTTAGGCTAGGCCACCCCTAGGCTTAGGCTAGGGCACCCCTTGGCTTAGGCTAAGGCTGGGCTAACCTAGGCTTAGGCTAGGGCACACCTAGGCTTAGGCTAGGGAACCCCTAGACTAAGGCTAGGGCACCCCTAGGCTTAGGCTAGGGCACCCCTAGGCTTAGGCTAAGGCTAAGGCTCCCCTTGCCTCAGGCTAGTGCACCCCTAGACTCAGGCTATGGCACCCCTAGGCTTAGGCTAGGGTAATCCAAGGCTAGACTAACGTTAGGGCTCCCCTAGCCTCAGGCTAGGGCACCCGTAGGCTCAGGATAGGGCACCCCTAAGCTCAGGCTATGGCACCCCTAGGCTTAGGCTAAGGCTAGGCTCCCCTAGCCTAAGGCTAGAGCACCGCTAGGCTTAGGCTAGGGCACCCCTAGGCTTAGGCTAGGGCACCCCTAGGCTTAGGCTAAGGCTAGGGCTCCCCTAGCCTAAGGCTAGGGCACCCCTAGGCTTAGGCTAGTGCACACCTAGGCTTAGGCTACGGCACCCCTAGGCTTACGCTAAGGCAAGGGCTCCCCTAGCCTATGGCTAGGGCACCCCTAGGATTAGGCTAGGGCACCCCTAGGCTTAGGCTAGGGCACCCGAAACTTAGGCTAGGGCAATCCTAGTCTTAGGCTAAGTCTAAGGCTCCCCTATCCTAAGGCTAGGGCACCCCTAGGCTCAGGCTAGGGCTCCCCTAGGCTTAAGCTAGGGCACCCGTAGGCTTAGACTAAGGCTAGGGCTCCCCTAGCCTAAGGCTAGGGCACCCCTAGGCTTAGGCTAGGGCACCCCTAGGCTTTGGCTAGGCCACCCCTAGGCTTAGGATAGGGAAATTCTAAGCTTATGCTGGGGCACCCCTAGGCTTAGGCTAGGGCACCCCTAGACTTAGGCTAGGGCACCCCAAGGCTGAGGCTAGGGCACCCCTAGGCGTAGGCTAGGGCACCCCTAAGCTTTGGCTAGGGCACCCCTAGGCTTAGGATAGGGAACTTCTAAGCTTAGGCTAGGTCACCCCTAGGATTTGGCTAGGGCACCCCAATGCTTAGGCTAGAGCACCCCTAGGCTTAAACTAGGGCACCCCTAGGCTTAGGCTAAGGCTAGGGATCCCCTAGCCTAAGGCTAGGGCACTCCTAGGCTTAGGCTAGCACACCCGTAGGCTTATGCTAGGGCAGCCCTAGATTTAGGCTAGGACACCCCTAGGCTTAGGCTAAGGCTAGGGCTCCCCTAGCCTAAGGCTAGGGCACCCCTAGGCTTAGGCTAGGGCACCCCAAGTCTTAGGATGAGTCACCCCTAGGCTTACACTAAGGTTAGGGCTCCCCTAGCCTAAGGCTAGGGCACCTCAAGGCTTAGGTTAGGGCACCCCTAGGCTTAGGCTAAGGCTAGGTCACCCCTAGGCTTAGGCTAAGGCACCACTAGGCTTAGGCTAGGGCACCCCTAGGCTTAAGTTAGGGCACCCCTAGGCTTAGGCTAGGGCACCACAAGGCTGAGGTTAGGGCACCCTTAAGCTGAGGCTAGGAGCCCCCTAGGCTTAGGCTAAGGCTTGGGCTCCCCTAGCCTAAGGCTAGGGCACCTCTAGGCTTAGGCTAGGGCACCCTTAGGCTTAGGCTAAGGCTAGGGCTACCCTAGCCTAAGACTAGGGCACCCCTAGGCTTAGGCTACGGCACCCCTAGGCTTAAGCTAGGGCACCTGTAGGCTTAGGCTAAGGCTAGGGCTCCCATAGCCTAAGGCTAGGGCATCCTAGGTTTAGGCTAGGGCACCCCTAGGCTTAGGCTAGGGCACCCCTAGGCTTAAGCTAGGGCACCGCTAGGCTTAGGCTAAGGCTAGGGATCTCCTAGCCTAAGGTTAGGGCACTCCTAGGCTTAGGCTAGGGCACCCGTAGGCTTAGGCAAGGGCACCCCTAGACATAGGCTAGGGCACCCCTAGGCTTAGGCTAAGTCTAGGGCTCCCCTAGTCTAAGGCTAGGGCACCCATAGGCTTGGGCTAGGGCACACCTAGGCTTATGCTAGGGCACCTGTGGCTTAGGTTAGGGCACCCCTAGGCTTAGGCTATGGCACCCCTAGGCTTAAGCTAGGGCACCCGTAGGCTTAGGCTAAGGCTAGGGCTCCCCTAGCCTAAGGCTGGGGCACCCCTAGGCTTAGGCTAGGGCACCCCTAGGCTTTGGCTAGGCCACCCCTAGGCTTAGGATAGGGAACTTCTAAGCTTAGGCTAGGGCTCCCCTAGGCTTAGGCTAGGGCACCCTAAGGCTGAGGCTAGGGCACCCCTAGGCTTAGGCTAGGGCACCCCAAGGCTGAGGCTAGGGCACCCCTAGGCTTAGGCTAGGGCACCCCTAAGCTTTGGCTAGGGCACCCCTAGGCTTAGGATAGGGAACTTCTAAGCTTAGGCTAGGTCACCCCTAGGATTTGGCTAGGGCACCCCTAGGTTTAGGCTAGAGCACCCCTAGGCTTAAACTAGGGCACTCCTAGGCTTAGGCTAAGGCTAGGGATCCCCTAGCCTAAGGCTAGGGCACTCCTAGGCTTAGGCTAGCGCACCCGTAGGCTTAGGCTAGGGCACCCCTAGATTTAGGCTAGGGCACCCCTAGGCTTAGGCTAAGTCTAGGGCTCCCCTAGCCTAAGGCTAGGGCACCCCTAGGCTTAGGCTAGGGCACCCCAAGTCTTAGGATAAGGCACCCTTAGTCTTAAGTTAGGGCACCCCTAGTCTTAGGCTAGGGCACCCCAAGGCTGAGGCTAGGGCACCCTTAAGCTGAGGCTAGGGCCCCCTAGGCTTAGGCTAAGGCTTGGGCTCCCCTAGCCTATGGCTAGGACACCCCTAGGATTAGGCTAGGACACCCCTAGGCTTAGGCAAAGGCACCCCTAGACTTAGGCTAGGGAACCCCTAGGCTGAGGCAAGGGCACCCCTAGGCTTAGGCTAAGGCTAGGTCACCCCTAGGCTTAGGCTAAGGCACCACTAGGCTTAGGCTAGGGCACCCCTAGGCTTAAGTTAGGGCACCCCTAGTCTTAGGCTAGGGCACCCCAAGGCTGAGGCTAGGGCACCCTTAATCTGAGGCTAGGGCCCCCTAGGCTTAGGCTAAGGCTTGGGCTCCCCTAGCCTAAGGCTAGGGCACCTCTAGGCTTAGGCTAGGGCACCCTTAGGCTTAGGCTAAGGCTAGGGCTCCCCTAGCCTAAGACTAGGGCACCCCTAGGCTTAGGCTATGGCACCCCTAGGCTTAAGCTAGGGCACCTGTAGGCTTAGGTAAGGCTAGGGCTCCCATAGCCTAAGGCTAGGGCACCCCTAGGCTTAGGCTATGGCACCCCTAGGCTTAGGCTAGGGCACCCCTAGACATAGGCTAGGGCACCCCTAGACTTAGGTTTAGGCTAGGGCACCACTAGGCTTAGGCTAGGGAACCCCTAGGCTTAGGCTAGGGCACCCCTAGGCTTAGGCTAGGTCAGCCCTAGGCTTAGGCTAAGTCTAGGGCTCCCCTAGCCTAAGGCTAGGGCACCCATAGGCTTGGGCTAGGGCACCCCTATGCTTAGGCTAGGGCACGTCTAGGCTTAGGCTAGGGCACCCCTAGGCTTAGGCTAGGGCACCCCTAGGCTTAGTCTAGGGCACCCCTAGACTCAGGCTAGGGCACCCCTAAGCTTAGGCTAGGGCAATCCTATGCTTAGGCTAAGGTAGGGCTCCCCTAGGCTCAGGATAGGGCACCCTAGGCTTAGACTAGGGCACCCCTAGGCTTAGGCTAAGGCTTGGGCTCCCCTAGGTTAAGTTAGGGCACCCCTAAGCTTAGGCTAGGGCACCCCTAGGCTTAAGCTAGGGCACCCCTAGGCTTAGGCTAAGGCTAGGGCTCTTCTAGCCTAAGGCTAGGGCTCCCCTAGCCTTAGGCTAGAGCACCCCTAGGCTTAGGCTAGGGCACCCCTAGGCTTAGGCTAGGGCACCATTAGGCTTAGGATAAGGCTACGGCTCCGAGAGCCTCAGGTTAGGGCACCCCTAGACTCAGGCTATGGCACCCCTAGGCTTAGGCTAGGGCAATCCTAGGCTAGACTAAGGCTAGGGCTCCCCTAACCTTATGCTAGGGCAACCGTAGGCTCAGGCTAGGGCACCCATAGGCTTAGGCTAGGACACCCATAGGCTTAGGCTAAGGCTAGGACTCGCCTAGTCTTAGGCTAGGGCACGCCTAGGCTTAGGCTAGGGCACCCCTAGGCTTAGGCTAGGGCACCCCTAGGCTTAGGCTTGGGCACACCTAGGCTTAGGCTAGGGCACCCCTAGGCTTAGGCTGTGGGACCCATAGGCTTAGGCTACGCCACCCCTAGGCTTAGGCTAAGGCTAGGGCTCCCCTAACCTAAGGCTAGGGCACCCGTAGGCTCAGGCTAGGGCACCCCTAGGCTCAGGCTAGGGCACCCCTAGGATTAGGCTAGGGCACCCCTAGGCTTAGGCTAAGGCTAGGGCTCCCCTAGCCTGAGGCTAGGGCTCAACTAGGCATAGGCTCAGGCACCCCTAGGCTTAGGCTAGGGCACCCATAGGCTTAGGCTAAGGCTAGGACTCCCCTAGGCTTAGGCTAGGGCACGCCTAGGATTAGGCTAGGGCACCCCTAGGCTTAGGTTAGTGCACCCCTAGGCTTAGGCTCAGGCACCCCTAGGCTTAGGCTAGGGCACCCCTAGGCTTAGGCTAATGCTTGGGCTCACCTAGCCTAAGGCTAGGGCACCTCTAGGCTTAGGCTAGGGTACGACAAGGCTTAGGCTAGGGCACCCCTAGGCTTAGGCTAAGGCTAGGGCTCCCCTAGCCTAAGGCTAGGGCACCCCTAAGCTTAGGGTAGGGCACCCTTAAGTTTAGGCTAGGGCAGCCATAGGCTTAAGCTAAGGCAAGGGCTCCCCTAGCCTAAGGCCTGGGCACCCCTTGGCTTTGGCTAGGGCACCCCTGAGCTTAGGCTTAGGCTAGGGCACCCCTAGGCTTAGGCTAGGGCACCCCTAGGTTAAGTTAGGGCACCCCTAAGCTTAGGCTAGGGCACCCCTATGCTTAGGCTAGGGCACGTCTAGGCTTAGGCTAGGGCACCCCTAGGCTCAGGCTAGGGCACCCCTAGGCTTAGTCTAGGGCACCCCTAGACTCAGGCTAGGGCACCCCTAACCTTAGGCTAGGGCAATCCTATGCTTAGGCTAAGGTAGGGCTCCCCTAGGTCAGGATAGGGCACCCTAGGCTTAGACTAGTGCACCCCTAGGCTTAGGCTAAGGCTAGGGCTCCCCTAGGTTAAGTTAGGGCACCCCTAAGCTTAGGCTAGGGCACCCCTAGGCTTAAGCTAGGGCACCCCTAGGCTTAGGCTAAGGCTAGGGCTCTTCTAGCCTAAGGCTAGGGCTCCCCTAGCCTTTGGCGAGAGCACCCCTTGGCTTAGGCTAGGGCACCCCTAGGCTTAGGCTAGGGCACCATTAGGCTTAGGATAAGGATACGGCTCCGAGAGCCTCAGGTTAGGGCACCCCTAGACTCAGGCTATGGCACCCCTAGGCTTAGGCTAGGGCAATCCTAGGCTAGACTAAGGCTAGGGCTCCCCTAACCTTATGCTAGGGCAACCGTAGGCTCAGGCTAGGGCACCCATAGGCTTAGGCTAGGGCACCCATAGGCTTAGGCTAAGGCTAGGACTCCCCTAGTCTTAGGCTAGGGCACGCCTAGGCTTAGGCTAGGGCACCCCTAGGCTTAGGCTAGGGCACCCCTAGGCTTAGGCTTGGGCACACCTAGGCTTAGGCTAGGGCACCCCTAGGCTTAGGCTATGTGACCCATAGGCTTAGGCTATGCCACCCCTAGGCTTAGGCTAAGGCTAGGGCTCCCCTAACCTAAGGCTAGGGCACCCGTAGGCTCAGGCTAGGGCACCCCTAGGCTCAGGCTAGGGCACGTCTAGGCTTAGGCTAGGGCACCCCTAGGCTTAGGCTAGGGCACCCCTAGGCTTAGACTAGGGCACCCCTAGACTCAGGCTAGGGCACACCTAAGCTTAGGCTAGGGCAATCCTATGCTTAGGCTAAGGTAGGGCTCCCCTAGGCTCAGGATAGGGCACCCTAGGCTTAGACCTAGGCACCCCTAGGCTTAGGCTAAGGCTTGGGCTCCCCTAGGTTAAGTTAGGGCACCCCTAAGCTTAGGCTAGGGCACCCCTACCTTAAGCTAGGGCACCCCTAGGCTTAGGCTAAGGCTAGGGCTCACCTAGCCTAAGGCTAGGGCAACCCTAGGCTTAGACAAGGGCAAACCCAAGGCTTAGGCTAGGAAACCCCTAGCCTAAGGCTAGGGCACCCCTAGGTTTAGGCTAGGGCACACCTAGGATTAGGCTAGTGCACCCCTAGGCTTAGGCTAAAGTTAGGGCTCCCTTGGCCTAAGGCTAGGGCACCCCTAGGCTCAGTCTAGGGCACCCCTAGGCTTAGGCTAGGGCACCCCTAGGCTTAGGCTAGGGCACCCCTAGGCTTAGGCTAAGCTTAGGGCTCCCTTAGCCTAAGGCTAGGGCACCCCTAGGCTCAGTCTAGGGCACCCCTAGGCTTAGGTTAGCGCACCCCTAGGCTGAGGCTAGCGCACCCCTAGGCTTAGGCTAAGTCTAGGGCTCTCCTAGCCTAAGGCTAGGGCACCCCTAGGCTTAGGCTAGGGCACCCCTAGGCTTAGTCTAGGGCACCCCTGGGCTTAGGCGATGGCACCCCTAGGCTTAGGCTAGGGCACCCCTAGGCTTAGGCTAGGGCTATGGTTCGCCTAGCCTAAGGCTATGGCACCCCTAGGCTTAGGCTAGGGCACCCCTAGGCTTAGTCTAGGGCACCCCTAGGCTTAGGCTATGGCACCCCTAGGCTTAGGCTAGGGCACCCCTAGGCTTAGGCTAAGGCTATGGCTCGCCTAGCCTAAGGCTAGGGCACCCCTAGTCTTAGGTTAGGGCAGACCTAGGCTTAGGCTAGGGCACACCCTAGGCTTTTGCTAGGGCACCCCAGGCTTAGGGTAGGGCACCCCTAGGCTTAGGCTAGGGCACCCCTAGGCTTAGGCTAAGGCTAGGGCTCCCCTAGCCTAAGGCTAGGGCACCCCTAGGCTTAGGCTAGGGCACCCCTAGGCTTAGGCTAGGGAACCCCTAGCCTAAGTTTAGGGCACCCCTAGGCTTAGGCTAGGGCACCCCTAGGCTTAGGCTAGGGCAGCCCTAGGCTTAGGCTAAGGCTAGGGCTTCCCTAGCCTAAGGCTAGGTCACCACTAGGCTTAGGCTAGGGCACCCCTAGGCTTAGGCTAAGTCTAGGGCACCCCTAGGCTTAGGCTAAGGCTAGGGCTACCCTAGCCTAGGGCTAGGGCACCCCTAGGCTTAGTCTAGGGCACCCCTAGGCTTAGGCTAGGGCACCGGTATGCTTAGGCTAGGGCACCCTTAGGCTTAGGCTAGGGCACCCCTAGGCTTAGGCTAGGGCACCCCTAGGCTTAGGCTAAGGCTACGGCTCCCGTAGCCTCAGGCTACGGCACCCCTAGACTCAGGCTATGGCACCCCTAGGCTTAGGCTAGGGCACACCTAGGCTTAGGCTAGGGCACCCCTTTATTTAGGGTAAGGCACCCAAGGCTTATGCTAGGGCACCCCTAACTTAGGCTAGGGCACCCCATGGCTTAGGGTAATGTTAGGCTCCCCTAGCCTAAGGCTAGAGTACCCCTAGGCTTAGGCTAGGGCACCCCTAGGCTTAGGCTAGGGCACCCCTAGGCTTATGCTAGGGCACCCCTAGGCTTAGGCTTAGGCTAGGGCTCCCCTAGCCTAAGGCTAGAGTACCCCTAGGCTTAGGCTAGGGCACCCCTAGCCTTAGGCTAGGGCACCGCTAGGCTTAGGCTAGGGCATCCCTAGGCTTAGGCTAGGGCACCCCTATGCTTAGGCTAGGGCACCCCTAGGCTTAGGCTAAGGCTACGGCTCCCCTAGCCTCAGGCTAGGGCACCCTAGACTCAGGCAATGGCACCCCTAGGCTTAGGCTAGGGCACCCCTAGGCTTAGGCTAGGACAGACCTAGGCTTAGGTTAGGGCACCCCTAGGCTTAGGTTTGGCACCCCAAGGCTTAGGCTAGGACAGACCTAGGCTTAGGCTTGGGCACCCCTAGGTATAGCCTAGGGTAGCCCTAGGCTTAGGGTAAGGCTAGGGCTCGCCTAGCCTAAGGATAGGGCACCGCTAGGCTTAGACTATGGCACCCCTAGGCTTAGGCTAGGGCAGCCCTAGGCTTACGCTAGGGCACCCCTAGGCTTAGGCTAGGGCCCCCCTAGGCTTAGGCTTGGCACCCCTAGGCTTAGGCTTGGGCACCCCTAGGCTTAGGCTAGGGCAGCCCTAGGCTTAGGCTAAGGCTAGGGCTCCCCTAGCCAAAGGCTATGGCACCGCTAGGCTTAGGCTAGGTACCCCTAGGCTTAGGCTAGGGCACCCCTAGGCTTAGGCTAGGGCACCCCTAGGCTTAGGCTAGGGCACCCCTAGGCTTAGGCTAGGACAGACCTAGGCTTAGGCTAGGGCACCCCTAGGCTTAGCCTTGGCACCCCTAGGCTTAGGCTTGGGCAGCCATAGGCTATGGCTAATGCTAGGGATCCCCTAGACTAAGGCTATGGCAGTCCTAGGCTTAGGCTAGGGCACCCCTAGGCTTAGGCTAGGGCACCCCTAGGCTTAGGCTAAGGCTAGGGCTCACCTAGCCTAAGGCTAGGCCAACCCTAGGCTTAGACAAGGGCAAACCCAAGGCTTAGGCTAGGAAACCCCTAGCCTAAGGCTAGCGCACTCCTAGGTTTAGGCTAGGGCACCCCTAGGCTTAGGCTAGGGCACCCCTAGGCTTAGCCTTAGGCTAGGTCTTAGGCTAGGGCTCCCCTAGCCTAAGGCTAGGGCTACCCTAGGCTTAGGCTAGGGCACCCCACGGCTTAGGCTAGGGCACCCCTAGACTTAGGCTAGGGCACCCCTAGGCTTAGGGTAAGGTTAGGGCTCCCCTGGCCTAAGGCTAGGGCACCCCTAGGCTCAGTCTAGGGCACCCCTAGGCTTAGGCTAGGGCACCCCTAGGCTTCGGCTAAGTCTAGGGCTCTCCTAGCCTAAGGCTAGGGCACCCCTAGGCTTAGGCTAGGGCACCCCTAGGCTTAGTCAAGGGCACCCCTAGGCTTAGGCTATGGCACCCCTAGGCTTAGGCTAAGGCACACCTAGGCTTAGGCTAGGGCTATGGCTCGCCTAGCCTAAGGCTAGGGCACCCCTAGGCTTAGGCTAGGGCACCCCTAGGCTTAGTCTAGGGCACCCCTAGGCTTAGTCTAGGGCACCCCTAGGCTTAGGCTATGGCACCCCTAGGCTTAGGCTAGGGCACCCCTAGGCTTAGGCTAAGGTTATGGCTCCCCTAGCCTAAGGCTAGGGCACCCCTAGGCTTAGGTTAGGGCAGACCTAGGCTTAGGCTAGGGCACCCCTAGGCTTTGTCTAGGGCACCCCTAGGCTTAGGCTAGGGCACCCCTAGGCTTAGGCTAGGGCACCCCTAGGCTTAGGCTAAGGCTAGGGCTCCCCTAGCCTAAGGCTAGGGCACCCCTAGGCTTAGGCTAGGGCACCCCTAGGCTTAGGCTATGAAACCCCTAGCCTAAGGCTAGGGCACCCCTAGGCTTAGGCTAGGGCACCCCTAGGCTTAGGATAGGGCAGCCCTAGGTTAGACTAACGCTTAGACTCCCCTATCCTCAGGCTAGGGCACCCGTAGGCTCAGGCTAGGGTACCCCTAGGCTTAGGCTAGGGCACCCATAGGCTTAGGGTAAGACTAGGGCTCCACTAGCCTAAGGCTAGGGCACCCCTAGGCTTAAGCTAAGTCTAGGGATCCCCTAGCCTAAGGCTAGGGCACCCCTAGGCTTAGGCTAGGGCACCCCTAGGCTTAGGCTAGGGCACCCCTAGGCTTAGGCTAAGGCTAGGGCTCCCCTAGCCTAAGGCTAGGGCACCCCTAGGCTTAGGCTAGGAAACCTCTAGCCTAAGGCTAGGGAACCCCTAGGCTTAGACTAGGGCACCGCTAAGCTTAGGCTAGGGAACCCTTAGGCTTAGGCTAGGGCATCCCTAGCCTTAGGGTAGGGCACCCCTAGGCTTAGGCTAAGGCTACGGCTCCCGTAGCCTCAGGCTACGGCACCCCTAGACTCAGCCTATGGCACCCCTAGGCTTAGGCTAGGGCAATCCTAGGTTAGACTAACGCTAGGGCTCCCCTATCCTCAGGCTAGGGCACCCGTAGGCTCAGGCTAGGGTACCCATAGGCTTAGGCTAGGGCACCCCTAGGCTTAGGCTAGGGCACCCCTAATCTTAGGCTAGGGCACCCCTATATTTAGGCTAAGGCACCCCTAAGCTTATGCTAGGGCACCCCTAGGCTTAGGCTTATGCTAGGGCTCCCCTAGCCTAAGGCTAGGGCACCCCTAGGCTTAGGTTAGGGCACCCCTAGGCTTAGGCTAGGGCACCCCTAGGCCTAGGCTAGGGCACCCCTAGGCTTCGGCTAAGGCTACGGCTCCCCTAGCCTCAGGCTAGGGCACCCCTAGACTCAGGCTATGGCACCCCTAGGCTTAGGCTAAGTCTACGGCTCCCCTAGCCTAAGGACTGGGCACCCCTAGTCTTAGGATAGGGCACCCCTAGGCTTAGGCTAGGGCACCCCTACGCTTAGGCTAGGGCACCCCTAGGCTTAGGCTAAGGTTAGGGATCCCCTAGCCTAAGGCTAGGGCACCCCTAGGCTTAGGCTAGGGCACCACTAGGCTTAGGCTAGGGCACCCCTAGACTTAGGCTTTGCACCCCTAGGCTTAGGCTTGGGCACCCCTAGGCTTAGGCTAGGGCAGCCCTAGGCTTAGGCTAAGGCAGCCCTAGGCTTAGGCTAGGGCACCCCTAGGCTTAGGCTAGGGCACCCCTAGGCTTTAGCTAAGGAACCCCTAGGCTTAGGCTAAGGCTAGGGCTCACCTAGCCTAAGGCTACGGCACCCCTAGGCTTAGACTAGGGCACCCGTAGGCTTAGGCTAGGGAACCCCTAAGCTTAGGCTAGGGCACCCCTATGGTTAGGCTAAGGCACCCCTAGGCTTATGCTAGGGCACCCCTAGGCTTAGGCTTAGGCTAGGGCTCCCCTAGCCTAAGGCTAGGGCACCCCTAGGCTTAGGCTAGGGCACCCCTAGGCTTAGGCTGGGCACCCATAGGCTTAGGCTAGGGCACCCCTAGGCTTAGGCTAGGGCACCCCTAGGCTTAGGCTAGGGCACCCCTAGGCTTAGGCTAAGGTTAGGGCACCCCTAGCCTAAGGCTAGGGCACCCCTAGGCTCAGTCTAGGGCAGCCCTAGGCTTAGGCTAGGGCACCCATAGGCTTAGGGTAAGTCTAGGGCTCCACTAGCCTAAGGCTAGGGCACCCCTAGGCTTAGGCTAGGGCACCCCTAGGCTTAGGCTAGGGCACCCCTAGGCTTAGGCTAAGGCTAGGGATACCCTAGCCTAAGCTAGGGCACCCCTAGGCTTAGGATATGGCACCCCTAGACTTAGGCTAGGGCACCCCTAGGCTTAGGCTTGGCACCCCTAGGCTTAGGCTTGGGCACACCTAGGCTTAGGCTAGGGTAGCCATAGGCTTAGGCTAAGGCTAGGGCTCGCCTAGCTTAAGGCTATGGCACCCCTAGGCTTAGGCTAGGGCACCCCTAGGCTTATGCTAAGGCAGCCCTAGGCTTAGGCTAGATTACCCCTAGGCTTAGGCTAGGGCACCCCTAGGCTTAGGCTAAGGCACCCCTAGGCTTAGGCTAAGGCTAGGGCTCACCTAGCCTAAGGCTAGGGCACCCCTAGGCTTAGACTAGGGCACCACTAGGCTTAGGCTAGGGCAGCCCTAGGCTTAGGCTAGGGCACCCCTAGGCTTAGGCTTGGGCACCCCTAGGCTTAGGCTAGGGCAGCCCTAGGGTTAGGCAAAGGCTAAGGCTCGCCTAGCCTAAGGCTAGGGCACCCCTAGGCTTAGGCTAGGACAGACCTAGGCTTAGGCTAGGGCACCCCTAGGCTTAGGCTTGGCACCCCTAGACTTAGGCTTGGGCACCAATAGACTCAGGCTAGGGCACCCGTAGGCTCAGGCTAGGTTACCCCTAGGCTCAGGCTAGGACAGCCCTAGGCTTAGGTTAGGGAACCCCTATGCTTAGGCTAGGGCACCCCTAGGCTTAGGATAGGGCACCCCTAGGCTTAGGCTAAGGCTAGGGCTCACCTAGCCTAAGGCTTGGGCACCCCTAGGCTTAGACTAAGGCACCCCTATGCTTAGGCTAGGGAACCCCTAGGCTAGACTAACATTAGGACTCCCCTATCCTCAGGCTAGGCCACCCATAGGCTCAGGCTAGGGCACCCCTAGGCTTAGGCCAGGGCACCCCTAAGCTTAGGCCAGGGCATCCCTAGGCTTAGGCTAGGGCACCCCTAGGCTTAGGCTAGGGCACCCCTAGGCTTAGGCTAGGGCACCCCTACGCTTAGGCTAGGGCATCCCTAGGCTTAGGCTAAGGTTAGGGATCCCCTAGCCTAAGGCTAGGGCACCCCTAGGCTTAGGTTAGGGCACCCCTAGGCTTAGGCTAGGGCACCCCTAGACTTAGGCTTTGCACCCCTAGGCTTAGGCTTGGGCACCCCTAGGCTTAGGCTAGGGCAGCCCTAGGCTTAGGCTAAGGCAGCCCTAGGCTTAGGCTAGGGCACCCCTAGGCTTAGGCTAGGGCACCCCTAGGCTTTAGCTAAGGAACCCCTAGGCTTAGGCTAAGGCTAGGGCTCACCTAGCCTAAGGCTACGGCACCCCTAGGCTTAGACTAGGGCACCCGAGGCTTAGGCTAGGGAACCCCTAAGCTTAGGCTAGGGCACCCCTATGGTTAGGCTAAGGCACCCCTAGGCTTATGCTAGGGCACCCATAGGCTTAGGCTTAGGCTAGGGCTCCCCTAGCCTAAGGCTAGGCCACCCCTAGGCTTAGGCTAGTGCACCCCTAGGCTTAGGCTGGTGCACCCATAGGCTTAGGCTAGGGCACCCCTAGGCTTAGGCTAGGGCACCCCTAGGCTTAGGCTAGGGCACCCGTAGGCTTAGGCTAAGGTTAGGGCTCCCCTAGCCTAAGGCTAGGGCACCCCTAGGCTCAGTCTAGGGCACCCCTAGGCTTAGGCAAGGGCACCCATAGGCTTAGGGTAAGTCTAGGGCTCCAATAGCCTAAGGCTAGGGCACCCCTAGGCTTAGGCTAGGGCACCCCTAGGCTTAGGCTAAGGCTAGGGATACCCTAGCCTAAGCTAGGGCACCCCTAGGCTTAGGATATGGCACCCCTAGACTTAGGCTAGGGCACCCCTAGGCTTAGGCTTGGCACCCCTAGGCTTAGGCTTGGGCACACCTAGGCTTAGGCTAGGGTAGCCATAGGCTTAGGCTAAGGCTAGGGCTCGCCTAGCTTAAGGCTATGGCACCCCTAGGCTTAGGCTAGGGCACCCCTAGGCTTATGCTAAGGCAGCCCTAGGCTTAGGCTAGGGTACCCCTAGGCTTAGGCTAGGGCACCCCTAGGCTTAGGCTAAGGCACCCCTAGGTTTAGACTAAGGCTAGGGCTCACCTAGCCTAAGGCTAGGGCACCACTAGGCTTAGACTAGGGCACCACTAGGCTTAGGCTAGGGCAGCCCTAGGCTTAGGCTAGGGCACCCCTAGGCTTAGGCTTGGGCACCCCTAGGCTTTGGCTAGGGCAGCCCTAGGGTTAGGCAAAGGCTAGGGCTCGCCTAGCCTAAGGCTAGGGCACCCCTAGGCTTAGGGTAGGACAGACCTAGGCTTAGGCTAGGGCACCCCTAGGCTTAGGCTTGGCACCCCTAGGCTTAGGCTTGGGCACCAATAGACTCAGGCTAGGGCACCCGTAGGCTCAGGCTAGGTTACCCCTAGGCTCAGGCTAGGACAGCCCTAGGCTTAGGTTAGGGAACCCTATGCTTAGGCTAGGGCAACCCTAGGCTTAGGATAGGGCACCCCTAGGCTTAGGCTAAGGCTAGGGCTCACCTAGCCTAAGGCTTGGGCACCCCTAGGCTTAGACTAAGGCACCCCTAGGCTTAGGCTAGGGAACCCCTAGGCTAGACTAATGCTAGGACTCCCCTACCCTCAGGCTAGGCCACCCATAGGCTCAGGCTAGGGCACCCCTAGGCTTAGGCCAGGGCACCCCTAGGCTTAGGCCAGGGCATCCCTAGGCTTAGGCTAGGGCACCCCTAGGCTTAGGCTAGGGCACCCCTAGGCTTAGGCTAGGGCACCCCTAGGCTCAGGCTAGGGCACCCCTAGGCTTAGGCTACGGCACCCCTAGGCTCAGGGTAGGGCACCCCTAGGCTTAGGCTAGGGCACCCCCAGGATTAGGCTCGGGCACCCCTAGGATTAGGCTAAGGGTAGTGCTTCCCTAGCCTAAGGCTAGGGCACCCCAGACTTAGGCTAGGGCACCCATAAGCTTAGGCTAGGGCAGCCCTAGGCTTAGGCTAAGGCTAGGGGACTCCTAGGCTTAGGCTAAGGCACCCCTAGGCTTAGGCTAGGGCACCCCTCGGCTTACGCTAGGGCACCCCTAGGCTTAGGCTAGGGCACCCCTAGACTTAGGCTAGGGCACCCCTAGGCTTATGCTAAGGCTACGGCTCCCGTAGCCTCAGGCTACGGCACCCCTAGACTCAGGCTATGGCACCCCTAGGCTTAGGCTAGGGCAATCCTAGGTTAGACTAACGCTAGGGCTCCCCTATCCTCAGGCTAGGGCACCCGTAGGCTCAGGCTAGGGTACCCCTACGCTTAGGCTAGGGCACCCCTAAGCTTAGGCTAGGGCACCCCTATGGTTAGGCTAAAGCACCCCTAGGCTTATGCTAGGGCACCCATAGGCATAGGCTTAGGCTAGGGCTCCCCTAGCCTAAGGCTAGGGCACCCCTAGGCTTAGGCTAGGGCACCCCTAGGCTTAGGCTAGGGCACCCCTAGGCTTAGGCTAAGGTTAGGGCTCCACTAACCTAAGGCTAGGGCACCCCTAGGCTCAGTCTAGGGCACCCCTATGCTTAGGCTAGGGCACCCCTAGGCTTAGGCTAAGTCTAGGGATCCCCTAGCCTAAGGCTAGGGCACCCCTAGGCTTAGGCTAGGGCACCCCTAGGCTTAGGCTAGGGCACCCCTAGGCTTAGGCTAGGGCACCCCTAGGCTTAGGCTAAGGCTAGGGATACCCTAGCCTAAGCTAGGGCACCCCTAGGCTTAGGATATGGCACCCCTAGACTTAGGCTAGGGCACCCCTAGGCTTAGGCTTGGCACCCCTAGGCTTAGGCTTGGGCACACCTAGGCTTAGGCTAGGGTAGCCATAGGCTTAGGCTAAGGCTAGGGCTCGCCTAGCTTAAGGCTATGGCACCCCTAGGCTTAGGCTAGGGCACCCCTAGGCTTATGCTAAGGCAGCCCTAGGCTTAGGCTAGGGTACCCCTAGGCTTAGGCTAGGGCACCCCTAGGCTTAGGCTAAGGCACCCCTAGGCTTAGGCTAAGGCTAGGGCTCACCTAGCCTAAGGCTAGGGCACCCCTAGGCTTAGACTAGGGCACCACTAGGCTTAGGCTAGGGCAGCCCTAGGCTTAGGCTAGGGCACCCCTAGGCTTAGGCTTGGGCACCCCTAGGCTTAGGCTAGGGCAGCCCTAGGGTTAGGCAAAGGCTAAGGCTCGCCTAGCCTAAGGCTAGGGCACCCCTAGGCTTAGGCTAGGACAGACCTAGGCTTAGGCTAGGGCACCCCTAGGCTTAGGCTTGGCACCCCTAGACTTAGGCTTGGGCACCAATAGACTCAGGCTAGGGCACCCGTAGGCTCAGGCTAGGTTACCCCTAGGCTCAGGCTAGGACAGCCCTAGGCTTAGGTTAGGGAACCCCTATGCTTAGGCTAGGGCAGCCCTAGGCTTAGGATAGGGCACCCCTAGGCTTAGGCTAAGGCTAGGGCTCACCTAGCCTAAGGCTTGGGCACCCCTAGGCTTAGACTAAGGCACCCCTATGCTTAGGCTAGGGAACCCCTAGGCTAGACTAACACTAGGACTCCTCTATCCTCAGGCTAGGCCACCCATAGGCTCAGGCTAGGGCACCCCTAGGCTTAGGCCAGGGCACCCCTAAGCTTAGGCCAGGGCATCCCTAGGCTTAGGCTAGGGCACCCCTAGGCTTAGGCTAGGGCACCCTTAGGCTTAGGCTAGGGCACCCCTACGCTTAGGCTAGGGCATCCCTAGGCTTAGGCTAAGGTTAGGGATCCCCTAGCCTAAGGCTAGGGCACCCCGAGGCTTAGGTTAGGGCACCCCTAGGCTTAGGCTAGTGCACCCCTAGACTTAGGCTTTGCACCCCTAGGCTTAGGCTTGGGCACCCCTAGGCTTAGGCTAGGGCAGCCCTAGGCTTAGGCTAAGGCAGCCCTAGGCTTAGGCTAGGGCACCCCTAGGCTTAGGCTAGGGCACCCCTAGGCTTTAGCTAAGGAACCCCTAGGCTTAGGCTAAGGCTAGGGCTCACCTAGCCTAAGGCTACGGCACCCCTAGGCTTAGACTAGGGCACCCGAGGCTTAGGCTAGGGAACCCCTAAGCTTAGGCTAGGGCACCCCTATGGTTAGGCTAAGGCACCCCTAGGCTTATGCTAGGGCACCCATAGGCTTAGGCTTAGGCTAGGGCTCCCCTAGCCTAAGGCTAGGCCACCCCTAGGCTTAGGCTAGTGCACCCCTAGGCTTAGGCTGGTGCACCCATAGGCTTAGGCTAGGGCACCCCTAGGCTTAGGCTAGGGCACCCCTAGGCTTAGGCTAGGGCACCCGTAGGCTTAGGCTAAGGTTAGGGCTCCCCTAGCCTAAGGCTAGGGCACCCCTAGGCTCAGTCTAGGGCACCCCTAGGCTTAGGCAAGGGCACCCATAGGCTTAGGGTAAGTCTAGGGCTCCAATAGCCTAAGGCTAGGGCACCCCTAGGCTTAGGCTAGGGCACCCCTAGGCTTAGGCTAAGGCTAGGGATACCCTAGCCTAAGCTAGGGCACCCCTAGGCTTAGGATATGGCACCCCTAGACTTAGGCTAGGGCACCCCTAGGCTTAGGCTTGGCACCCCTAGGCTTAGGCTTGGGCACACCTAGGCTTAGGCTAGGGTAGCCATAGGCTTAGGCTAAGGCTAGGGCTCGCCTAGCTTAAGGCTATGGCACCCCTAGGCTTAGGCTAGGGCACCCCTAGGCTTATGCTAAGGCAGCCCTAGGCTTAGGCTAGGGTACCCCTAGGCTTAGGCTAGGGCACCCCTAGGCTTAGGCTAAGGCACCCCTAGGTTTAGACTAAGGCTAGGGCTCACCTAGCCTAAGGCTAGGGCACCACTAGGCTTAGACTAGGGCACCACTAGGCTTAGGCTAGGGCAGCCCTAGGCTTAGGCTAGGGCACCCCTAGGCTTAGGCTTGGGCACCCCTAGGCTTTGGCTAGGGCAGCCATAGGGTTAGGCAAAGGCTAGGGCTCGCCTAGCCTAAGGCTAGGGCACCCCTAGGCTTAGGGTAGGACAGACCTAGGCTTAGGCTAGGGCACCCCTAGGCTTAGGCTTGGCACCCCTAGGCTTAGGCTTGGGCACCAATAGACTCAGGCTAGGGCACCCGTAGGCTCAGGCTAGGTTACCCCTAGGCTCAGGCTAGGACAGCCCTAGGCTTAGGTTAGGGAACCGCTATGCTTAGGCTAGGGCAACCCTAGGCTTAGGATAGGGCACCCCTAGGCTTAGGCTAAGGCTAGGGCTCACCTAGCCTAAGGCTTGGGCACCCCTAGGCTTAGACTAAGGCACCCCTAGGCTTAGGCTAGGGAACCCCTAGGCTAGACTAATGCTAGGACTCCCCTACCCTCAGGCTAGGCCACCCGTAGGCTCAGGCTAGGGCACCCCTAGGCTTAGGCCAGGGCACCCCTAGGCTTAGGCCAGGGCATCCCTAGGCTTAGGCTAGGGCACCCCTAGGCTTAGGCTAGGGCACCCCTAGGCTTAGGCTAGGGCACCCCTAGGCTCAGGCTAGGGCACCCCTAGGCTTAGGCTACGGCACCCCTAGGCTCAGGGTAGGGCACCCCTAGGCTTAGGCTAGGGCACCCCCAGGCTTAGGCTCGGGCACCCCTAGGATTAGGCTAAGGCTAGTGCTTCCCTAGCCTAAGGCTAGGGCACCCCTAGACTTAGGCTAGGGCACCCATATGCTTAGGCTAGGGCAGCCCTAGGCTTAGGCTAAGGCTAGGGGACTCCTAGGCTTAGGCTAAGGCACCCCTAGGCTTAGGCTAGGGCACCCCTCGGCTTATGCTAGGGCACCCCTAGGCTTAGGCTAGGGCACCCCTAGACTTAGGCTAGGGCACCCCTAGGCTTATGCTAAGGCTACGGCTCCCGTAGCCTCAGGCTACGGCACCCCTAGACTCAGGCTATGGCACCCCTAGGCTTAGGCTAGGGCAATCCTAGGTTAGACTAACGCTAGGGCTCCCCTATCCTCAGGCTAGGGCACCCGTAGGCTCAGGCTAGGGTACCCCTACGCTTAGGCTAGGGCACCCCTAAGCTTAGGCTAGGGCACCCCTATGGTTAGGCTAAAGCACCCCTAGGCTTATGCTAGGGCACCCATAGGCATAGGCTTAGGCTAGGGCTCCCCTAGCCTAAGGCTAGGGCACCCCTAGGCTTAGGCTAGGGCACCCCTAGGCTTAGGCTAGGGCACCCCTAGGCTTAGGCTAGGGCACCCCTAGGCTTAGGCTAAGGTTAGGGCTCCCCTAACCTAAGGCTAGGGCACCCCTAGGCTCAGTCTAGGGCACCCCTAGGCTTAGGCTAGGGCACCCCTAGGCTTAGGCTAAGTCTAGGGATCCCCTAGCCTAAGGCTAGGGCACCCCTAGGCTTAGGCTAGGGCACCCCTAGGCTTAGGCTAGGGCACCCCTAGGCTTAGGTTAAGGCTACGGCACCCCTAGGCTCAGGGTAGGGCACCCCTAGGCTTAGGCTAGGGCACTCCCAGGCTTAGGCTCGGGCACCCCTAGGATTAGGCTAAGGCTAGTGCTTCCCTAGCCTAAGGTTAGGGCACCCCTAGATTAGGCTAGGGCACCCATATGCTTAGGCTAGGGCAGCCCTAGGCTTAGGCTAAGGCTAGGGGACTCCTAGGCTTAGGCTAAGGCACCCCTAGGCTTAGGCTAGGGCACCCCTCGGCTTACGCTAGGGCACCCCTAGGTTTAGGCTGGGGCACGCCTAGGCTTAGGCTAAGGCTAGGTCACCCCTAGGCTTAGGCTAGGGCACACCTAGGCTTAGGCTAGGGCACCCCTAGGTTTAGGCTAAGGCTAGGGCTCCCCTAGCCTCATTCTAGGGCACCCCTAGACTCAGGCTAGGGCACCCGTAGGCTCAGGCTAGGTTACCCCTAGGCTCAGGCTAGGGCAGCCCTAGGCTTAGGCTAGGGCACCCCTAGGTTTAGGCTAGGGCACCCCTAGGCTTAGGCTAAGGCTAGGGCTCCCCTAGTCTAAGGCTAGGGCACCCCTAGGATTAGGCCAGGGCACCCCTAGGCTTAGGCTAGGGAACCCCTAGCCTAAGGCTAGTGCACCCCTAGGCTTAGGTTAGGGCACCCCTAGGCTTAGGCTGGGGTACCCTTAGGCTTAAGCTAGGGCACCCGTAGGCTTAAGCTAAGGCTAGGGCTCCTCTAGCCTAAGGCTAGGGCACACCTAGGCTTAGGCTTGGGCAACCCTAGGCTCAGGCTAGGGCACCCCTAGGCGTAGACTAGGGTACCCCTAGCCTTTGGAAAAGGTTAGGGGTCACCTAGCCTAAGGCTAGGGCACCCCTTGGCTTAGGCTTGGCCACCCCTTGGCTTAGGCTAGGGCACCCCTAGGTTTTAGCTAGGGCTCCCCTAGGCTTAGGCAAAGGCTACGGCTCCCCTAGCCTCAGGCTAGTGCACCCCTAGACTCAGGCTATGACACCCCTAGACTCAGGCTAGGGCACCCTAGGCTTAGGCTTTGGCACCCCTAGGCTTAGGCTAAGGCTAGGGCTCCCCTAGCCTAAGGCTAGAGCACCCCTAGGCTTAGGCTAGGGCACCCCTAGGCTTAGGCTAAGGCTAGGGCTCCCCTAGCCTAAGGCTAGAGCACCCCTAGGCTTACGCTAGGGCAATCCTAGGCTAGACTAACGCTAGGACTCCCCTATCCTCAGGCTAGGGCTCCCCTAGCCTCAGGCTAGCTCACCCCTAGTCTTAGGCTTGGGCACCCCTAGGCTTAGGATAAGGCTAGGTCTCCCCTAGCCTAAGGCTAGAGCACCCCTAGGCTTAGGCTAGGGCACCCCTAGGCTTAGGTTAAGGCTAGGGATCCCCTAGCCTAAGGCTCGGGCACCCCTAGGCTTAGGCCAGGGGACCACTAGGCTTAGGCCAGGGCACCCCTAGGCTTAGGCTCCGGCACCCCGAGGGTTAGGCTAAGGCTACGGCTCCCCTAGCCTAAGGCTAGGGCACCGTAGGCTTAGGGTTGGGCACCCATAGGCTTAGGATAGGGCACCCCTAGGCTTAGGCCAGGGGACCCGTAGGCTTAGGCCAGGGCACCCCTAGGCTTAGGCTCCGGGACCCCGAGGGTTAGGCTAAGGCTAGGGCTCCCCTAGCCTAAGGCTAGGGCACCCTAGGCTTTGGGTTGGGCACCCGTAGGCTTAGGATAGGGCAACCCTAGGCTTAGGCTAAGGCTAGGGGACTCCTAGGCTTAGGCTAAGGCACCCCTAGGCTTAGGCTAGGGCACCCCTAGGCTTAGGCTAAGGCTAGGTCACCCCTAGGCTTAGGATGAGGTACCACTAGGCTTAGGATAGGGCAACAATAGGCTTAGGCTAGGGCACCCCTTGGCTTAGGCTGGGCACCCCTAGGCTTATTCTAAGACTAGGACTACCATAGCCTAAGGCTAGGGCACCCCTAGGCTTAGGCTAGGGCATCTCTAGGCTTAGGCTAAGGCTTGGGTTCCCCTAGCCTAAGGCTAGGACACCCCTAGCCTTAGGCTAGGGCACCCCTAGGCTTAGGCTAGGGCACCCCTAGGCTTAGGCTAGGGCTCACCTAGCCTAAGGTTAGGGCACCCCTAGGCTTAGGCTGAGGCACTCCTAGGCTTAGGCTAGGGCAGCCCTACGCTTAGGCTAGGGCAGCCCTAGACTTAGGCTAAGTCTATGGCTCCCTTAGACTAAGGCTAGGGCACCCATAGGCTTGGGCTAGGGCACCCCTAGGCTTAGGCTATGGCACCCCTAGGATTAGGCTAAGGCTAGGGCTCCCCGAGCCTAAGGCTAGGGCACCCCTAGGCTTAGGCTAGGGCACTCCTAGGCTTAGGCTAGGGCACCCGTAGGCTTAGGCTAGGGCACCCGTAGGCTTAGGCTAGGGCACCCCTAGGCTTAGGCTAAGGCTTGGGCTCCCCTAGTCTAAGGCTAGGGCACCCTTAGGCTTAGACTAGGGCACCCCTACGCTTAGGCTAGGGCACCCCTAGGCTTAAGCTAGGGCACCCCTAGGCTTAGGCTAGGACACCACTAGGCTTAGGCTAGGGCACCCCTATGCTTAGGCTAAGGCTAGGGCTCCTGTAGCTTAAGGCTAGGGCTCCCCTAGGCTTAGTTTCGGGCACCCTTAGGCTTAGGCTAGGGCACCCTTAGGCTTAGGCTAGTGCACCCCTAGGCTTAGGCTAAGGCTAGGGCTTCCCTAGCCTAAGGCTAGGGTACCCCTAGGCTTAGGCTAGGGCAACCCTAGGCTTAGGTATGGAACCCCTAGGCTTAGGTTAGGGCACCCCTAGGCTTCGGCAAAGGCAAGGACTCCCCTAGCCTAAGGATAGGGCACGCCTAGGCTTAGGCTAAGGCTAGGGCTCCCCAGCCTAAGGCTAGGGCACTCCTAGACTTAGGCTAGGGCACCCATATGCTTAGGCAACGGCACCCCTAGATTTAGGCTAGGGCACCCCTAGGCTTAGGCTAAGGCTAGGGCTCCCCTAGCCTAAGACTAGTGCACCCCTAGGCTTAGGCTAGGGCACCCCAAGGCTTAGGCTAAGGCAACCCTAGGCTTACGCTAAGGTTAGGGCTCCCCAAGCCTAAGACTAGGGCACCTCTAGGCTTAGGCTAGGGCACCCCTAGGCTTTGGCTAGGGCACCCCTAGGCTTTGGCTAGGGCACCCTTAGGCTTAGGCTAAGGGTAGGGCTCTCCTAGCCTAAGGAGAGGGCACCCCTAGGCTTAGGCTAGGGCACCCCTAGGCTTAAGCTAGGGCACCCCTAGGCTTAGGCTAAGGCTAGGGCACCCCTAAGCTTAGGCTAAGGCAACACTAGGCTTAGGCTAGGGCACCCCTAGGCTTAGGCTAGGGCACCCCAAGGCTGAGGCTAGGGAACCCCTAGGCTTAGGCTAAGGCTAGGACTCCCCTAGCCTAAGGCTTCGGCACCTCTAGGCTTAGGCTAGGGCACCCCTAGGCTTACGCTAAGGTTAGGGCTCCACTAGCCTAAGGCTAGGGCACCTCTAGGCTTAGGCTAGGGCACCCCTAGGCTTTGGCTAGGGCACCCCTAGGCTTAGACTTAGGCTAGGGCTCTCCTAGCCTAAGGCTAGGGCACTCCTAGGCTTCGGCTAGGGCAGCCCCAGGCTTAGGCTAGGGCACCCCTAGGCTTAGGCTAGGGAAGCCCTACGCTTAGGCTAGGGCACCCCTAAGCTTAGGCTAGGGCACCCCTAGGCTTAGGCTAAGGCTACGGCTCCTTTAGCCTAAGGCTAGGGCACCCCTATGCTTAGGATAATGCACCCCTAGGCTTTGGCTAGGGCACCCCTAGGTTTAGGCTAAGTCTAGGGCTCCCCTAGCCTAAGGCTAGGGCACCCCTAGGCTTAGGCTAGGGCACTCCTAGGCTTAGGCTAGGGAAGCCCTAGGCTTAGGCTAAGGCTTGGGCTCCCCTAATCTAAGGCTAGGGCACCCCTAGGCTTAGGCTAGGGCACCCCTAGGCTTAGGCTAGGGCACCCCTAGGCTTAGGCTAGGTTAGCCCTAGGCTTAGGCTAAGGCTTGGGCTCCCCTAATCTAAGGCTAGGGCACCCCTAGGCTTAGGCTAGGGCAACCCTAGGCTTAGGCTAAGGCTTGGGCTCCCCTAGCCTAAGGCTAGGGCACCTTTAGGCTTAGGCTAAGGCACCCCTAGGCTTTGGCCTGGGCACTCCTAGGCTTAGGCTATTCCACCCCTAGGCTTAGGCTAAGGCACCCCTAGGCTTACGCTAATGTTAGGGCTCCCCTAGCCTAAGGCTAGGGCACCTCTAGGCTTAGGCTAAGGCACCCCTAGGCTTTGGCTAGGGCACTCCTAGGTTTAGGCTAAGCCTAGGGCTCTCCTAGCCTAAGGCTAGGGCACCCCTAGGCTTAGGTTAGGGCACCGGTAGGCTTAGGCTAGGGCACCCCTAGGCTTAGGCTAAGGCTAGGACACCCCTAGGCTTAGGCTAAGGCACCACTATGCGGAGGTTAGGGCACCCCTAGGCTTAGGCTAGGGCACCCCTAGGCTTAGGCTAGGGCACCCCTAGGCTTAGGCTAAGGCTAGGTCACCCCTAGGCTTAGGCTAAGGCACCACTATGCGGAGGCTAGGGCACCCCTAGGCTTAGGCTAGGGCACCCTTAGGCTTCGGCTAGGGCACCCCAAGGCTGAGGCTTGGGCACCCCTAAGCTGAGGCTAGGGCACCTCTAAGCTTAGGCTAAGGCTTGGGATCCCTTAGCCTAAGGCTAGGGCACATCTAGGCTTAGGCTAGGGCACCCTAGGCTTAGCCTAGGGCACCCCTAGGTTTAGGCTTAGCCTAGGGCACCCCTAGGTTTAGGCTAAAGCTAGGCTCCACTAGCCTAAGGCTAGGGCACCCCTAGGCTTAGGCTAGGGCACACCTAGGCTTAAGCTAGGGCACCCCTAGAATTAGCCTAAGGCTAGGGATCCCCCAGCCTAAGGCGAGGGCACTCCTAGGCTTAGGCTAGGGCACCCGTGGGCTTAGTCTAGGGCACCCGTGGGCTAAGGCTAGGGCACCCCTAGGCTAAGGTTTAGGCTAGGGCACCCCTAGGCTTAGGCTAGGGCACCCCTAGGCTTAGGCTAGGACACCCCAAGGCTTAGGCTAAGGCAGCCCTAGGCTTATGCTGAGGTTTAGGCTCCCCTAGCCTAAGTCTAGGGCATCCCTAGGCTTAGGCTAGGGCACCCCTAGGCTTTGGCTAGGGCACCTCTAGGCTTAGGCTAAGGCTTGGGCTCCCCTGGTCTAAGGCTAGGGCACCCTTAGGCTTTGACTAGGGCACCCCTAGGCTTAGGCTAGGGCACCCCTAGGCTTAAGCTAGGGCACCCCTAGGCTTAGGCTTAGGCTAGGGCACCCCTAGGCTTAGGCTAAGGCTTGGGCTCCCCTGGTCTAAGGCTAGGGCACCCTTAGGCTTTGAATAGGGCACCCTTAGGCTTAGGCTTGGACACCACTAGGCTTAGGCTAGGGCACCCCTAGGCTTAGGCTAAGGCTAGGGCTCCCCTAGCCTAACGCTAGGGCACCCCTAAGCTTAAGTTAGGGCACCCTTGGGCTTAGGCTAGGGCACCCTTAGGCTTAGGCTAGGGCACTCCTAGGCTTAGGCTGGTGCACCCCTAGGCTTAGGCTAAGGCTAGGGCTTCCCTAGCGTAAGGCTAGGACATCCCTGGACTTGGACTAGGGCACCCGCAGGCTTAGGCTAGGGCACCCCTAGGCTTAAGATAGGGAACTTCTAAGCTTAGGCTAGGGCACCCCTAGGCTTAGGCTAAGGCTAGGGCTCACCTAGCCTAAGGCTAGGGCACCCCTAGGCTTTGGCTAGGGCACCCCTAGTCTTAGGCTAGAGAACCCCTAGGCTTAAGCTAGGGCACCCCTAGACTTAGGCTAAGGATAGGGATCCCCTAGCCTAAGGCTAGGGCAATCCTAGGCTTAGGCTAGGGCAACCGTAGGCTTAGGCTAGGGCACCCATAGATTTAGGCTAGGGCACCCCTAGGCTTAGGCTCAGGCTAGGGCTCCCCTAGCCTAAAGCTAGGGCACCCCTAGGCTTAGGCTAGGGCACCCCAAGGCTTAGGCTAAGGCACCCCTATGCTTATGCTAAGGTTAGGGCTCCCCTAGCCTAAGGCTATGGCACCTCTAGGCTTAGGCTAGGGCACCCCTAAGCTTTGGCTAGGGCACCCCTAGGCTTAGGTTACGGCACCCCTAGGCTTAGGCTAGGGCACCCAAAGGCTGAGGCTAGGGCACCCCTAGGCTTAGGCTAGGGCACACGTAGGTTTTGGCTAAGGCGAGGACTCCCCTAGCCTAAGATAGGGCACCCCTAGGCTTAGGCTAAGGCTAGGGCTCCCTAGCCTAAGGCTAGGGCACCCCTAAGCTTAGGCTAGGGCACCACTAGGCTTAGGCTAGGGCACCCCTAGGCTTAGGCTAGGGCACCCCTAAGCTTAGGCTAAGGCTAGGTCACCCCTAGCTTAGGCTAAGGCACCACTATGCTGAGGCTATGGCACCCCTAAGCTGAGGCTAGGGCACCTCTAGGCTTAGGCTAAAGCTAGGGATCCCCTAGCCTAAGGCTAGGGCACATCTAGGCTTAGGCTAGGGCACCCTAGGCTTAGCCTAGGGCACCCCAAGTTTTAGGCTAAAGCTAGGCCTCCCCTATCCTAAGGCTAGGGCACCCCAAGGCTTAGGCTCGGGCACCCCTAGGCTTAGGCTAGGGCACCCCTAGGCTTAGGCTAGGACACCCCAAGGCTTAGGCAAAGGCACCCCAAGGCTTATGCTAAGGTTTAGGCTCCCCTAGCCTAAGTCTAGGGCATCTCTAGGCTTAGGCTTGGGCACCCCTAGGCTTTGTCTAGGGCACCCCTAGGCTTAGGCTAAGGCTAGGGTTCCCTTTGCCTAAGGCTAGGGCACCCTTAGGCTTTGACTAGGGCAACCCTAGGCTTAGGTAGGGCACCTCTAGGCTTAAGCTAGGGCACCCCTAGGCTTAGGCTAAGGCTTGGGCTCCCCTGGTCTAAGGCTAAGGCACCCTTAGGCCTTGACTAGGGCACCCCTAGGCTTAGGCTAGGGCAACCCTAGGCTTAAGCTAGGGCACCCCTAGGCTTAGGCTTAGGCTAGGGCACCCCTAGGCTTAGGCTAAGGCGTGGGCTCCCCTGGTCTAAGGCTAGGGCACCCTTAGGCTTTGACTAGGGCACCCATAGGCTTAGGCTAGGGCTCCGCTAACCTAAGGCTAGGGCACCCCTAAGCTTAAGTTAGGGCACCCTTAGGCTTAGGCTAGGGCACCCCTAGGCTTAGGCTAGGGCACTCCTAGGCGTAGGCTAGTGCACCCCTAGGCTTAGGCTACGGCTAGGGCTTCCCTTGCCTAAGGCTAGGACATCCCTAGGCTTAGGCTAGGGCACCCCTAGGCTTAGGCTAGGGCATCCCTAGGCTTAGGTATGGAACCCCTAGGCTTATGTTAGGGCACTCCTATGCTTAGGCTAGGGCACCCATAGACGTAGGCTAGGGCACCCCTAGGCTTAGGCTGGGACACACCTAGGCTTAGGCTAAGGCTAGGGCTCCCCTAGCCTAAGGTTAGGGCAACCCTAGGCTTAGGCTAGGCACCCCTAGACTTAGGCTAGGGCACCCCTAGGCTTAGGCTAGGGCACCCCTAGGCTAAGGCTAAGGCTAGGGCTCCTCTAGCCTAACGCTAGGGCATCCCTAGGCTTGGGATAGGGCACCCCTAGGCTTTGGCTAGGGCAACCCTAGGTATAGGCTAGGGCACCCCTAGGCTTCGGCTAAGGCGAGGACTCTCCTAGCCTAAGGATAGGGCACCCCTAGGCTTAGGCTAAGGCTAGGGCTCCCCTAGCCAAAGGCTAGGGCACCCATAAGCTTAGGCTAGGGCACCCCTAGGTTTGGGCTAGGCTGCCCCAAGTCTTAGGCTAAGGCTAGGGCTCCCCTGGCCTAAGGCTAGGGCACCCCTAGGCTTTGGCTAGGGCACCCCTAGGCTTAGGCTAGGGCACCCCTAGGCTTAGGCTAGGGCACCCCTATGTTTAGGCTAGGGCGCCCCTAGGCTTAGGCTAAGGCTAGGGCTCCCCTAGCCTAAGTCTAGGGGACCCCTAGGATTACGCTGGGGAACGCCTAGGCTTAGGAAAAGGCTAGGGCTCCCGTAGCCTAAGGCTAAGGCACCCCTAGGTTTAGGCTAGGGCACCCCTAGGCTTAGGCTAGGGCACCCTTAGGCTTAGGCTAGGGCATCCCTAGGCTTAGGTTAGGGCACCCCTAGACTCAGGCTATGACACCCCCAGGCTTAGGCAAGGGCAATCCTAGGCTAGACTAACGCTAGGGCTCCCCTATCCTCAGGCTAGGGCACCCGTAGGCTCAGGCTAGGGCACCCCTAGCCTTAGGCCAGGGCACCCCTAGGCTTAGGCTAGGGCACCCCTAGGCTTTGGCTAGGGCACCCCTAGGCTTAGACTTAGGCTAGGGTTCTCCTAGCCTAAGGCTAGGGCACTCCTAGGCTTAGGCTAGGGCAGCCCCAGGCTTAGGCTAGGGCACCCCTAGGCTTAGGCTAGGGCAGCCCTACGCTTAGGCTAGGGCACCCCTAAGCTTAGGCTAGGGCATCCCTAGTCTTAGGCTAAGGCTACGGCTCCCTTAGCCTAAGGCTAGGGCACCCGTAGGCTTAGGATAATGCACCCCTAGGCTTTGGCTAGGGCACACCTAGGTTTAAGCTAAGGCTAGGGCTCCCCTAACGTAAGGCTAGGGCACCCCTAGGCTTAGGCTAGGGCACTCCTAGGCGTAGGCTAGTGCACCCCTAGGCTTAGGCTACGGCTAGGGCTTCCCTTGCCTAAGGCTAGGACATCCCTAGGCTTAGGCTAGGGCACCCCTAGGCTTAGGCTAGGGCATCCCTAGGCTTAGGTATGGAACCCCTAGGCTTATGTTAGGGCACTCCTATGCTTAGGCTAGGGCACCCATAGACGTAGGCTAGGGCACCCCTAGGCTTAGGCTGGGACACACCTAGGCTTAGGCTAAGGCTAGGGCTCCCCTAGCCTAAGGTTAGGGCAACCCTAGGCTTAGGCTAGGCACCCCTAGACTTAGGCTAGGGCACCCCTAGGCTTAGGCTAGGGCACCCCTAGGCTAAGGCTAAGGCTAGGGCTCCTCTAGCCTAACGCTAGGGCATCCCTAGGCTTGGGATAGGGCACCCCTAGGCTTTGGCTAGGGCAACCCTAGGTATAGGCTAGGGCACCCCTAGGCTTCGGCTAAGGCGAGGACTCTCCTAGCCTAAGGATAGGGCACCCCTAGGCTTAGGCTAAGGCTAGGGCTCCCCTAGCCAAAGGCTAGGGCACCCATAAGCTTAGGCTAGGGCACCCCTAGGTTTGGGCTAGGCTGCCCCAAGTCTTAGGCTAAGGCTAGGGCTCCCCTGGCCTAAGGCTAGGGCACCCCTAGGCTTTGGCTAGGGCACCCCTAGGCTTAGGCTAGGGCACCCCTAGGCTTAGGCTAGGGCACCCCTATGTTTAGGCTAGGGCGCCCCTAGGCTTAGGCTAAGGCTAGGGCTCCCCTAGCCTAAGTCTAGGGGACCCCTAGGATTACGCTGGGGAACGCCTAGGCTTAGGAAAAGGCTAGGGCTCCCGTAGCCTAAGGCTAAGGCACCCCTAGGTTTAGGCTAGGGCACCCCTAGGCTTAGGCTAGGGCACCCTTAGGCTTAGGCTAGGGCATCCCTAGGCTTAGGTTAGGGCACCCCTAGACTCAGGCTATGACACCCCCAGGCTTAGGCAAGGGCAATCCTAGGCTAGACTAACGCTAGGGCTCCCCTATCCTCAGGCTAGGGCACCCGTAGGCTCAGGCTAGGGCACCCCTAGCCTTAGGCCAGGGCACCCCTAGGCTTAGGCTAGGGCACCCCTAGGCTTTGGCTAGGGCACCCCTAGGCTTAGACTTAGGCTAGGGTTCTCCTAGCCTAAGGCTAGGGCACTCCTAGGCTTAGGCTAGGGCAGCCCCAGGCTTAGGCTAGGGCACCCCTAGGCTTAGGCTAGGGCAGCCCTACGCTTAGGCTAGGGCACCCCTAAGCTTAGGCTAGGGCATCCCTAGTCTTAGGCTAAGGAATACGGCTCCTTTAGCCTAAGGTTAGGGCACCCGTAGGCTTAGGATAATGCACCCCTAGGCTTTGGCTAGGGCACACCTAGGTTTAAGCTAAGGCTAGGGCTCCCCTAACGTAAGGCTAGGGCACCCCTAGGCTTAGGCTAGGGCACTCCTAGGCTTAGGCTAGGGCAGCGCTAGGCTTAGGCTAAGGCTTGGGCTCCCCTAATCTAAGGCTAGGGCACCCCTAGGCTTAGGCTAGGGCACCCCTAGGTTTAGGCTAAGGCTAGGGCTCCCCTAGCCTAAGGCTAGGGCACCCCTAGGCTTAGGCTAGGGCACCCCTAGGCTTAGGCTAGGGCACCCCTAGGCTTAGGCTAAGGCTTGGGCTCCCCTAGTCTAAGGCTAGGGCACCCCGAGGCTTAGGTTAGGGCACCCTTAGGCTTAGGCTAGGGCCCCCCTAGGCTTAGGCTAGGGCACCCCTAGGCTTAGGCTAGTCCACCCCTAGGCTTAGGCTAAGGCACCCCTAGGCTTACGCTAATGTTAGGGCTCCCCTAGCCTAAGGCTAGGGCACCTCTAGGCTTAGGCTAAGGCACCCCTAGGCTTTGGCTAGGGCACTCCTAGGTTTAGGCTAAGCCTAGGGCTCTCCTAGCCTAAGGCTAGGGCACCCCTAGGCTTAGGCTAGGGCACCCGTAGGCTTAGGCTAGGGCACCCCTAGGCTTAGGCTAAGGCTAGGTCACCCCTAGGCTTAGGCTAAGGCACCACTATGCGGAGGCTAGGGCACCCCTAGCCTTAGGCTAGGGCACCCCTAGGCTTAGGCAAGGGCACCCCAAGGCTGAGGCTAGGGCACCCCTAATCTACGGCTAGGGCACCCCTATGTTTAGGCTAAAGCTAGGCTCCCCTAGCCTAAGGCTAGGGCACCCCTAGGCTTAGGCTAGGGCACACCTAGGCTTAAGCTAGGGCACCCCTAGAATTAGCCTAAAGCTAGGGATCCCCCAGTCTAAGGCGAGGGCACTCCTAGGCTTAGGCTAGGGCACCCGTGGGCTTAGTCTAGGGCACCCGTGGGCTAAGGCTAGGGCACCCCTAGGCTAAGGGTTAGGCTAGGGCACCCCTAGGCTTAGGCTAGGGCACCCCTAGGCTTAGGCTAGGACACCCCAAGGCTTAGGCTAAGGCACCCCTAGGCTTATGCTGAGGTTTAGGCTCCCCTAGCCTAAGTCTAGGGCATCCCTAGGCTTAGGCTAGGGCACCCCTAGGCTTTGGCTAGGGCACCACTAGGCTTAGGCTAAGGCTAGGGCTCCCTTAGCCTAAGGCTAGGGCACCCTTAGGCTTTGACTAGGGCACCCCTAGGCTTAGGCTAGGGCACCCGTAGGCTTAAGACAGGGCACTCCTAGGCTTAGGCTAAGGCTTGGGCTCCCCTGGTCTAAGGCTAGGGCACCCTTAGGCTTTGACTAGGGCACCCCTAGGCTTAAGCTAGGGCACCCCTAGGCTTAGGCTTAGGCTAGGGCACCCCTAGGCTTAGGCTAAGGCTTGGGCTCCACTGGTCTAAGGCTAGGTCACCCTTAGGCTTTGACTAGGGCACCCTTAGGCTTAGGCTTGGACACCACTAGGATTAGGCTAGGGCACCCCTAGGCTTAGGCTAAGGCTAGGGCTCCCCTAGCCTAAGGCTATGGCACCCCTAAGCTTAAGTCAGGGCACCCTTGGGCTTAGGCTAGGGCACCCCTAGGCTTAGGCTAGGGCACTCCTAGGCTTAGGCTGGTGCACCCCTAGGCTTAGGCTAAGGCTAGGGCTTCCCTAGCCTAAGGCTAGGACATCCCTAGGCTTAGACTAGGGCACCCGTAGGCTTAGGCTAGGGCACCCCTAGGCTTAGGTATGGAACCCCTAGGCTTATGTTAGGGCACCCCTATGCTTAGGCTAGGGCACCCCTAGGCTTAGGATAGGGAATTTCTAAGCTTAGGCTAGGGCACCCCTAGGCTTAGACTTAGGCTAGGGCTCTCCTAGCCTAAGGCTAGGGCACTCCTAGGCTTAGGCTAGGGCAGCCCCAGGCTTAGGCTAGGGCACCCCTAGGCTTAGGCTAGGGCAGCCCTACGCTTAGGCTAGGGCACCCCTAAGCTTAGGCTAGGGCATCCCTAGTCTTAGGCTAAGGCTACGGCTCCCTTAGCCTAAGGCTAGGGCACCCGTAGGCTTAGGATAATGCACCCCTAGGCTTTGGCTAGGGCACACCTAGGTTTAAGCTAAGGCTAGGGCTCCCCTAACGTAAGGCTAGGGCACCCCTAGGCTTAGGCTAGGGCACTCCTAGGCTTAGGCTAGGGCAGCGCTAGGCTTAGGCTAAGGCTTGGGCTCCCCTAATCTAAGGCTAGGGCACCCCTAGGCTTAGGCTAGGGCACCCCTAAGCTTTGGCTAGGGCACCCCTAGGTTTAGGCTAAGGCTAGGGCTCCCCTAGCCTAAGACTAGGGCACCCCTAGGCTTAGGCTAGGGCACCCCTAGGCTTAGGCTAGGGCACCCCTAGGCTTAGGCTAAGGCTTGGGCTCCCCTAGTCTAAGGCTAGGGCACCCCGAGGCTTAGGTTAGGGCACCCTTAGGCTTAGGCTAGGGCCCCCCTAGGCTTAGGCTAGGGCACCCCTAGGCTTAGGCTAGTCCACCCCTAGGCTTAGGCTAAGGCACCCCTAGGCTTACGCTAATGTTAGGGCTCCCCTAGCCTAAGGCTAGGGCACCTCTAGGCTTAGGCTAAGGCACCCCTAGGCTTTGGCTAGGGCACTCCTAGGTTTAGGCTAAGCCTAGGGCTCTCCTAGCCTAAGGCTAGGGCACCCCTAGGCTTAGGCTAGGGCACCCGTAGGCTTAGGCTAGGGCACCCCTAGGCTTAGGCTAAGGCTAGGTCACCCCTAGGCTTAGGCTACGGCACCACTATGCGGAGGCTAGGGCACCCCTAGCCTTAGGCTAGGGCACCCCTAGGCTTAGGCAAGGGCACCCCAAGGCTGAGGCTAGGGCACCCCTAATCTACAGCTAGGGCACCCCTATGTTTAGGCTAAAGCTAGGCTCCCCTAGCCTAAGGCTAGGGCACCCCTAGGCTTAGGCTAGGGCACACCTAGGCTTAAGCTAGGGCACCCCTAGAATTAGCCTAAAGCTAGGGATCCCCCAGCCTAAGGCGAGGGCACTCCTAGGCTTAGGCTAGGGCACCCGTGGGCTTAGTCTAGGGCACCCGTGGGCTAAGGCTAGGGCACCCCTAGGCTAAGGGTTAGGCTAGGGCACCCCTAGGCTTAGGCTAGGGCACCCCTAGGCTTAGGCTAGGACACCCCAAGGCTTAGGCTAAGGCACCCCTAGGCTTATGCTGAGGTTTAGGCTCCCCTAGCCTAAGTCTAGGGCATCCCTAGGCTTAGGCTAGGGCACCCCTAGGCTTTGGCTAGGGCACCACTAGGCTTAGGCTAAGGCTAGGGCTCCCTTAGCCTAAGGCTAGGGCACCCTTAGGCTTTGACTAGGGCACCCCTAGGCTTAGGCTAGGGCACCCGTAGGCTTAAGACAGGGCACTCCTAGGCTTAGGCTAAGGCTTGGGCTCCCCTGGTCTAAGGCTAGGGCACCCTTAGGCTTTGACTAGGGCACCCCTAGGCTTAAGCTAGGGCACCCCTAGGCTTAGGCTTAGGCTAGGGCACCCCTAGGCTTAGGCTAAGGCTTGGGCTCCACTGGTCTAAGGCTAGGTCACCCTTAGGCTTTGACTAGGGCACCCTTAGGCTTAGGCTTGGACACCACTAGGATTAGGCTAGGGCACCCCTAGGCTTAGGCTAAGGCTAGGGCTCCCCTAGCCTAAGGCTAGGGCACCCCTAAGCTTAAGTCAGGGCACCCTTGGGCTTAGGCTAGGGCACCCCTAGGCTTAGGCTAGGGCACTCCTAGGCTTAGGCTGGTGCACCCCTAGGCTTAGGCTAAGGCTAGGGCTTCCCTAGCCTAAGGCTAGGACATCCCTAGGCTTAGACTAGGGCACCCGTAGGCTTAGGCTAGGGCACCCCTAGGCTTAGGTATGGAACCCCTAGGCTTATGTTAGGGCACCCCTATGCTTAGGCTAGGGCACCCCTAGGCTTAGGATAGGGAATTTCTAAGCTTAGGCTAGGGCACCCCTAGGCTTAGGCTAAGGCTAGGGCTCCCCTAGCCTAAGGCTAGGGCACCCCTTGGCTTTGGTTAGGGCACCCCTAGGCTTAGGCTAGAACACCCCTAGGCTTAAGCTAGGGCACCCCTAGACTTAGGCTAAGGCTAGGGATCCCCTAGCCTAAGGCTAGGGCAATCCTAGGCTTAAGCTAGGGCAACCGTAGGCTTAGGCTAGGGCACCCCTAGGCTTAGGCTAGGGCACCCCAAGTCTTAGGCTAAGGCACCCCTATGCTTACGCTAAGGTTAGGGCTCCCCTAGCCTAAGGCTAGGGCACCTCTAGGCTTAGGCTAGGGCACCCCTAGGCTTTGGCTAGGGCACCCCTAAACTTAGGCTAGGGCACCCCTAGGCTTAGGCTAGGGCACCCCAAGGCTGAGGCTAGGGCACCCCTATACTGAGGCTAGGGCTCCCCTAGGCTTAGGCGAAGGCTAGGGCTACCCTAGCCTAAGGCTAGGGCACCTCTAAGCTTAGGCTAGGGCACCCCTAGGCTTAGGCTAGGGCACCACTAGGCTTAGGTTTAGGCTAGGGCACCCCTAGGCTTAGGCTAGGTCACCCCGAGGCTTAGGCTAGGGCACCCCAAGGCTTAGGCTAAGGCACCCCAGGGCTTACGCTAAGGTTAGGGCTCCCCATGCCTAAGGCTAGGGCACCTCTAGGCTTAGGCGAGGGCATAACTAGGCTTTGGCTAGGGCACCCCTAAGCTTAGGCTAGGAGACTCCTAGGCTTAGGCTAGGGCAGCCCTAGGCTTGGGTTAGGGCACCCCTAGCCTTAGGCTAGGGCAGCCCTAGGCTTAGGCTAGGGAACCCCTAGGCTTAGGCTAGGGTACCCCTAGGCTTAGGCTAGGACACCCCTAGGCTTAGGTATGGAACCCCTAGGCTTAGGTTAGGGCACCCCTATGCTTAGGCTAGGCACCCCTAGGATTAGGCTAGGGCACCCCTAGGCTTAGGCTAAGGCTAGGGCTCCCCTAGCCTAAGGCTAGGGCTCACCTAGGCTTAGGTTAGGGCACCCTTAGGCTTAGGCTAGGGCACCCCTAGGCTTAGGCTAGTGCACCCCTAGGCTTAGGCTAAGGCTAGGGCTTCCCTAGCCTAAGGCTAGGGCACCCCTAGGCTTAGGCTAGGGCACTCCTAGGCTTAGGCTAGGGCACCCCTAGGCTTAGGTATGGAACCCCTAGGCTTAGGTTAGGGCACCCCTATGCTTAGGCTAGTCACCCCTAGGCTTAGGCTAGGGCACCCCTAGGCTTAGGCTAGGGCACCCGTAGGTTTTGGCTAAGGCGAGGACTCCCCTAGCCTAAAGATAGGGCACCCTTAGGCTTAGGCTAAGGCTAGGGCCCCCCTAGCCTAAGGCTAGGGCACCCCTAAGCTTAGGCTAGGGCACCACTAGGTTTAGAGTAGGGCGCACCTAGGCTTAAGCTAAGGCTAGGGTTCCCTGGCCTAAGTCTAGGGCACCCCTAGGCTTAGGCTAGGGCACCCCTAGGCTTAGGCTAGGGCACACCAAGCCTGAGGCTAGGGCACCCCTAAGCTGAGGCTAGGGCACCTCTAGGCTTAGGCTAAGGCTAGGGATCCCCTAGCCTAAGGCTAGGGCACATCTAGGCTTAGGCTAGGGCAACCTAGGCTTAACCTAGGGCACCGCAAGGTTTAGGCTAAAGCTAGGCCTCCCCTATCCTAAGGCTAGGACACCCCTAGGCTTAGGCTAGGGCACCCCTAGGCTTAAGCTAAGGCACCCCTACGCTTAGCCAAAGGCTAGAGATCCCCTAGCCTAAGGAGAGGGCACTCCTAGGCTTAGGCTAGGGCATCCTTGGGCTTAGGCTAGGGCACCCGTGGGCTAAGGCTAGGGCACCCCTAGGCTAAGGTTTAGGCTAGGGCACCCCTAGGCTTAGGCTAGGGCACCCCTAGGCTTAGGCTAGGACACCCCAAGGATTAGGCTAAGGCACCCCAAGGCTTATGCAAAGGTTTAGGCTCCCCTAGCCTAAGTCTAGGGCATCTCTAGGCTTAGGCTAGGGCACCCCTAGGCTTTGTCTAGGGCACCCCTAGGCTTAGGCTAAGGCTAGGGCTCCCTTTCCCTAAGGCTAGGGCACCCTTAGGCTTTGACTAGGGCACCCCTAGGCTTAGGCTAGGGCACCCATAGGCTTAGGCTAAGGCTTGGGCTCCCCTGGTCTAAGGCTAGGGCACCCTTAGGCTTTGACTAGGGCACCCCTAGGCTTAGGCTAGGGCACCCCTAGGCTTAAGCTAGGGCACCCCTAGGCTTAGGCTTAGGCTAGGGCACCCCTAGGCTTAGGCTAAGGCTTGGGCTCCCCTGGCCTAAGGCTAGGGCACCCTTAGGCTTTGACTAGGGCACCCCTAGGCTTAGGCTAGGGCACCCCTAGGCTTAGGCTAAGGCTAGGGCTCCGCTAGCCTAAGGCTAGGGCACCCCTAAGCTTAAGTTAGGGCACCCTTAGGCTTAGGCTAGGGCACCCCTAGGCTTAGGCTAGGGCACTCCTAGGTGTAGGCTAGTGCACACCTAGGCTTAGGCTAAGGCTAGGGCTTCCCTAGCCTAAGGCTAGGACATCCCTAGGCTTAGGCTAGGGCACCCCTAGGCTTAGGCTAGGGCAATCCTAGGCTAGACTAAGGCTAGGGAACCCCTAGCCTAAGGCTACGGCACCCCGAAGCTCAGGCTAGGGGACCCCTAGGCTTAGGCTAGGGCACCCCTAGGCTTAGGCTCAGGCACCCCTAGGATTAGGCTAAGACTAGTGCTCCCCTAGCCTAAGGCTAGGGCACCTCTAGGCTTAGGCTAGGGCACCCATATGCTTAGGCTAGGGCAGCCCTAGGCTTAGGCTAAGGCTAGGGGACTCCTAGGCTTAGGCTAAGGCACCACTAGGCTTAGGCTAGGGCACCCCTAGGCTTACGCTAGGGCATCCCTAGGCTTAGGCTAGGGCACCCCTAAGCTTAGGCTAAGGCTAGGTCACCCCTAGGCTTACGCTAAGGCACCACTAGGCTTAGGCTAGGGCACCCCTAGGCTTAGGCTAGGGGACCCCTAGGCTTATGCTAAGGCACCACTAGGTTAAGGCTAGGGCACTCCTAGGCATAGGCTAGGGCACCCCTAGGCTAAGGCTAAGGCTAGGGCTCCTCTAGCCTAACGCTAGGGCATCCCTAGGCTTGGGATAGGGCACCCCTAGGCTTTGGCTAGGGCAACCCTAGGTATAGGCTAGGGCACCCCTAGGCTTCGGCTAAGGCGAGGACTCTCCTAGCCTAAGGATAGGGCACCCCTAGGCTTAGGCTAAGGCTAGGGCTCCCCTAGCCAAAGGCTAGGGCACCCATAAGCTTAGGCTAGGGCACCCCTAGGTTTGGGCTAGGCTGCCCCAAGTCTTAGGCTAAGGCTAGGGCTCCCCTGGCCTAAGGCTAGGGCACCCCTAGGCTTTGGCTAGGGCACCCCTAGGCTTAGGCTAGGGCACCCCTAGGCTTAGGCTAGGGCACCCCTATGTTTAGGCTAGGGCGCCCCTAGGCTTAGGCTAAGGCTAGGGCTCCCCTAGCCTAAGTCTAGGGGACCCCTAGGATTACGCTGGGGAACGCCTAGGCTTAGGAAAAGGCTAGGGCTCCCGTAGCCTAAGGCTAAGGCACCCCTAGGTTTAGGCTAGGGCACCCCTAGGCTTAGGCTAGGGCACCCTTAGGCTTAGGCTAGGGCATCCCTAGGCTTAGGTTAGGGCACCCCTAGACTCAGGCTATGACACCCCCAGGCTTAGGCAAGGGCAATCCTAGGCTAGACTAACGCTAGGGCTCCCCTATCCTCAGGCTAGGGCACCCGTAGGCTCAGGCTAGGGCACCCCTAGCCTTAGGCCAGGGCACCCCTAGGCTTAGGCTAGGGCACCCCTAGGCTTTGGCTAGGGCACCCCTAGGCTTAGACTTAGGCTAGGGCTCTCCTAGCCTAAGGCTAGGGCACTCCTAGGCTTAGGCTAGGGCAGCCCCAGGCTTAGGCTAGGGCACCCCTAGGCTTAGGCTAGGGCAGCCCTACGCTTAGGCTAGGGCACCCCTAAGCTTAGGCTAGGGCATCCCTAGTCTTAGGCTAAGGCTACGGCTCCCTTAGCCTAAGGCTAGGGCACCCGTAGGCTTAGGATAATGCACCCCTAGGCTTTGGCTAGGGCACACCTAGGTTTAAGCTAAGGCTAGGGCTCCCCTAACGTAAGGCTAGGGCACCCCTAGGCTTAGGCTAGGGCACTCCTAGGCTTAGGCTAGGGCAGCGCTAGGCTTAGGCTAAGGCTTGGGCTCCCCTAATCTAAGGCTAGGGCACCCCTAGGCTTAGGCTAGGGCACCCCTAAGCTTTGGCTAGGGCACCCCTAGGTTTAGGCTAAGGCTAGGGCTCCCCTAGCCTAAGGCTAGGGCACCCCTAGGCTTAGGCTAGGGCACCCCTAGGCTTAGGCTAGGGCACCCCTAGGCTTAGGCTAAGGCTTGGGCTCCCCTAGTCTAAGGCTAGGGCACCCCGAGGCTTAGGTTAGGGCACCCTTAGGCTTAGGCTAGGGCCCCCCTAGGCTTAGGCTAGGGCACCCCTAGGCTTAGGCTAGTCCACCCCTAGGCTTAGGCTAAGGCACCCCTAGGCTTTGGCTAGGGCACTCCTAGGTTTAGGCTAAGCCTAGGGCTCTCCTAGCCTAAGGCTAGGGCACCCCTAGGCTTAGGCTAGGGCACCCGTAGGCTTAGGCTAGGGCACCCCTAGGCTTAGGCTAAGGCTAGGTCACCCCTAGGCTTAGGCTAAGGCACCACTATGCGGAGGCTAGGGCACCCCTAGCCTTAGGCTAGGGCACCCCTAGGCTTAGGCAAGGGCACCCCAAGGCTGAGGCTAGGGCACCCCTAATCTACGGCTAGGGCACCCCTATGTTTAGGCTAAAGCTAGGCTCCCCTAGCCTAAGGCTAGGGCACCCCTAGGCTTAGGCTAGGGCACACCTAGGCTTAAGCTAGGGCACCCCTAGAATTAGCCTAAAGCTAGGGATCCCCCAGTCTAAGGCGAGGGCACTCCTAGGCTTAGGCTAGGGCACCCGTGGGCTTAGTCTAGGGCACCCGTGGGCTAAGGTTAGGGCACCCCTAGGCTAAGGGTTAGGCTAGGGCACCCCTAGGCTTAGGCTAGGGCACCCCTAGGCTTAGGCTAGGACACCCCAAGGCTTAGGCTAAGGCACCCCTAGGCTTATGCTGAGGTTTAGGCTCCCCTAGCCTAAGTCTAGGGCATCCCTAGGCTTAGGCTAGGGCACCCCTAGGCTTTGGCTAGGGCACCACTAGGCTTAGGCTAAGGCTAGGGCTCCCTTAGCCTAAGGCTAGGGCACCCTTAGGCTTTGACTAGGGCACCCCTAGGCTTAGGCTAGGGCACCCGTAGGCTTAAGACAGGGCACTCCTAGGCTTAGGCTAAGGCTTGGGCTCCCCTGGTCTAAGGCTAGGGCACCCTTAGGCTTTGACTAGGGCACCCCTAGGCTTAAGCTAGGGCACCCCTAGGCTTAGGCTTAGGCTAGGGCACCCCTAGGCTTAGGCTAAGGCTTGGGCTCCACTGGTCTAAGGCTAGGTCACCCTTAGGCTTTGACTAGGGCACCCTTAGGCTTAGGCTTGGACACCACTAGGATTAGGCTAGGGCACCCCTAGGCTTAGGCTAAGGCTAGGGCTCCCCTAGCCTAAGGCTAGGGCACCCCTAAGCTTAAGTCAGGGCACCCTTGGGCTTAGGCTAGGGCACCCCTAGGCTTAGGCTAGGGCACTCCTAGGCTTAGGCTGGTGCACCCCTAGGCTTAGGCTAAGGCTAGGGCTTCCCTAGCCTAAGGCTAGGACATCCCTAGGCTTAGACTAGGGCACCCGTAGGCTTAGGCTAGGGCACCCCTAGGCTTAGGTATGGAACCCCTAGGCTTATGTTAGGGCACCCCTATGCTTAGGCTAGGGCACCCCTAGGCTTAGGATAGGGAATTTCTAAGCTTAGGCTAGGGCACCCCTAGGCTTAGGCTAAGGCTAGGGCTCCCCTAGCCTAAGGCTAGGGCACCCCTTGGCTTTGGTTAGGGCACCCCTAGGCTTAGGCTAGAACACCCCTAGGCTTAAGCTAGGGCACCCCTAGACTTAGGCTAAGGCTAGGGATCCCCTAGCCTAAGGCTAGGGCAATCCTAGGCTTAAGCTAGGGCAACCGTAGGCTTAGGCTAGGGCACCCCTAGGCTTAGGCTAGGGCACCCCAAGTCTTAGGCTAAGGCACCCCTATGCTTACGCTAAGGTTAGGGCTCCCCTAGCCTAAGGCTAGGGCACCTCTAGGCTTAGGCTAGGGCACCCCTAGGCTTTGGCTAGGGCACCCCTAAACTTAGGCTAGGGCACCCCTAGGCTTAGGCTAGGGCACCCCAAGGCTGAGGCTAGGGCACCCCTATACTGAGGCTAGGGCTCCCCTAGGCTTAGGCGAAGGCTAGGGCTACCCTAGCCTAAGGCTAGGGCACCTCTAAGCTTAGGCTAGGGCACCCCTAGGCTTAGGCTAGGGCACCACTAGGCTTAGGTTTAGGCTAGGGCACCCCTAGGCTTAGGCTAGGTCACCCCGAGGCTTAGGCTAGGGCACCCCAAGGCTTAGGCTAAGGCACCCCAGGGCTTACGCTAAGGTTAGGGCTCCCCATGCCTAAGGCTAGGGCACCTCTAGGCTTAGGCGAGGGCATAACTAGGCTTTGGCTAGGGCACCCCTAAGCTTAGGCTAGGAGACTCCTAGGCTTAGGCTAGGGCAGCCCTAGGCTTGGGTTAGGGCACCCCTAGCCTTAGGCTAGGGCAGCCCTAGGCTTAGGCTAGGGAACCCCTAGGCTTAGGCTAGGGCACCCCTAGGCTTAGGCTAGGACACCCCTAGGCTTAGGCTAGGACACCCCTAGGCTTAGGTATGGAACCCCTAGGCTTAGGTTAGGGCACCCCTATGCTTAGGCTAGGCACCCCTAGGATTAGGCTAGGGCACCCCTAGGCTTAGGCTAAGGCTAGGGCTCCCCTAGCCTAAGGCTAGGGCTCACCTAGGCTTAGGTTAGGGCACCCTTAGGCTTAGGCTAGGGCACCCCTAGGCTTAGGCTAGTGCACCCCTAGGCTTAGGCTAAGGCTAGGGCTTCCCTAGCCTAAGGCTAGGGCACCCCTAGGCTTAGGCTAGGGCACTCCTAGGCTTAGGCTAGGGCACCCCTAGGCTTAGGTATGGAACCCCTAGGCTTAGGTTAGGGCACCCCTATGCTTAGGCTAGTCACCCCTAGGCTTAGGCTAGGGCACCCCTAGGCTTAGGCTAGGGCACCCGTAGGTTTTGGCTAAGGCGAGGACTCCCCTAGCCTAAAGATAGGGCACCCCTAGGCTTAGGCTAAGGCTAGGGCCCCCCTAGCCTAAGGCTAGGGCACCCCTAAGCTTAGGCTAGGGCACCACTAGGTTTAGAGTAGGGCGCACCTAGGCTTAAGCTAAGGCTAGGGTTCCCTGGCCTAAGTCTAGGGCACCCCTAGGCTTAGGCTAGGGCACCCCTAGGCTTAGGCTAGGGCACACCAAGCCTGAGGCTAGGGCACCCCTAAGCTGAGGCTAGGGCACCTCTAGGCTTAGGCTAAGGCTAGGGATCCCCTAGCCTAAGGCTAGGGCACATCTAGGCTTAGGCTAGGGCAACCTAGGCTTAACCTAGGGCACCGCAAGGTTTAGGCTAAAGCTAGGCCTCCCCTATCCTAAGGCTAGGACACCCCTAGGCTTAGGCTAGGGCACCCCTAGGCTTAAGCTAAGGCACCCCTACGCTTAGCCAAAGGCTAGAGATCCCCTAGCCTAAGGAGAGGGCACTCCTAGGCTTAGGCTAGGGCATCCTTGGGCTTAGGCTAGGGCACCCGTGGGCTAAGGCTAGGGCACCCCTAGGCTAAGGTTTAGGCTAGGGCACCCCTAGGCTTAGGCTAGGGCACCCCTAGGCTTAGGCTAGGACACCCCAAGGATTAGGCTAAGGCACCCCAAGGCTTATGCAAAGGTTTAGGCTCCCCTAGCCTAAGTCTAGGGCATCTCTAGGCTTAGGCTAGGGCACCCCTAGGCTTTGTCTAGGGCACCCCTAGGCTTAGGCTAAGGCTAGGGCTCCCTTTCCCTAAGGCTAGGGCACCATTAGGCTTTGACTAGGGCACCCCTAGGCTTAGGCTAGGGCACCCATAGGCTTAGGCTAAGGCTTGGGCTCCCCTGGTCTAAGGCTAGGGCACCCTTAGGCTTTGACTAGGGCACCCCTAGGCTTAGGCTAGGGCACCCCTAGGCTTAAGCTAGGGCACCCCTAGGCTTAGGCTTAGGCTAGGGCACCCCTAGGCTTAGGCTAAGGCTTGGGCTCCCCTGGCCTAAGGCTAGGGCACCCTTAGGCTTTGACTAGGGCACCCCTAGGCTTAGGCTAGGGCACCCCTAGGCTTAGGCTAAGGCTAGGGCTCCGCTAGCCTAAGGCTAGGGCACCCCTAAGCTTAAGTTAGGGCACCCTTAGGCTTAGGCTAGGGCACCCCTAGGCTTAGGCTAGGGCACTCCTAGGCGTAGGCTAGTGCACACCTAGGCTTAGGCTAAGGCTAGGGCTTCCCTAGCCTAAGGCTAGGACATCCCTAGGCTTAGGCTAGGGCACCCCTAGGCTTAGGCTAGGGCAATCCTAGGCTAGACTAAGGCTAGGGAACCCCTAGCCTAAGGCTACGGCACCCCGAAGCTCAGGCTAGGGGACCCCTAGGCTTAGGCTAGGGCACCCCTAGGCTTAGGCTCAGGCACCCCTAGGATTAGGCTAAGACTAGTGCTCCCCTAGCCTAAGGCTAGGGCACCTCTAGGCTTAGGCTAGGGCACCCATATGCTTAGGCTAGGGCAGCCCTAGGCTTAGGCTAAGGCTAGGGGACTCCTAGGCTTAGGCTAAGGCACCACTAGGCTTAGGCTAGGGCACCCCTAGGCTTACGCTAGGGCATTCCTAGGCTTAGGCTAGGGCACCCCTAAGCTTAGGCTAAGGCTAGGTCACCCCTAGGCTTACGCTAAGGCACCACTAGGCTTAGGCTAGGGCACCCCTAGGCTTAGGCTAGGGGACCCCTAGGCTTATGCTAAGGCACCACTAGGTTAAGGCTAGGGCACTCCTAGGCATAGGCTAGGGCACCCATAGGCTTAGGCTAAGGCTACGGCTTCCCTAGCCTCATTCTAAGGCACCCCTAGACTCAGGTTAGGGCACCCGTAGGCTCAGGCTAGGTTACCCCTGGGCTCAGGCTAGGGCAGCCCTAGGCTTAGGCTAGGGCAACCCTAGGCTTAGGCTAGGGCACCCATAGTCTTAGGCTAAGGCTAGGGCTCCCCTAGTCTAAGGCTAGGGCACCCCTAGGCTTAGGCTAGGGCACCCCTAAGCTTAGGCTAGGGAACCCCTAGCCTAAGGCTAGGGCACCCCTAGGCTTAGGTTAGGGCACCCCTAGGCTTAGGCTGGGGTACCCTAAGGCTTAAGCTAGGGCACCCGTAGGCTTAGGCTAAGGCTAGGGCTCCCCTGGCCTAAGGCTAGGTCACACCTAGGCTTAGGCTAGGGCAACCCTAGGCTTAGGCTAGGGAACCCCTAGCCTAAGGCTAGGGCACCCCTAGGCTTAGGTTAGGGCACCCCTAGGCTTAGGCTGGGGTACCCTTAGGCTTAAGCTAGGGCACCCGTAGGCTTAGGCTAAGGCTAGGGCTCCCCTGGCCTAAGGCTAGTTCACACCTAGGCTTAGGCTAGGGCACCCCTAGGCGTAGACTAGGGTACCTCTAGGCTTTGGAAAAGGTTAGGGGTCACCTAGCCTAACGCTAGGGCACCCCTTGGCTTAGGCTAGGGCACCCCTAGGCTTAGGCTGGGGCACCCCTAGGTTTTAGCTAGGGCTCCCCTAGGCTTAGGCAAAGGCTACGGCTCCCCTAGCCTCAGGCTAGTGCACCCCTAGACTCAGGCTATGACACCCCTAGGCTTAGGCTAGGGCAATACTAGGCTAGACTAACGCTATGGCTCCCCTATCATCAGGCTAGGGTACCCATAGGCTCAAGCTAGGGCACCCCTAGGCTCAGGCTAGGGCACCCTAGGCTTAGGCTATGGCAACCCTAGGTTCAGGCTAAGGCTAGGGCTCCCCTAGCCTAAGGCTAGAGCACCCGTAGGCTTAGGCTAGGGCAATCCTAGGCTAGACTAACGCTAGGGCTCCCCTATCCTCATGCTAGGGCTCCCCTAGCCTCAGCCTAGCTCACCCCTAGGCTTAGGCTAGGGCACACCTAGGGTGAGGCTAGGGCACCCCTAGGCTTAGGTTAAGGCTAGGGATCCCCTAGCCTAAGGCTAAGGCACCCCTAGGCTTAGGCTAGGGCACCCCTTGGCTTAGGCCAGCGCACCCCTAGGCTTAGGCCAGGGCACCCCTAGGCTTAGGCTCGGGCACCCCGAGGGTTAGGCTAAGGCTAGGGCTCCCCTAGCCTAAGGCTAGGGCACCCTAGGCTTAGGGTTGGGCACCCATAGGCTTAGGCTTGGGCACCCCTAGGCTTAGGCTAAGGCTAGGGGACTCCTAGGCTTAGGCTACGGCACCCCTAGGCTTAGGCTAGGGCACCCCAAGGCTTAGGCTAAGGCACCCCTAGGCTTAGGCTAGGGCACCCCTAGGCTTAGGCTAGGGCACCCCTTGGCTTAGGCCAGCGCACCCCTAGGCTTAGGCCAGGGCACCCCTAGGCTTAGGCTCGGGCACCCCGAGGGTTAGGCTAAGGCTAGGGCTCCCCTAGCCTAAGGCTAGGGCTCCCTAGGCTTAGGGTTGGGCACCCATAGGCTTAGGCTTGGGCACCCCTAGGCTTAGGCTAAGGCTAGGGGACTCCTAGGCTTAGGCTACGGCACCCCTAGGCTTAGGCTAGGGCACCCCAAGGCTTAGGCTAAGGCACCCCTAGGCTTAGGCTAGGGCACCCCTAGGCTTAGGCTAAGGCTAGGTCACCCCTAGGCTTATGATGAGGTACCACTAGGCTTAGGCTAGGGCACCCCTTGGCTTAGACTGGGCACAACTAGGCTGAGGCTAGTGCACCCGTAAGCTGAGGCTAGGGCACCACTAGGCTTATTCTATGGCTAGGGATACCATACCCTAGGGTAGGGCACCCCTAGGCTTAGGCTAGGGCACCCCTAGGCATAGGCTAAGGCTAGGGCTCCCCTAGCCTAAGGCTAGGGCACCCCTAGGCTTAGGCTGGGGTACCCGTAGGCTTAGGCTAGGGCAATTCTAGGCTAGACTAAGGCTAGGGCTCCCCTAGCCTAAGGCTACGGCACCCCGAGGCTCAGGCTAGGGCACCCCTAGGCTTAGGTTAGGGCACCCCTAGGATTAGGCTAAGACTAGTGCTCCCCTAGCCTAAGGCTAGGGCACCCCTAGGCTTAGGCTAGGGCACCCATATGCTTAGGCTAGGGCAGCCCTAGGCTTAGGCTAAGGCTAGGGGACTCTTAGGCTTAGGCTAACGCACCCCTAGGCTTACGCTAGGGCACCCCTAGGCTTAGGCTAGGGCACCCCTAAGCTTAGGCTAAGGCTAGGTAACCCCTAGGCTTAGGCTAAGGCACCACTAGGCTTAGGCTAGGGCACCCCTAGGCTTAGGCTAGGGGACCCCTAGGCTTAGGCTAAGGCACCACTAGGCTTAGGCTAGGGCACCCCTAGGCTTAGGCTAGGGCACCCCTAGGCTTAGGCTAAGGCTACGGCTTCCCTAGCCTCATTCTAGGGCACCCCTAGACTCAGGCTAGGGCACCCGTAGGCTCAGGCTAGGTTACCCCTAGGCTCAGGCTAGGGCAGCCCTAGGCTTAGGCTAGGGCAACCCTAGGCTTAGGCTAGGGCACCCCTAGTCTTAGGCTAAGGCTAGGGCTCCCCTAGTCTAAGGCTAGGGCACCCCTAGGCTTAGGCTAGGGCACCCCTAGGCTTAGGCTGGGGTACCCTTAGGCTTAAGCTAGGGCACCCGTAGGCTTAGGCTAAGGCTAGGGCTCCCTGGCCTAAGGCTAGGACATCCCTAGGCTTAGGCTAGGGCACCCCTAGGCTTAGGCTAGGGCACCCCTAGGCTTAGGCTACGGCTTGGGCTCCCCTGGTCTAAGGCTAGGGCACCCTTAGTCTTTGACTAGGTCACCCCTAGGCTTAGGTTGGGCACCCCTAGGCTTAGGCTAAGGCTAGGGCTCTGCTAGCCTAAGGCTAGGGCACCCCTAAGCTCAAGTTTGTGCACCCTTAGGCTTAGGCTAGGGCACCCCTAGGCTTAGGCTAGGGCACTCCTAGGTGTAGGCTAGTGCACCCCTAGGCTTAGGCTAAGGCTAGGGCTTCCCTAGCCTAAGGCTAGGACATCCCTAGGCTTAGGCTAGGGCACCCCTAGGCTTAGGCTAGGGCACCCCTAGGCTTAGGTATGGAACCCCTAGGCTTATGTTAGGTCACCCCTATGCTTAGGCTAGGGCACCCCTAGACGTAGGCTAGGGCACCCCTAGGCTTAGGCTGAGGCACAACTAGGCTTAGGCTAAGGCTAGGGCTCCCCTAGCCTAAGGTTAGGGCAACCCTAGGCTTAGGCTAGGCACCCCTAGATTTAGGCTAGGGCACCCCTAGGCTTAGGCTAGGGCACACCTAGGCTTAGGCTAAGGCTAGGGCTCCTCTAGCCTAACGCTAGGGCATCCCTAGGCTTGGGCTAGGGCACCCCAAGGCTTAGGCTAGGGCACCCCTAGGTATAGGCTAATGCACCCCTATGCTTCGGTTAAGGCGAGGACTCCCCTAGCCTAAGGATAGGGCACCCCTAGGCTTAGGCTAAGGCCAGGGCTCCCCTAGCCAAAGGCTAGGGCACCCATAAGCTTAGGCTAGGGCACCCCTAAGGTTAGGCTAGGGTGCCCCAAGGCTTAGGCTAAGGCTAGGGCTCCCCTGGCCTAAGGCTAGGGCACCCCTAGGCTTAGGCTAGGGCACCCCAAGGCTTAGGGTAGGGCACCCCTAGGTTTAGGCTAGGGTGCCCCAAGGCTTAGGCTAAGGCTAGGGCTCCCCTGGCCTAAGGCTAGGGCACCCCTAGGTTTAGGCTAGGGCACCCCTAGGCTTAGGCTAGGGCACCCTTAGGCTTAGGCTAGGGCACCCCTAGGCTTAGGTTAGGGCACCCCTAGACTCAGGCTATGACACCCCCAGGCTTAGGCAAGGGCAATCCTAGGCTAGACTAACGCTAGGGCTCCCCTATCCTCAGGCTAGGGCACCCGTAGGCTCAGGCTAGGGCACCCCTAGGCTTAGGCCAGGGCACCCCTAGGCTTAGGCCAGGGCATCCCTAGGCTTAGGCTAGGGCACCCCTAAGCTTAGGCTAGGGCACCCCTAGGCTTAGGCTAGGGAACCCCTAGGCTCAGGCTATGGCACCCCTAGGCTTAGGCTAGGGCAATCCTAGGCTAGACTAAGGCTAGGGAACCCCTAGCCTAAGGCTACGGCACCCCGAGGCTCAGGCTAGGGGACCCCTAGGCTTAGGCTAGGGCACCCCTAGGCTTAGGCTCAGGCACCCCTAGGATTAGGCTAAGACTAGTGTTCCCCTAGCCTAAGGCTAGGGCACCTCTAGGCTTAGGCTAGGGCACACATATGCTTAGGCTAGGGCAGCCCTAGGCTTAGGCTAAGGCTAGGGGACTCCTAGGCTTAGGCTAAGGCACCACTAGGCTTAGGCTAGGGCACCCCTAGGCTTACGCTAGGGCACCCCTAGGCTTAGGCTAGGGCACCCCTAAGCTTAGGCTAAGGCTAGGTCACCCCTAGGCTTACGCTAAGGCACCACTAGGCTTAGGCTAGGGCACCCCTAGGCTTAGGCTAGGGGACCCCTAGGCTTATGCTAAGGCACCACTAGGTTAAGGCTAGGGCACTCCTAGGCATAGGCTAGGGCACCCATAGGCTTAGGCTAAGGCTACGGCTTCCCTAGCCTCATTCTAAGGCACCCCTAGACTCAGGTTAGGGCACCCGTAGGCTCAGGCTAGGTTACCCCTAGGCTCAGGCTAGGGCAGCCCTAGGCTTAGGCTAGGGCAACCCTAGGCTTAGGCTAGGGCACCCATAGTCTTAGGCTAAGGCTAGGGTTCCCCTAGTCTAAGGCTAGGGCACCCCTAGGCTTAGGCTAGGGCACCCCTAAGCTTAGGCTAGGGAACCCCTAGCCTAAGGCTAGGGCACCCCTAGGCTTAGGTTAGGGCACCCCTAGGCTTAGGCTGGGGTACCCTTAGGCTTAAGCTAGGGCACCCGTAGGCTTAGGCTAAGGCTAGGGCTCCCATGGCCTAAGGCTAGGTCACACCTAGGCTTAGGCTAGGGCAACCCTAGGCTCAGGCTAGGGCACCCCTAGGCGTAGACTAGGGTACTACTAGGCTTTGGAAAAGGTTAGGGGTCACCTAGCCTAACGCTAGGGCACCCCTTGGCTTAGGCTAGGGCACCCCTAGGCTTAGGCTAGGGCACCCCTAGGTTTTAGCTAGGGCTCCCCTAGGCTTAGGCAAAGGCTACGGCTCCCCTAGCCTCAGGCTAGTGCACCCCTAGACTCAGGCTATGACACCCCTAGGCTTAGGCTAGGGCAATACTAGGCTAGACTAACGCTATGGCTCCCCTATCATCAGGCTAGGGTACCCGTAGGCTCAGGCTAGGGCACCCCTAGGCTCAGGCTAGGGCACCCTAGGCTTAGGCTATGGCAACCCTAGGTTCAGGCTAAGGCTAGGGCTCCCCTAGCCTAAGGCTAGAGCACCCGTAGGCTTAGGCTAGGGCAATCCTAGGCTAGACTAACGCTAGGGCTCCCCTATCCTCATGCTAGGGCTCCCCTAGCCTCAGCCTAGCTCACCCCTAGGCTTAGGCTAGGGCACACCTAGGGTGAGGCTAGGGCACCCCTAGGCTTAGGTTAAGGCTAGGGATCCCCTAGCCTAAGGCTAGGGCACCCCTAGGCTTAGGCTAGGGCACCCCTTGGCTTAGGCCAGCGCACCCCTAGCCTTAGGCCAGGGCACCCCTAGGCTTAGGCTCGGGCACCCCGAGGGTTAGGCTAAGGCTAGGGCTCCCCTAGCCTAAGGCTAGGGCACCCTAGGCTTAGGGTTGGGCACCCATAGGCTTAGGCTAGGGCACCCCTAGGCTTAGGCTAAGGCTAGGGGACTCCTAGGCTTAGGCTACGGCACCCCTAGGCTTAGGCTAGGGCACCCCAAGGCTTAGGCTAAGGCACCCCTAGGCTTAGGCTAGGGCACCCCTAGGCTTAGGCTAAGGCTAGGTCACCCCTAGGCTTATGATGAGGTACCACTAGGCTTAGGCTAGGGCACCCCTTGGCTTAGACTGGGCACAACTAGGCTGATGCTAGTGCACCCGTAAGCTGAGGCTAGGGCACCACTAGGCTTATTCTATGGCTAGGGCTACCATACCCTAGGGTAGGGCACCCCTAGGCTTAGGCTAGGGCACCCCTAGGCATAGGCTAAGGCTAGGGCTCCCCTAGCCTAAGGCTAGGGCACCCCTAGGCTTAGGCTGGGGTACCCCTAGGCTTAAGCTAGGGTACCCGTAGGCTTAGGCTAAGGCTAGGGTTCCCCTAGCCTAAGGCTAGGGCACCCCTAGGCTTAAGGTAGGGCACCCCTAGGCTTTGGCTAGGGCACCCCTAGGCTTAGGATAGGGAACTTCTAAGCTTAGGCTAGGGCACCCCTAGGCTTAGGCTAAGGCTAGGGCTCCCCTAGCCTAAGGCTAGGGCACCCCTAGGCTTTGGCTAGGGCACCCCTAGGCTTAGGCTACAGCACCCCTAGGCTTAAGCTAGGGCACCCCCAGACTTAGGCTAAGGCTAGGGATCCCCTAGCCTAAGGCTAGGGCAATCCTAGGCTTAGGCTAGGGCAACGGTAGGCTTAGGCTAGGGCACCCCTAGGCCTAGGCTTGGGCACCCCAAGGCTTAGGCTAAGGCACCCCTAGGCTTACGCTAAGGTTAGGGCTCCCCTAGCCTAAGGCTAGGGCACCTCTAGGCTTAGGCTAGGGCACATCTAGGCTTTGGCTAGGGCACCCCTAGGCTTAGGCTAGGGCACCCCTAGGCTGAGGCTAGGGCACCCCTAGGCTTAGGCTAGGGCACCCAAAAGCTGAGGCTAGGGCACCCCTATGCTGAGGCTAGGGCAACCCTAGGCTTAGGCTAAGGCTAGGGCTACCCTAGCCTAAGGCTAGGGCACCTCTAAGCTTAGGTTAGGGCACCCCTAGGCTTAGGCTAGGGTACCCCGAGTCTTAGGCTAGGGCACCCCAAGGCTTAGGCTAAGGCACCCCTAGGCTTACGCTAAGGTTAGGGCTCCCCTTGCCTAAGGCTTGGGCACCTCTAGGCTTAGGCTAGGGCATAACTAGGCTTTGGCTAGGGCACCCCTAGGCTTAGGCTAGGGCACTCCTAGGCTTAGGCTAGGGCAGCCCTAGGCTTGGGTTAGGGCACCCCTAGCCTTAGGCTAGGGCAGCACTAGGCTTAGGCTAGGGCACCCCTAGGCTTAGGCTAGGGCAACCCTAGGCTTAGGCTAAGGCTAGGGCTCCCCTAGCCTAAGTCTAGGGCACCCCTACGTTTAGGATTTGGCACCCCTATGCTTTCGCTAGGGCACCCCTAGGTTTAGGCTAAGGCTAGGGCTCTCCTAGCCTAAGGCTAGGGCACCCCTAAGCTTAGGTTAGGGCACTCCTAGGCTTAGGCTAGGGCAGCCCTACGCTTAGGCTAGGGCAGCCCTAGGATTGGGCTAAGTCTATGGCTCCCTTAGTCTAAGGCTAGGGCACCCATAGGCTTGGGCTAGGGCACCCCTAGGCTTAGGCTAGGGCACCCCTAGGATTAGGCTAAGGCTAGGGCTCCCAGAGCCTAAGGCTAGGGCACCCCTTGGCTTAGGCTAGGGCACTCCTAGGCTTAGGCTAGGGCACCCGAAAGCTCAGGCTAGGGCACCCCTAGGCTTAGGCTAGGGCACCCCTAGCGTTAGGCTAAGGCTTGGGCTCCCGTAGTCTAAGGCTAGGGCACCCTTAGGCTTAGACTAGGGCACCCCTAGGCTTAGGCTAGGGCACCCCTAGGCTTAAGCTAGGGCACCCCAAGCTTAGGCTAGGACACCACTAGGCTTAGGCTAGGGCACCCCTAGGCTTAGGCTAAGGCTAGGGCTCCCCTAGCCTAAGGCCAAGGCACGCCAAGGCTGAGGCTAGGGCACCCTGAGGCTTAGGCTAGGGCACCCCTTGGCTTAGGAAAATGTTAGGGCTCCCCTAGCCTAAGGCTAGGGCACCTCTAGGCTTAGGCTAGAGCACCCCTAGGCTTAGGCTAGGGCACCCCTAGGCTTAGGCTAAGGCTAGGGCTCCCCTAGCCTCAGGCTAGTGCACCCCTAGACTAAACTATGGTACCCCTAAGCTTAGGCTAGGGCACCCCTAGGCTAAGGCTAGGGCACCCGTAAGCTTAGGCTAAGGCTAGGGCTCCCCTAGCCTAAGGCTATAGCAGCCCTAGGCTTAGGCTAGGGCACCCCTAGGCTTAGGCTAGGCCACCCCTAGGCTTAGGCTAAGGCTAGGGCTAACCTAGGCTTAGGCTAGAGCACCCCTAGGCTTAGGCTAAGGAACCGCTAGAGTAAGGCTAGGGCACCCCTAGGCTTAGGCTAGGGCACCTCTAGGCTTAGGCTAGGGCACCCGTACACTTAGGCTAAGGCAACGGCTCCCCTAGCCTCAGGCAAGGACACCCCTAGACTCAGGCTAGGGCACCCGTTAGCTTAGGCTAGGACAATCCTAGGCTTAGGCTAAGTCTAGGGCTCCCCTATGCTCAGGCTAGGGCACCCCTATGCTCAGGTTAGGGCTCCCCTAGCCTAAGGCTAGGGCACCCCTAGGCTTAGACTAGGGCACCCCTAGGCTTAGGCTAGGGCTCCCCTAGGCTTAGGCTAGGGCTCCCCTAGGCTTAGGCTATGGCTGCGGCTCCCCTTGCCTCAGGCTAGTGCACCACTAGACTCAGGCTATGGCACCCCTAGACTTAGGCTAGGGCAAACCTAGGCTAGACTAACGTTAGGGCTCCCCTAGCCTCACGCTAGGGCACCCATAGTCTCAGGCTAGGGCACCCCTAGGCTTAGGCTAGGGCACCCATAGGCTTAGGCTAAGGCTATGGCTCCCCTAGCCTCAGGCTAGGGCACCCCTAGACTTACGCTAGGGCACCCCTAGGCTTAGGTTAGGGCACCCCTAGGCTTAGGCTAGGGCACCCCTAGTCTTAGGCTAAGGCTAGGGCTCCCCTATGCTAAGGCTAGGGCACCTCTAGCCTAAAGCTAGGGCACCCCTAGGCTTAGGCTAGGGCACCCCTAGGCTTAGGCTAGGGCACCCCTAGGCTTAGGCTAAGGAAAGGGCTCCCCTAGCCTATGGCTAGGGCACCCTTAGGCTTAGGGTAGGGCACCCCTAGGCTTAGGCAAAGGCAACCCTAGGCTTAGGCAAAGGCACCCCTAGGCTTAGGCTAGGGCACCCCTAGGCTTAGGCTAGGGCACCCCTAGGCTTAGGCTAGGGCACCCCTAGGCTTAAGCTACGGCACCCGTAGGCTTAGGCTAAGGCTAGGGTTCCCATAGCCCAAGGCTAGGGCACCCCTAGGTTTAGGCTAGGGCACCCCTAGGCTTTGGCTAGGGCACCCCTAGGCTTAGGATAGGGAACTTCTAAGCTTAGGCTAGGTCACCCCTAGGCTTTGGCTAGGGCAGCCCTAGGCTTAGGCTAGAGCACCCCTAGGCTTAGGTATGGAACCCCTAGGCTTATGGTAGGGCACCCCTATGCTTAGGCTAGGGCACCCATAGACGTAGGCTAGGGCACCCCTAGGCTTAGGCTGGGGCACACCTAGGCTTAGGCTAAGGCTAGGGCTCCCCTAGCCTAAGGTTAGGGCAACCCTAGGCTTAGGCTAGGCACCCCTAGACTTAGGCTAGGGCAACCCTAGGCTTAGGCTAGGGCACCCCTAGGCTTAGGCTAAGGCTAGGGCTCCTCTAGCCTAACGCTAGGGCATCCCTAGGCTTGGGCTAGGGCACCCCTAGGCTTAGGCTAGGGCACCCCTAGGTATAGGCTAGGGCACCCCTAGGCTTCGGCTAAGGCGAGGACTCCCCTAGCCTAAGGATAGGGCACCCCTAGGCTTAGGCTAAGGCTAGGGCTCCCCTAGCCAAAGGCTAGGGCACCCATAAGCTTAGGCTAGGCCACCCCTAGGTTTTGGCTAGGGTGCCCCAAGGCTTAGGCTAAGGCTAGGGCTCCCCTGGCCTAAGGCTAGGGTACCCCTAGGCTTAGGCTAGGGCACCCCTAGGCTTAGGCTAGGGCACCCCTAGGTTTAGGCTAGGGCGCCCCTAGGCTTAGGCTAATGCTAGGGCTCCCCTAGCCTAAGTCTAGGGCACCACTAGGATTACGCTTGGGAACCCCTAGGCTTAGGAAAAGGCTAGGGCTCCCGTAGCCTAAGGCAAGGGCACCCCTAGGTTTAGGCTAGGGCACCCCTAGGCTTAGGCTAGGGCACCCTTAGGCTTAGGCTAGGGCATCCCTAGGCTTAGGTTAGGGCACACCTAGACTCAGGCTATGACAACCCCAGGCTTAGGCAAGGGCAATCCTAGGCTAGACTAACGCTAGGGCTCCCCTATCCTCAGGTTAGGGCACCCGTAGGCTCAGGCTAGGGCACCCCTTGGCTTAGGCCAGGGCACCCCTAGGCTTAGGCCATGGCATCCCTAGGCTTAGGCTAGGGCACCCCTAAGCTTAGGCTAGGGCACCCCTAGGCTTAGGCTAGGGCACCCCTAGGCTCAGGCTATGGCACCCCTAGGCTTAGGCTAGGGCAATTCTAGGCTAGACTAAGGCTAGGGCTCCCCTAGCCTAAGGCTACGGCACCCCGAGGCTCAGGCTAGGGCACCCCTAGGCTTAGGTTAGGGCACCCCTAGGATTAGGCTAAGACTAGTGCTCCCCTAGCCTAAGGCTAGGGCACCCCTAGGCTTAGGCTAGGGCACCCATATGCTTAGGCTAGGGCAGCCCTAGGCTTAGGCTAAGGCTAGGGGACTCCTAGGCTTAGGCTAAGGCACCCCTAGGCTTAGGCTAGGGCACCCCTAGGCTTACGCTAGGGCACCCCTAGGCTTAGGCTAGGGCACCCCTAAGCTTAGGCTAAGGCTAGGTCACCCCTAGGCTTAGGCTAAGGCACCACTAGGCTTAGGCTAGGGCACCCCTAGGCTTAGGCTAGGGGACCCCTAGGCTTAGGCTAAGGCACCACTAGGTTTAGGCTAGGGCACCCCTAGGCTTAGGCTAGGGCACCCCTAGGCTTAGGCTAAGGCTAGGGCTTCCCTAGCCTCATTCTAGGGCACCCCCTAGACTCAGGCTAGGGCACCCGTAGGCTCAGGCTAGGTTACCCCTAGGCTCAGGCTAGGGCAGCCCTAGGCTTAGGCTAGGGCAACCCTAGGGTTAGGCTAGGGCACCCCTAGTCTTAGGCTAAGGCTAGGGCTCCCCTAGTCTAAGGCTAGGCCACCCCTAGGCTTAGGCTAGGGCACCCCTAGGCTTAGGCTGGGGTACCCTTAGGCTTAAGCTAGGGCACCCGTAGGCTTAGGCTAAGGCTAGGGCTCCCCTGGCCTAAGGCTAGGACATCCCTAGGCTTAGGCTAGGGCACCCCTAGGCTTAGGCTAGGGCACCCCTAGGCTTAGGCTACGGCTTGGGCTCCCCTGGTCTAAGGCTAGGGCACCCTTAGTCTTTGACTAGGTCACCCCTAGGCTTAGGCTAGGGCACCCCTAGGCTTAGGCTAAGGCTAGGGCTCCGCTAGCCTAAGGCTAGGGCACCCCTAAGCTCAAGTTTGGGCACCCTTAGGCTTAGGCTACGGCACCCCTAGGCTTAGGCTAGGGCACTCCTAGGTGTAGGCTAGTGCACCCCTAGGCTTAGGCTAAGGGTGGGGCTTCCCTAGCCTAAGGCTAGGACATCCCTAGGCTTAGGCTAGGGCACCCCTAGGCTTAGGCTAGGGCACCCCTAGGCTTAGGCTAAGGCTAGGGCTCCTCTAGCCTAACGCTAGGGCATCCCTAGGCTTGGGCTAGGGCACCAATAGGCTTAGGCTAGGGCACCCCTAGGTTTAGGCTAGGGCACCCCTAGGTGTCGGCTAAGGCGAGGACTCTCCTCGCCTAAGGATAGGGCGCCCCTAGTCTTAGGCTAAGGTTAGGGCTCCCCTGGCCTAAGGCTAGGGTACCCCTAGGCTTAGGCTAGGGCACCCCTAGGCTTAGGCTAGGGCACCCCTACTCTTAGGATAGGGCACCCCTAGGCTTAGGATAGGGCACCCGTAGACTTAGGCTAAGGCTACGGCTCCCCTAGCCTCAAGCTAGGGAACCCCTAGACTCAGGCTAGGGCACCCCTAAGCTTAGGCTTCGGAAATCCTAGGCTTAGGCTAAGGCTAGGGCTCCCCTAGGCTCAGGCTAGGGCACCCCTAAGCTTAGACTAGGGCACCCCTAGGCTTAGGCTAGGGCACCCGTGGCTTAGGCTAGGGCACCCCTAGGCTTAGACTTGGACACCCCTAGGCTTAAGCTAGGGCACCCCTAGGCTTAGGCTAGGGCACCCCTAGGCTTAGGCTAGGGCACCCCTAGGCTTTGGCTAGGGCACCCCTAGGCTTAGGATAGGGAACTTCTAAGCTTAGCTTAGGGCACCCATAGGCTTAGGCTAGGGCACCCCTAAGCTTAGGCTAAGGCTAGGGCTCCCCTTGCCTAAGGCTAGGGCACCCCTAGGCTTGGGCTAGGGCACCCCTAGGTTTTTGGCTAGGGCACCCCTAAGCTTAGACTAGGGCACCCCTAGGCTTAGGCTAGGGCACCCGTGGCTTAGGCTAGGGCACCCCTAGGTTTTTGGCTAGGGCACCCGTGGCTTAGGCTAGGGCACCCCTAGGCTTTGGCTAGGGCAGCCCTAGGCTTAGGCTAGAGCACCCCTAGGCTTAAGCTAGGGCACCCCTAGGCTTAAGCTAGGGCACCCCTAGGCTTAGGCTATGGCTAGGGATCCCATAGCCTAAGGCTTGGGCACCTCTAGGCATAGGTTAGGGCACCCCTAGGCTTAGGCTAGAGCAGACCTAGGCTTAGGCTAAGGCACCACTAGGCTTAGGCTAGGGCACCCCTAGGCTTAGGGTAGGGCACCCCTAGGCTTAGGCTAGGGCACCCCAAGGCGGAGGCTAAGGCACCCATAAGCTGAGGTTAGGGCACCCCTAGGCTTAGGCTAAGGCTAGGTCTCCACTAGCCTAAGGCTAGGGCACATCTCGGCTTAGGCTAGGGCACCCCTCGGCTTTCGCTAAGATTAGGGCTCCCCTAGCCTAAGGCTAGGGCACCTCTAGGCTTAGTCTAGGGCACCCCTAGGCTTTGGTTAGGGCACCCCTAGGCTTAGGCTAAGGCTAGGGCTCTCCTAGCCTAAGGTTAGGGCACCTCTAGGCTTAGGCTAGGGCACTCCTAGGCTTAGGATAGGGCAGCCCTAGGCTTAGGCTAGGGCACCCCTAGGCTTAAGCTAGGGCAGCCCTACGCTTATGCTAGGGCACCCCTAGGCTTAGGCTAAGGCTAGGGCTCCCATAGCCTAAGGCTAGGACATCCCTAGGCTTAGGCTAGGGCACCCCTAGGCTTAGGCAAAGCACCCCTAGGCTTAGGCTAATGCTAGGGCTCCCCTAGCCTAAGGCTAGGACATCCCTAGGCTTAGTCTAGGGCACCCCTAGGCTTAGGCTAGGGCACCCCTAGGCTTAGGTATGGAACCACTAAGCTTAGGTTAGGGCACCCCTATGCTTAGGCTAGGGAACCCCTAGACGTAGGCTAGGGCACCCCTACGCTTAGGCTGGGGCACACCTAGGCTTCAGCTAAGGGGAGGACTCCCCTAGCCTAAGGATAGGGCACCCCTAGGCTTAGGCTAAGGCTAGGGCTCCCCTAGCCTAAGGATAGGGCACCCCTAAGCTTAGGCTAGGGCAACCCTAAGTTTAGGCTAGGGCGCCCCTAGGCTTAGGCTAAGGCTAGGGCTCCCCTGGCCTAAGGCTAGGGTACCCCTAGGCTTAGGCTAGGGCACCCCTAGGCTTAGACTTGGGCACCCCTAGGCTTAGGCTAAGGCTAGGGGTCCCCTAGGCTCAGGATAGGGCACCCCTAGGCTTAGGCTAGGGCACCCTTAGACTTAGGCTAAGGCAACGGTTCCCCTAGCCTCAGGCTAGGGCACCCCTAGACTCAGGCTAGGGCACCCCTAAGCTTAGGCTAAGACTAGGCCTCCCCTAGCCTAAGGCTACTGCACCCGTAGGCTCAGGCTACGGCACCCCTAGGCTCAGGATAGGGCACCCCTAGGCTTAGACTAGGGCACCCCCAGGCTTAGGCTAAGGCTAGGGGTCCCCTAGGCTCAAGATAGGGCACCCCTAGGTTTAGGCTAGGGCACCCCTAGACTTAGGCTAAGGCAACGGCTCCCCTAGCCTCAGGCTAGGGCACCCCTAGACTCAGGCTAAGGCACCCCTAAGCTTAGGCTAAGGCTAGGCCTCCCCTAGCTTAAGGCTACGGCACCCCTAGGCTCAGGCTAGGGCACCCCGAGGCTTAGGCTAGGGCACCCCTAGGTTTAGGAAAAGGCTAGGGCTCCCCTAGCCTAAGGCTAGGGCACCCCTAGGCTTAGGCTAGGGCACCCCTAGGCTTAAGCTAGGGCTCCCGTAGGCTTAGGCTAAGGCTACGGCTCCCCTAACCTCAGGTTAGTGCACCCCTAGACTCAGGCTAGGGCGCCCCTAGGCTTAGGCTTAGGCTCGGGCTCCCCTGGCCTAAGGCTAGGGCACCCCTAGGCTTAGGCTAGGGCACCCCTAGGCTTAGGCTAGGGCACCCCTAGGTTTAGGCTAGGGCGCCCCTAGGCTTAGGCTAAGGCTAGGGCACCCCTAGGCTTAGGCTAGGGAACCTCTAGCCTAAGGCTAGGGCACGCCTAGGCTTAGGCTAGGACACCCCTAGGCTTAGGCTAGGGCACACCTATACTTAGGCTAAGACAACGGCTCCCCTAGCCTCAGGCTAGGGCACCCCTAGACACAGGCTAGGGCACCCCTAAGCTTAGGCTTAGGCTAGGGCACCTCTAGTCTTAGGCTAGGGCACCCCTAGGCTTAGGCTAGGGCACCCCTAAGCTTAGGCTAACGCTAGGGCTCCCCTAGCCTAAGGCTACGGCACCCCTAGGCTCAGGCTAGGGCACCCCGAGGCTTAGGCTAGGGCACCCCTAGGCTTAGGAAAAGGCTAGGGCTCCCCTAGCCTAAGGCTAGGGCACCTCTAGGCTTAGGCTAGGGCACCCCTAGGCTTAGGCTAGGGCATCCCTAGGCTTAAGCTAGGGCTCCCGTAGGCTTAGGCTAAGGCTACGACTCCCCTAGCCTCAGGCTAGTGCACCCCTAGACTCAGGCTATGGCACCCCTAAGCTTAGGCTAGGGCACCTCTAGAATTAGGCTAGGGCACCCCTAGACTCAGGCTAGGGCACCCTTAAGCTTAGGCTAAGGCTAGGGCTCCCCTAGCCTAAGGCTAGGGCTCCCCTAGCCTTAGGCTAGGGCAGCCCTAGGCTTAGGCTAGGGTACCCCTAGGCTTAGGCTAGGGCACCCCTAGGCTTAGACTAGGGCACCCCTAGGCTTAGGCTAAGGCTAGGGGTCCCCTAGGCTCAGGATAGGGCACCCCTAGGCTTAGGCTAGGGCACCCCTAGACTTAGGCTAAGGCAACGGCTCCCCTAGCCTCAAGCTAGGGCACCCCTAGACTCAGGCTAGGGCACCCCTAAGCTTAGGCTAAGACTAGGCCTCCCCTAGCCTAAGGCTACTGCACCCGTAGGCTCAGGCTACGGCACCCCTAGGCTCAGGATAGGGCACCCCTAGGCTTAGACTAGAGCACCCCCAGGCTTAGGCTAAGGCTAGGGGTCCCCTAGGCTCAAGATAGGGCACCCCTAGGCTTAGGCTAGGGCACCCCTAGACTTAGGCTAAGGCAACGGCTCCCCTAGCCTCAGGCTAGGGCACCCCTAGACTCAGGCTAAGGCACGCCTAAGCTTAGGCTAAGGCTAGGCCTCCCCTAGCCTAAGGCTACGGCACCCCTAGGCTCAGGCTAGGGCACCCCGAGGCTTAGGCTAGGGCACCCCTAGGTTTAGGAAAAGGCTAGGGCTCCACTAGCCTAAGGCTTGGGCACCCCTAGGCTTAGGCTAGGGCACCCCTAGGCTTAAGCTAGGGCTCCCGTAGGCTTAGGCTAAGGCTACGGCTCCCCTAGCCTCAGGTTAGTGCACCCCTAGACTCAGGCTAGGGCACCCCTAATCTTAGGCTAGGGCACCCCTAGGTTTAGGCTAGGGCGCCCCTAGGCTTAGGCTTAGGCTCGGGCTCCCCTGGCCTAAGGCTAGGCACCCCTAGGCTTAGGCTAGGGCACCCCTAGGCTTAGGCTAGGGCACCCCTAGGTTTAGGCTAGGGCGCCCCTAGGCTTAGGCTAAGGCTAGGGCACCCCTAGGCTTAGGCTAGGGAACCTCTAGCCTAAGGCTAGGGCACCCCTAGGCTTAGGCTAGGACACCCCTAGGCTTAGGCTAGAGCACACCTATACTTAGGCTAAGACAACGGCTCCCCTAGCCTCAGGCTAGGGCACCCCTAGACTCAGGCTAGGGCACCCCTAAGCTTAGGCTTAGGCTAGGGCACCCCTAGTCTTAGGCTAGGGCACCCCTTGGCTTAGGCTAGGGCACCCCTAAGATTAGGCTAACGCTAGGGCTCCCCTAGCCTAAGGCTACGGCACCCCTAGGCTCAGGCTAGGGCACCCCGAGGCTTAGGCTAGGGCACCCCTAGGCTTAGGAAAAGGCTAGGGCTCCCCTAGCCTAAGGCTAGGGCACCTCTAGGATTAGGCTAGGGCACCCCTACGCTTAGGCTAGGGCATCCCAAGGCTTAAGCTAGGGCTCCCGTAGGCTTAGGCTAAGGCTACGACTCCCCTAGCCTCAGGCTAGTGCACCCCTAGACTCAGGCTATGGCACCCCTAAGCTTAGGCTAGGGCACCCCTAGAATTAGGCTAGGGCACCCCTAGACTCAGGCTAGGGCACCCTTAAGCTTAAGCTAAGGCTAGGGCTCCCCTAGCCTCAGGCTAGGGCACCCCTAGGCTTAGGCTAGGGCACCCCTAGGCTTAGGCTAAGGCTAGGCTCCCCTAGCCTAAGGCTAGAGCACACCTAGGCTTAGGCTAGGGCACCCCTAGCCTTAGGCTAAGGCTAGGGCTCCCCTAGCCTAAGGCTAGGGCACCCCTAGGCTATGGCTAGGGCACCCCTAGGCTTAGGCTAGGGCACCCCTAGGCTTAGGCAAAGGCACCCTAGGCTTAGAGTAGGGCACCCGTGGCTTAGGCTAGGGCACACCTAGTCTTAGGCTAGGGCACCCCTAGGCTTAAGCTAGGGCACCCGCAGGCTTAGGCTAAGTCTATGGCTCCCCTAGCCTAAGGGTAGGGCACCCCTAGGCTTTGGCTAGTTAACTCATAGGCTTAGGATAGGGAACTTCTAAGCTTAGGCTAGGGCACCCTTAGGATTAGGCTAAGGCTAGGGCTCCCCTAGCCTCAGGCTAGGGCACCCCTAGGCTTAGGCTAGGGCACCCCTAGGCTTAGGCTAAGGCTAGGCTCCCCTAGCCTAAGGCTAGAGCACCCCTAGGCTTAGGCTGGGGCACCCCTAGGCTTAGGCTAAGGCTAGGGCTCCCCTAGCCTAAGGCTAGGGCACCCCTAGCCTAAGGCTAAGGCACCCCTAGGCTTAGGCTAGGGCACCCCTAGGCTTAGGCTAATGCAAGGGCTCCCGTAGCCTATGGCTAGGGCACCCCTAGACTCAGTCTAAGGCACCCCTAAGCTTAGGCTAAGGCTAGGCCTCCCCTAGCCTAAGACTACGGCACCCCTAGGCTCAGGCTAGGGCACCCCGAGGCTTAGGCTAGGGCACCCCTAGGTTTAGGAAAAGGCTAGGGCTCCTAGCCTAAGGCTAGGGCACCCCTAGGCTTAGGCTAGGGCACCCCTAGGCTTAAGCTAGGGCTCCCGTAGGCTTAGGCTAAGGCTACGGCTCCCCTAGCCTCAGGTTAGTGCACCCCTAGACTCAGGCTAGGGCACCCCTAATCTTAGGCTAGGGCACCCCTAGGTTTAGGCTAGGGCGCCCCTAGGCTTAGGCTTAGGCTCGGGCTCCCCTGGCCTAAGGCTAGGCACCCCTAGGCTTAGGCTAGGGCACCCCTAGGCTTAGGCTAGGGCACCCCTAGGTTTAGGCTAGGGCGCCCCTAGGCTTAGGCTAAGGCTAGGGCACCCCTAGGCTTAGGCTAGGGAACCTCTAGCCTAAGGCTAGGGCACCCCTAGGCTTAGGCTAGGACACCCCTAGGCTTAGGCTAGGGCACACCTATACTTAGGCTAAGACAACGGCTCCCCTAGCCTCAGGCTAGGGCACCCCTAGACTCAGGCAAGGGCACCCCTAAGCTTAGGCTTAGGCTAGGGCACCCCTAGTCTTAGGCTAGGGCACCCCTTGGCTTAGGCTAGGGCACCCCTAAGATTAGGCTAACGCTAGGGCTCCCCTAGCCTAAGGCTACGGCACCCCTAGGCTCAGGCTAGGGCACCCCGAGGCTTAGGCTAGGGCACCCCTAGGCTTAGGAAAAGGCTAGGGCTCCCCTAGCCTAAGGCTAGGGCACCTCTAGGATTAGGCTAGGGCACCCCTACGCTTAGGCTAGGGCATCCCAAGGCTTAAGCTAGGGCTCCCGTAGGCTTAGGCTAAGGCTACGACTCCCCTAGCCTCAGGCTAGTGCACCCCTAGACTCAGGCTATGGCACCCCTAAGCTTAGGCTAGGGCACCCCTAGAATTAGGCTAGGGCACCCCTAGACTCAGGCTAGGGCACCCTTAAGCTTAAGCTAAGGCTAGGGCTCCCCTAGCCTCAGGCTAGGGCACCCCTAGGCTTAGGCTAGGGCACCCCTAGGCTTAGGCTAAGGCTAGGCTCCCCTAGCCTAAGGCTAGAGCACACCTAGGCTTAGGCTAGGGCACCCCTAGCCTTAGGCTAAGGCTAGGGCTCCCCTAGCCTAAGGCTAGGGCACCCCTAGCCTATGGCTAGGGCACCCCTAGGCTTAGGCTAGGGCACCCCTAGGCTTAGGCAAAGGCACCCCTAGGCTTAGAGTAGGGCACCCGTGGCTTAGGCTAGGGCACACCTAGTCTTAGGCTAGGGCACCCCTAGGCTTAAGCTAGGGCACCCGCAGGCTTAGGCTAAGTCTATGGCTCCCCTAGCCTAAGGGTAGGGCACCCCTAGGCTTTGGCTAGTTAACTCATAGGCTTAGGATAGGGAACTTCTAAGCTTAGGCTAGGGCACCCTTAGGATTAGGCTAAGGCTAGGGCTCCCCTAGCCTCAGGCTAGGGCACCCCTAGGCTTAGGCTAGGGCACCCCTAGGCTTAGGCTAAGGCTAGGCTCCCCTAGCCTAAGGCTAGAGCACCCCTAGGCTTAGGCTGGGGCACCCCTAGGCTTAGGCTAAGGCTAGGGCTCCCCTAGCCTAAGGCTAGGGCACCCCTAGCCTAAGGCTAAGGCACCCCTAGGCTTAGGCTAGGGCACCCCTAGGCTTAGGCTAATGCAAGGGCTCCCGTAGCCTATGGCTAGGGCACCCCTAGACTCAGTCTAAGGCACCCCTAAGCTTAGGCTAAGGCTAGGCCTCCCCTAGCCTAAGACTACGGCACCCCTAGGCTCAGGCTAGGGCACCCCGAGGCTTAGGCTAGGGCACCCCTAGGTTTAGGAAAAGGCTAGGGCTCCCCAGCCTAAGGCTAGGGCACCACTAGGCTTAGGCTAGGGCACCCCTAGGCTTAAGCTAGGGCTCCCGTAGGCTTAGGCTAAGGCTACGGCTCCCCTAGCATCAGGTTAGTGCACCCCGAGACTCAGGCTAGGGCACCCCTAATCTTAGGCTAGGGCACCCCTAGGTTTAGGCTAGGGCGCCCCTAGGCTTAGGCTTAGGCTCGGGCTCCCCTGGCCTAAGGCTAGGGCACCCCTAGGCTTAGGCTAGGGCACCCCTAGGCTTAGGCTAGGGCACCCCTAGGTTTAGGCTAGGGCGCCCCTAGGCTTAGGCTAAGGCTAGGGCACCCCTAGGCTTAGGCTAGGGAACCTCTAGCCTAAGGCTAGGGCACCCCTAGGCTTAGGCTAGGGCACCCCTAGGCTTAGGCTAGGGCACACCTATACTTAGGCTAAGACAACGGCTCCCCTACCCTCAGGCTAGGGCACCCCTAGACTCAGGCTAGGGCACCCCTAAGCTTAGGCTAAGGCTAGGGCTCCCCTAGCCTAAGGCTAGGGCACCTCTAGGCTTAGGCTAGGGCACCCCTAGGCTTAGGCTAGGGCACCCCTAGGCTTAAGCTAGGGCAACCGTAGGCTTAGGCTAAGGCTACGGCTCCCTTAGCCTAAGGCTAGGGCATCCCTAGGCTTAGGCTAGGGCACCCCTAGTCTTAGGCTAGGGCACCCCTAGGCTTAGGATAGGGCACTCCTAAGCTTAGGTTAACGCTAGGGCTCCCCTAGCCTAAGGCTACGGCACCCGTAGGCTCAGGCTAGGGCACCACTAGGCTCAGGATAGGGCACGCCTAGGCTTAGGCTAAGGTTAGGGCTCCCATAGACTAAGGTTGGGCACCCCTAGGCTTAGGCTAGGGCACCCCTAGGCTTAGGCTTGGGAACCCCTAGCCTAAGGCTAGGGCACCCCTAGGCTTAGGCTAGGGCCCCCCTAGGCTTAGGCTAGGGCATCCCTAGACTTAGGCTAAGGCAACGGCTCCCCTAGCCTCAGGCTAAGGCACCCCTAGACTCAGGCTAGGGCACCCCTAAGCTTAGGCTAAGGCTAGGGCTCCCCCAGCCTAAGGCTACGGCACCCCTAGGCTCAGGCTAGGGCACCCCGAGGCTTAGACTAGGGCACCCCTAGGCTTAGGAAAAGGCTAGGGCTCCCCTAGCCTAAGGCTAGGGCACCTCTAGGATTAGGCTAGGGCACCCCTACGCTTAGGCTAGGGCATCCCAAGGCTTAAGCTAGGGCTCCCGTAGGCTTAGGCTAAGGCTACGACTCCCCTAGCCTCAGGCTAGTGCACCCCTAGACTCAGGCTATGGCACCCCTAAGCTTAGGCTAGGGCACCCCTAGAATTAGGCTAGGGCACCCCTAGACTCAGGCTAGGGCACCCTTAAGCTTAGGCTAAGGCTAGGGCTCCCCTAGCCTCAGGCTAGGGCACCCCTAGGCTTAGGCTAGGGCACCCCTAGGCTTAGGCTAAGGCTAGGCTCCCCTACCCTAAGGCTAGAGCACACCTAGGCTTAGGCTAGGGCACCCCTAGCCTTAGGCTAAGGCTAGGGCTCCCCTAGCCTAAGGCTAGGGCACCCCTAGCCTATGGCTAGGGCACCCCTAGGCTTAGGCTAGGGCACCCCTAGGCTTAGGCAAAGGCACCCCTAGGCTTAGAGTAGGGCACCCGTGGCTTAGGCTAGGGCACACCTAGTCTTAGGCTAGGGCACCCCTAGGCTTAAGCTAGGGCACCCACAGGCTTAGGCTAAGTCTATGGCTCCCCTAGCCTAAGGGTAGGGCACCCCTAGGCTTTGGCTAGTTAACTCATAGGCTTAGGATAGGGAACTTCTAAGCTTAGGCTAGGGCACCCTTAGGATTAGGCTAAGGCTAGGGCTCCCCTAGCCTCAGGCTAGGGCACCCCTAGGCTTAGGCTAGGGCACCCCTAGGCTTAGGCTAAGGCTAGGCTCCCCTAGCCTAAGGCTAGAGCACCCCTAGGCTTAGGCTGGGGCACCCCTAGGCTTAGGCTAAGGCTAGGGCTCCCCTAGCCTAAGGCTAGGGCACCCCTAGCCTAAGGCTAAGGCACCCCTAGGCTTAGGCTAGGGCACCCCTAGGCTTAGGCTAATGCAAGGGCTCCCGTAGCCTATGGCTAGGGCACCCCTAGACTCAGTCTAAGGCACCCCTAAGCTTAGGCTAAGGCTAGGCCTCCCCTAGCCTAAGACTACGGCACCCCTAGGCTCAGGCTAGGGCACCCCGAGGCTTAGGCTAGGGCACCCCTAGGTTTAGGAAAAGGCTAGGGCTCCCCAGCCTAAGGCTAGGGCACCCCTAGGCTTAGGCTAGGGCACCCCTAGGCTTAAGCTAGTGCTCCCGTAGGCTTAGGCTAAGGCTACGGCTCCCCTAGCATCAGGTTAGTGCACCCCGAGACTCAGGCTAGGGCACCCCTAATCTTAGGCTAGGGCACCCCTAGGTTTAGGCTAGGGCGCCCCTAGGCTTAGGCTTAGGCTCGGGCTCCCCTGGCCTAAGGCTAGGGCACCCCTAGGCTTAGGCTAGGGCACCCCTAGGCTTAGGCTAGGGCACCCCTAGGTTTAGGCTAGGGCGCCCCTAGGCTTAGGCTAAGGCTAGGGCACCCCTAGGCTTAGGCTAGGGAACCTCTAGCCTAAGGCTAGGGCACCCCTAGGCTTAGGCTAGGGCACCCCTAGGCTTAGGCTAGGGCACACCTATACTTAGGCTAAGACAACGGCTCCCCTACCCTCAGGCTAGGGCACCCCTAGACTCAGGCTAGGGCACCCCTAAGCTTAGGCTAAGGCTAGGGCTCCCCTAGCCTAAGGCTAGGGCACCTCTAGGCTTACGCTAGGGCACCCCTAGGCTTAGGCTAGGGCACCCCTAGGCTTAAGCTAGGGCAACCGTAGGCTTAGGCTAAGGCTAGGGCTCCCTTAGCCTAAGGCTAGGGCATCCCTAGGCTTAGGCTATGGCACCCCTAGTCTTAGGCTAGGGCACCCCTAGGCTTAGGCTAGGGCACTCCTAAGCTTAGGTTAATGCTAGGGCTCCTCTAGCCTAAGGCTACGGCACCCGTAGGCTCAGGCTAGGGCACCCCTAGGCTCAGGATAGGGCACGCCTAGGCTTAGGCTAAGGTTAGGGCTCCCATAGACTAAGGTTGGGCACCCCTAGGCTTAGGCTAGGGCACCCCTAGGCTTAGGCTTGGGAACCCCTAGCCTAAGGCTAGGGCACCCCTAGGCTTAGGCTAGGGCACCCCTAGGCTTAGGCTAGGGCATCCCTAGACTTAGGCTAAGGCAACGGCTCCCCTAGCCTCAGGCTAAGGCACCCCTAGACTCAGGCTAGGGCACCCCTAAGCTTAGGCTAAGGCTAGGGCTCCCCCAGCCTAAGGCTACGGCACCCCTAGGCTCAGGCTAGGGCACCCCGAGGCTTAGACTACGGCACCCCTAGGCTTAGGAAAAGGCTAGGGCTCCCCTAGCCTAAGGCTAGGGCACCTCTAGGCTTAGGCTAGGGCACCCCTAGGCTTAGGCTAGGGCATCCCTAGGCTTAGGCTAAATCTAGGCTCCCCTAGCCTAAGGCTAGAGCACCCCTAGGCTTAGGCTAGGGCACCCCTAGGCTTAGGCTAAGGCTAGGGCTCCCCTAGCCTAAGGCTAGGGCACCCCCAGCCTAAGGCTAGGGCACCCCTAGGCTTAGGGTAGGGCACCCCTAGGTTTAGGCTAGGGCACCCCTAAGCTTAGGCTAATGCAAGGGCTCCCCTAGCCTATGGCTAGGGCACCCCTAGGCTTAGGCTAGGGCACCCCTAGGCTTAGGCAAAGGCACCCCTAGGCTTAGACTAGGGCACCCGTGGCTTAGGCTAGGGCACACCTAGGCTTAGGCTAGGGCACCCCTAGGCTTAAGCTAGGGCACCCGTAGGTTTAGGCTAAGGCTAGGGCTCCCCTAGCCTAAGGCTAGGGCACCCCTAGGCTTTGGCTAGTTCACTCGTAGGCTTAGGATAGGGAACTTCTAAGCTTAGGCTAGGGCACCCTTAGGATTAGGCTAAGGCTATGGCTCCCCTATCCTAAGGCTAGGGCACCCCAAGGCTTAGGCTAGGGAACCCTAGGCTTTGGCTAGGGCACCCCTAGGCTTAGGATAGGTCAATTCTAAGCTTAGGCTAGGTCACCCCTAGGCTTAGGCTAGAGCACCCCTAGGCTTAAGCTAGGGCACCCCTAGGCTTAGGCTAAGGCTAGGGATCCCCTAGCCTAAGGCTAGGGCACTCCTAGGCTTAGGCTAGGGCACCCGTAGGCTTAGGCTAGGGCACCCCTAGATTTAGGCTAGGCCAAACCTAGGCTTAGGCTAAGGCTAGGGCTCCCCTAGCCTAAGGCTAGGGCACCCCTAGGCTTAGGCTAGGGCACCCCAAGGCTTAGGTAGGGAACCCCTAGCCTAAGTCTAGGGCACCCCTAGGCTTAGGCTAGGGCACCCCTAGGCTTAGGCTAGGGCATCCCTAGGCTTAGGAAAAGGCTAGGGCTCCCCTAGCCTAAGGCTAGGGCACCTCTAGGCTTAGGCTAGGGCACCCCTAGGCTTAGGCTAGGGCATCCCTAGGCTTAAGCTAGGGCTCCCGTAGGCTTAGGCTAAGGCTACGACTCCCCTAGCCTCAGGCTAGTGCACCCCTAGACTCAGGCTATGGCACCCCTAAGCTTAGGCTAGGGCACCCCTAGACTCAGGCTAGGGCACCCCTAAGCTTAGGCTAAGGCTAGGGCTCCCCTAGCCTAAGGCTAGGGCTCCCCTAGCCTCAGGCTAGGGCACCCCTAGGCTTAGGCTAGGGCACCCCTAGGCTTAGGCTAAGGCTAGGCCTCCCCTAGCCTAAGACTACGGCACCCCTAGGCTCAGGCTAGGGCACCCCGAGGCTTAGGCTAGGGCACCCCTAGGTTTAGGAAAAGGCTAGGGCTCCCCAGCCTAAGGCTAGGGCACCCCTAGGCTTAGGCTAGGGCACCCCTAGGCTTAAGCTAGGGCTCCCGTAGGCTTAGGCTAAGGCTACGGCTCCCCTAGCATCAGGTTAGTGCACCCCGAGACTCAGGCTAGGGCACCCCTAATCTTAGGCTAGGGCACCCCTAGGTTTAGGCTAGGGCGCCCCTAGGCTTAGGCTTAGGCTCGGGCTCCCCTGGCCTAAGGCTAGGGCACCCCTAGGCTTAGGCTAGGGCACCCCTAGGCTTAGGCTAGGGCACCCCTAGGTTTAGGCTAGGGCGCCCCTAGGCTTAGGCTAAGGCTAGGGCACCCCTAGGCTTAGGCTAGGGAACCTCTAGCCTAAGGCTAGGGCACCCCTAGGCTTAGGCTAGGGCACCCCTAGGCTTAGGCTAGGGCACACCTATACTTAGGCTAAGACAACGGCTCCCCTACCCTCAGGCTAGGGCACCCCTAGACTCAGGCTAGGGCACCCCTAAGCTTAGGCTAAGGCTAGGGCTCCCCTAGCCTAAGGCTAGGGCACCTCTAGGCTTAGGCTAGGGCACCCCTAGGCTTAGGCTAGGGCACCCCTAGGCTTAAGCTAGGGCAACCGTAGGCTTAGGCTAAGGCTACGGCTCCCTTAGCCTAAGGCTAGGGCATCCCTAGGCTTAGGCTAGGGCACCCCTAGTCTTAGGCTAGGGCACCCCTAGGCTTAGGATAGGGCACTCCTAAGCTTAGGTTAACGCTAGGGCTCCCCTAGCCTAAGGCTACGGCACCCGTAGGCTAAGGCTAGGGCACCACTAGGCTCAGGATAGGGCACGCCTAGGCTTAGGCTAAGGTTAGGGCTCCCATAGACTAAGGTTGGGCACCCCTAGGCTTAGGCTAGGGCACCCCTAGGCTTAGGCTTGGGAACCCCTAGCCTAAGGCTAGGGCACCCCTAGGCTTAGGCTAGGGCCCCCCTAGGCTTAGGCTAGGGCATCCCTAGACTTAGGCTAAGGCAACGGCTCCCCTAGCCTCAGGCTAAGGCACCCCTAGACTCAGGCTAGGGCACCCCTAAGCTTAGGCTAAGGCTAGGGCTCCCCCAGCCTAAGGCTACGGCACCCCTAGGCTCAGGCTAGGGCACCCCGAGGCTTAGACTAGGGCACCCCTAGGCTTAGGAAAAGGCTAGGGCTCCCCTAGCCTAAGGCTAGGGCACCTCTAGGATTAGGCTAGGGCACCCCTACGCTTAGGCTAGGGCATCCCAAGGCTTAAGCTAGGGCTCCCGTAGGCTTAGGCTAAGGCTACGACTCCCCTAGCCTCAGGCTAGTGCACCCCTAGACTCAGGCTATGGCACCCCTAAGCTTAGGCTAGGGCACCCCTAGAATTAGGCTAGGGCACCCCTAGACTCAGGCTAGGGCACCCTTAAGCTTAGGCTAAGGCTAGGGCTCCCCTAGCCTCAGGCTAGGGCACCCCTAGGCTTAGGCTAGGGCACCCCTAGGCTTAGGCTAAGGCTAGGCTCCCCTACCCTAAGGCTAGAGCACACCTAGGCTTAGGCTAGGGCACCCCTAGCCTTAGGCTAAGGCTAGGGCTCCCCTAGCCTAAGGCTAGGGCACCCCTAGCCTATGGCTAGGGCACCCCTAGGCTTAGGCTAGGGCACCCCTAGGCTTAGGCAAAGGCACCCCTAGGCTTAGAGTAGGGCACCCGTGGCTTAGGCTAGGGCACACCTAGTCTTAGGCTAGGGCACCCCTAGGCTTAAGCTAGGGCACCCACAGGCTTAGGCTAAGTCTATGGCTCCCCTAGCCTAAGGGTAGGGCACCCCTAGGCTTTGGCTAGTTAACTCATAGGCTTAGGATAGGGAACTTCTAAGCTTAGGCTAGGGCACCCTTAGGATTAGGCTAAGGCTAGGGCTCCCCTAGCCTCAGGCTAGGGCACCCCTAGGCTTAGGCTAGGGCACCCCTAGGCTTAGGCTAAGGCTAGGCTCCCCTAGCCTAAGGCTAGAGCACCCCTAGGCTTAGGCTGGGGCACCCCTAGGCTTAGGCTAAGGCTAGGGCTCCCCTAGCCTAAGGCTAGGGCACCCCTAGCCTAAGGCTAAGGCACCCCTAGGCTTAGGCTAGGGCACCCCTAGGCTTAGGCTAATGCAAGGGCTCCCGTAGCCTATGGCTAGGGCACCCCTAGACTCAGTCTAAGGCACCCCTAAGCTTAGGCTAAGGCTAGGCCTCCCCTATCCTAAGACTACGGCACCCCTAGGCTCAGGCTAGGGCACCCCGAGGCTTAGGCTAGGGCACCCCTAGGTTTAGGAAAAGGCTAGGGCTCCCCAGCCTAAGGCTAGGGCACCCCTAGGCTTAGGCTAGGGCACCCCTAGGCTTAAGCTAGGGCTCCCGTAGGCTTAGGCTAAGGCTACGGCTCCCCTAGCATCAGGTTAGTGCACCCCGAGACTCAGGCTAGGGCACCCCTAATCTTAGGCTAGGGCACCCCTAGGTTTAGGCTAGGGCGCCCCTAGGCTTAGGCTTAGGCTCGGGCTCCCCTGGCCTAAGGCTAGGGCACCCCTAGGCTTAGGCTAGGGCACCCCTAGGCTTAGGCTAGGGCACCCCTAGGTTTAGGCTAGGGCGCCCCTAGGCTTAGGCTAAGGCTAGGGCACCCCTAGGCTTAGGCTAGGGAACCTCTAGCCTAAGGCTAGGGCACCCCTAGGCTTAGGCTAGGGCACCCCTAGGGTTAGGCTAGGGCACACCTATACTTAGGCTAAGACAACGGCTCCCCTACCCTCAGGCTAGGGCACCCCTAGACTCAGGCTAGGGCACCCCTAAGCTTAGGCTAAGGCTAGGGCTCCCCTAGCCTAAGGCTAGGGCACCTCTAGGCTTAGGCTAGGGCACCCCTAGGCTTAGGCTAGGGCACCCCTAGGCTTAAGCTAGGGCAACCGTAGGCTTAGGCTAAGGCTAGGGCTCCCTTAGCCTAAGGCTAGGGCATCCCTAGGCTTAGGCTATGGCACCCCTAGTCTTAGGCTAGGGCACCCCTAGGCTTAGGCTAGGGCACTCCTAAGCTTAGGTTAACGCTAGGGCTCCCCTAGCCTAAGGCTACGGCACCCGTAGGCTCAGGCTAGGGCACCCCTAGGCTCAGGATAGGGCACGCCTAGGCTTAGGCTAAGGTTAGGGCTCCCATAGACTAAGGTTGGGCACCCCTAGGCTTAGGCTAGGGCACCCCTAGGCTTAGGCTAGGGCATCCCTAGACTTAGGCTAAGGCAACGGCTCCCCTAGCCTCAGGCTAAGGCACCCCTAGACTCAGGCTAGGGCACCCCTAAGCTTAGGCTAAGGCTAGGGCTCCCCCAGCCTAAGGCTACGGCACCCCTAGGCTCAGGCTAGGGCACCCCGAGGCTTAGACTACGGCACCCCTAGGCTTAGGAAAAGGCTAGGGCTCCCCTAGCCTAAGGCTAGGGCACCTCTAGGCTTAGGCTAGGGCACCCCTAGGCTTAGGCTAGGGCATCCCTAGGCTTAGGCTAAATCTAGGCTCCCCTAGCCTAAGGCTAGAGCACCCCTAGGCTTAGGCTAGGGCACCCCTAGGCTTAGGCTAAGGCTAGGGCTCCCCTAGCCTAAGGCTAGGGCACCCCCAGCCTAAGGCTAGGGCACCCCTAGGCTTAGGGTAGGGCACCCCTAGGTTTAGGCTAGGGCACCCCTAAGCTTAGGCTAATGCAAGGGCTCCCCTAGCCTATGGCTAGGGCACCCCTAGGCTTAGGCTAGGGCACCCCTAGGCTTAGGCAAAGGCACCCCTAGGCTTAGACTAGGGCACCCGTGGCTTAGGCTAGGGCACACCTAGGCTTAGGCTAGGGCACCCCTAGGCTTAAGCTAGGGCACCCGTAGATTTAGGCTAAGGCTAGGGCTCCCCTAGCCTAAGGCTAGGGCACCCCTAGGCTTTGGCTAGTTCACTCGTAGGCTTAGGATAGGGAACTTCTAAGCTTAGGCTAGGGCACCCTTAGGATTAGGCTAAGGCTATGGCTCCCCTATCCTAAGGCTAGGGCACCCCAAGGCTTAGGCTAGGGCACCCTAGGCTTTGGCTAGGGCACCCCTAGGCTTAGGATAGGTCAATTCTAAGCTTAGGCTAGGTCACCCCTAGGCTTAGGCTAGAGCACCCCTAGGCTTAAGCTAGGGCACCCCTAGGCTTAGGCTAGGGCACCCCTAGGTTTAGGAAAAGGCTAGGGCTCCCCAGCCTAAGGCTAGGGCACCCCTAGGCTTAGGCTAGGGCACCCCTAGGCTTAAGCTAGGGCTCCCGTAGGCTTAGGCTAAGGCTACGGCTCCCCTAGCATCAGGTTAGTGCACCCCGAGACTCAGGCTAGGGCACCCCTAATCTTAGGCTAGGGCACCCCTAGGTTTAGGCTAGGGCGCCCCTAGGCTTAGGCTTAGGCTCGGGCTCCCCTGGCCTAAGGCTAGGGCACCCCTAGGCTTAGGCTAGGGCACCCCTAGGCTTAGGCTAGGGCACCCCTAGGTTTAGGCTAGGGCGCCCCTAGGCTTAGGCTAAGGCTAGGGCACCCCTAGGCTTAGGCTAGGGAACCTCTAGCCTAAGGCTAGGGCACCCCTAGGCTTAGGCTAGGGCACCCCTAGGGTTAGGCTAGGGCACACCTATACTTAGGCTAAGACAACGGCTCCCCTACCCTCAGGCTAGGGCACCCCTAGACTCAGGCTAGGGCACCCCTAAGCTTAGGCTAAGGCTAGGGCTCCCCTAGCCTAAGGCTAGGGCACCTCTAGGCTTAGGCTAGGGCACCCCTAGGCTTAGGCTAGGGCACCCCTAGGCTTAAGCTAGGGCAACCGTAGGCTTAGGCTAAGGCTAGGGCTCCCTTAGCCTAAGGCTAGGGCATCCCTAGGCTTAGGCTATGGCACCCCTAGTCTTAGGCTAGGGCACCCCTAGGCTTAGGCTAGGGCACTCCTAAGCTTAGGTTAACGCTAGGGCTCCCCTAGCCTAAGGCTACGGCACCCGTAGGCTCAGGCTAGGGCACCCCTAGGCTCAGGATAGGGCACGCCTAGGCTTAGGCTAAGGTTAGGGCTCCCATAGACTAAGGTTGGGCACCCCTAGGCTTAGGCTAGGGCACCCCTAGGCTTAGGCTAGGGCATCCCTAGACTTAGGCTAAGGCAACGGCTCCCCTAGCCTCAGGCTAAGGCACCCCTAGACTCAGGCTAGGGCACCCCTAAGCTTAGGCTAAGGCTAGGGCTCCCCCAGCCTAAGGCTACGGCACCCCTAGGCTCAGGCTAGGGCACCCCGAGGCTTAGACTACGGCACCCCTAGGCTTAGGAAAAGGCTAGGGCTCCCCTAGCCTAAGGCTAGGGCACCTCTAGGCTTAGGCTAGGGCACCCCTAGGCTTAGGCTAGGGCATCCCTAGGCTTAGGCTAAATCTAGGCTCCCCTAGCCTAAGGCTAGAGCACCCCTAGGCTTAGGCTAGGGCACCCCTAGGCTTAGGCTAAGGCTAGGGCTCCCCTAGCCTAAGGCTAGGGCACCCCCAGCCTAAGGCTAGGGCACCCCTAGGCTTAGGGTAGGGCACCCCTAGGTTTAGGCTAGGGCACCCCTAAGCTTAGGCTAATGCAAGGGCTCCCCTAGCCTATGGCTAGGGCACCCCTAGGCTTAGGCTAGGGCACCCCTAGGCTTAGGCAAAGGCACCCCTAGGCTTAGACTAGGGCACCCGTGGCTTAGGCTAGGGCACACCTAGGCTTAGGCTAGGGCACCCCTAGGCTTAAGCTAGGGCACCCGTAGATTTAGGCTAAGGCTAGGGCTCCCCTAGCCTAAGGCTAGGGCACCCCTAGGCTTTGGCTAGTTCACTCGTAGGCTTAGGATAGGGAACTTCTAAGCTTAGGCTAGGGCACCCTTAGGATTAGGCTAAGGCTATGGCTCCCCTATCCTAAGGCTAGGGCACCCCAAGGCTTAGGCTAGGGCACCCTAGGCTTTGGCTAGGGCACCCCTAGGCTTAGGATAGGTCAATTCTAAGCTTAGGCTAGGTCACCCCTAGGCTTAGGCTAGAGCACCCCTAGGCTTAAGCTAGGGCACCCCTAGGCTTAGGCTAAGGCTAGGGATCCCCTAGCCTAAGGCTAGGGCACTCCTAGGCTTAGGCTAGGGCACCCGTAGGCTTAGGCTAGGGCACCCCTAGATTTAGGCTAGGCCAAACCTAGGCTTAGGCTAAGGCTAGGGCTCCCCTAGCCTAAGGCTAGGGCACCCCTAGGCTTAGGCTAGGGCACCCCAAGGCTTAGGTAGGGAACCCCTAGCCTAAGTCTAGGGCACCCCTAGGCTTAGGCTAGGGCACCCCTAGGCTTAGGCTAGGGCATCCCTAGGCTTAGGAAAAGGCTAGGGCTCCCCTAGCCTAAGGCTAGGGCACCTCTAGGCTTAGGCTAGGGCACCCCTAGGCTTAGGCTAGGGCATCCCTAGGCTTAAGCTAGGGCTCCCGTAGGCTTAGGCTAAGGCTACGACTCCCCTAGCCTCAGGCTAGTGCACCCCTAGACTCAGGCTATGGCACCCCTAAGCTTAGGCTAGGGCACCCCTAGACTCAGGCTAGGGCACCCCTAAGCTTAGGCTAAGGCTAGGGCTCCCCTAGCCTAAGGCTAGGGCTCCCCTAGCCTCAGGCTAGGGCACCCCTAGGCTTAGGCTAGGGCACCCCTAGGCTTAGGCTAAGGCTAGGCTCCCCTAGCCTAAGGCTAGAGCACGCCTAGGCTTAGGCTAGGGCACCCCTAGGCTTAGGCTAAGGCTAGGGCTCCCCTAGCCTAAGGCTAGGGCACCCCTAGCCTAAGGCTAGGGAACCCCTAGGCTTAGGCTAGGGCACCCCTAGGCTTAGGCTAATGCAAGGGCTCCCCTAGCCTATGGCTAGGGCACCCCTAGGCTTAGGCTAGGGCACCCCTAGGCTTAGGCAAAGGCACCCCTAGGCTTAGAGTAGGGCACCCGTGGCTTAGGCTAGGGCACACCTAGGCTTAGGCTAGGGCACCACTAGGCTTAAGCTAGGGCACCCGTAGGCTTAGGCTAAGGCTAGGGCTCCCCTAGTCTAAGGCTAGGGCACCCCTAGGCTTTGGCTAGTTAACTCGTAGGCTTAGGATAGGGAACTTCTAAGCTTAGGCTAGGGCACCCTTAGGATTAGGCTAAGGCTAGGGCTCCCCTAGCCTAAGGCTAGGGCACCCCTAGGCTTAGGCTAGGGTACCCCTAGGCTTTGGCTAGGGCACTCCTAGGCTTAGGCTAGGGCACCCCTAGATTTAGGCTAGGGCACCCCTAGGCTTAGGCTAAGGCTAGGGCTCCCCTAGCCTAAGGCTAGGGCACCCCTAGGCTTAGGCTAGGGCACCCCAAGGCTTAGGCTAAGGCACCCCTAGTCTTACACTAAGGTTAGGGCTCCCCTAGCCTAAGGCTAGGGCACCTCTAGGCTTAGCCTAGGGTATCCCTAGGCTTTGGCTAGGGCACCCCTAGTCTTAGGCTAAGGCTAGGGCTCTCCTAGCCTAAGGCTACGGCACCCCTAGGCTTTGGCTAGGTCACCCCTAGGATTAGGCTAGGGCACCCCTAGGCTTAGGGTAAGGCTAGGTCACCCCTAGGCTTAGGCTAAGGCACCACTAGGCTTAGGCTAGGGCACCCCTAGGCTTAGGCTAGGGCACCCCTAGTCTTAGGCTAGGGCACCCCAAGGCTGAGGCTAGGGCACCCCTAAGCTCAGGCTAGGGCACCCCTAGGCTTTGGCTAGGGCACCCGTAGGCTTAGGCTAGGGCACCCCTGGGCTTAGGCTAAGGCTAGGGCTCCCCTAGACTAAGGCTAGGGCACCCCTCGCCTAAGGCTAGGGCACCCCTAGGCTTAGGCTAGGGCACCCCTAGGTTTAGGCTAGGGCACCCCTAGGCTTAGGCTAAGGCAAGGGCTCCCCTAGCCTATGGCTAGGGCACCCCTAGGCTTAGGCTAGGGCACCCCTAGGCTTAGGCAAAGGCACCCCTAGGCTTAGGCTAGGGCACCAGTGGCTAGGCTAGGGCACCCCTAGGCTTAGGCTAGGGCAAACCTAGGCTTAAGGTAGGGCACCCGTAGGCTTAGGCGAAGGCTAGGGCTCCCCTAGCCTAAGGCTAGGGCACCCCTAGGCTTAGGCTAGGGCACTCCTAAGCTTAGGCTAACGCTAGGGCTCCCCTAGCCTAAGGTTACGGCACCCGTAGGCTCAGGCTAGGGCACCCCTAGGCTCAGGATAGGGCACGCCTAGGCTTAGGCTAAGGTTAGGGCTCCCATAGACTAAGGTTGGGCACCCCTAGGCTTAGGCTAGGGCACCCCTAGGCTTAGGCTTGGGAACCCCTAGCCTAAGGCTAGGGCACCCCTAGGCTTAGGCTAGGGCACCCCTAGGCTTAGGCTAGGGCATCCCTAGACTTAGGGTAAGGCAACGGCTCCCCTAGCCTCAGGCTAAGGCACCCCTAGACTCAGGCTAGGGCACCCCTAAGCTTAGGCTAAGGCTAGGGCTCCCCTAGCCTAAGGCTACGGCACCCCTAGGCTCAGGCTAGGGCACCCCGAGGCTTAGACTAGGGCACCCCTAGGCTTAGGAAAAGGCTAGGGCTCCCCTAGCCTCAGGCTAGGGCACCTCTAGGCTTAGGCTAGGGCACCCCTAGGCTTAGGCTAGGGCATCCCTAGGCTTAGGCTAAATCTAGGCTCCCCTAGCCAAAGGCTAGAGCACCCCTAGGCTTAGGCTAGGGCACCCCTAGGCTTAGGCTAAGGCTAGGGCTCCCCTAGCCTAAGGCTAGGGCACGCCCAGCCTAAGGCTAGGGCACCCCTAAACTTAGGCTAGGGCACCCCTAGGTTTAGGCTAGGGCACCCCTAGGCTTAGGCTAATGCAAGGGCTCCCCTAGCCTATGGCTAGGGCACCCCTAGGCTTAGGCTAGGGCACCCCTAGGCTTAGGCAAAGGCACCCCTAGGCTTAGACTAGGGCACCCGTGGCTTAGGCTAGGGCACACCTAGGCTTAGGCTAGGGCACCCCTAGGCTTAAGCTAGGGCACCCGTAGGTTTAGGCTAAGGCTAGGGCTCCCCTAGCCTAAGGCTAGGGCACCCCTAGGCTTTGGCTAGTTCACTCGTAGGCTTAGGATAGGGAACTTCTAAGCTTAGGCTAGGGCACCCTTAGGATTAGGCTAAGGCTATGGCTCCCCTATCCTAAGGCTAGGGCACCCCAAGGCTTAGGCTAGGGCACCCCTAGGCTTTGGCTAGGGCACCCCTAGGCTTATGATAGGGAAATTCTAAGCTTAGGCTAGGTCACCCCTAGGCTTAGGCTAGAGAACCCCTAGGCTTAAGCTAGGGCACCCCTAGGCTTAGGCTAAGGCTAGGGATCCCCTAGCCTAAGGCTAGGGCACTCCTAGGCTTAGGCTAGGGCACCCGTAGGCTTAGGCTAGGGCACCCCTAGATTTAGGCTAGGCCACACCTAGGCTTAGGCTAAGGCTAGGGCTCCCCTAGCCTAAGGCTAGGGCACCCCTAGGCTTAGGCTAGGGCACCCCAAGGCTTAGGCTAGGGAACCCCTAGCCTAAGGCTAGGGCACCACAAGGCTTAGGCTAGGGTACCCCTAGCCTAATGCTAGGGCACCCCTAGGTTTAGGCTAGGGCATCCCTAGGCTTAAGCTAGGGCTCCCGTAGGCTTAGGCTAAGGCTACGACTCCCCTAGCCTCAGGCTAGTGCACCCCTAGTCTCAGGTTATGGCACCCCTAAGCTTAGGCTAGGGCACCCCTAGAATTAGGCTAGGGCACCCCTAGACTCAGGGTAGGGCACCCCTAAGCTTAGGCTAAGTCTAGGGCTCCCCTAGCCTAAGGCTAGGGCTCCCCTAGCCTCAGGCTAGGGCACCCCTAGGCTTAGGCTTGGGCACCCCTAGGCTTAGGCTAAGGCTAGGCTCCCCTAGCCTAAGGCTAGAGCACGCCTAGGCTTAGGCTAGGGCACCCCTAGGCTTAGGCTAAGGCTAGGGCTCCCCTAGCCTAAGGCTAGGGCTCCCCTAGCCTAAGGCTAGGGCACCCCTAGCCTAAGGCTAGGGAACCCCTAGGCTTAGGCTAGGGCACCCCTAGGCTTAGGCTAATGCAAGGGCTCCCCTAGCCTATGGCTAGGGCACCCCTAGGCTTAGGCTAGGGCACCCCTAGGCTTAGCCAAAGGCACCCCTAGGCTTAGAGTAGGGCACCCGTGGCTTAGGCTAGGGCACACCTAGGCTTAGGCTAGGGCACCCCTAGGCTTAAGCTAGGGCACCCGTAGGCTTAGGCTAAGGCTAGGGCTCCCCTAGCCTAAGGCTAGGGCACCCCTAGGCTTTGGCTAGTTAACTCATAGGCTTAGGATAGGGAACTTCTAAGCTTAGGTTAGGGCACCCTTAGGATTAGGCTTAGGCTAAGGCTCCCCTAGCCTAAGGCTAGGGCACCCCTAGGCTTAGGCTAGGGTACCCCTAGGCTTTGGCTAGGGCACCCCTAGGCTTAGGATAGGGAACTTCTAAGCTTAGGCTAGGTCACCCCTAGGCTTAGGCTAGAGCACCCCTACGCTTAAGCTAGGGCACCCCTAGCTTAGGCTAAGGCTAGGGATCCCCAAGCCTAAGGCTAGGGCACTCCTAGGCTTAGGCTAGGGCACCCCTAGATTTAGGCTAGGGCACCCCTAGGCTTAGGCTAAGGCTAGGGCTCCCCTAGCCTAAGGCTAGGGCACCCCTAGGCTTAGGCTAGGGCACCCCAAGGCTTAGGCTAAGGCACCCCTAGTCTTACGCTAAGGTTAGGGCTCCCCTAGCCTAAGGCTAGGGCACCTCTAGGCTTAGCCTAGGGTATCCCTAGGCTTTGGCTAGGGCACCCCTAGTCTTAGGCTAATGCTAGGGCTCTCCTAGCCTAAGGCTACGGCACCACTAAGCTTTGGCTAGGGCACCCCTAGGATTAGGCTAGGGCACCCCTAGGCTTAGGGTAAGGCTAGGTCACCCCTAGGCTTAGGCTAAGGCACCACTAGGCTTAGGCTAGGGCACCCCTAGAATTAGGCTAGGGCACCCCTAGTCTTAGGCTAGGGCACCCCAAGGCTGAGGCTAGGGCACCCCTAAGCTCAGGCTAGGGCACCCCTAGGCTTTGGCTAGGGCACCCGTAGGCTTAGGCTAGGGCACCCCTAGGCTTAGGCTAAGGCTAGGGCTCCCCTAGACTAAGGCTAGGGCACCCCTCGCCTAAGGCTAGGGCACCCCTAGGCTTAGGCTAGGGCACCCCTAGGTTTAGGCTAGGGCACCCCTAGGCTTAGGCTAAGGCAAGGGATCCCCTAGCCTATGGCTAGGGCACCCCTAGGCTTAGGCAAAGGCACCCCTAGGCTTAGGCTAGGGCACCCGTGGCTAGGCTAGGGCAACCCTAGGCATAGGCTAGGGCAAACCTAGGCTTAAGGTAGGGCACCCGTAGGCTTAGGCTAAGGCTAGGGCTCCCCTAGCCTAAGGCTAGGGCACCCCTAGGCTTTGGCTAGGGTACTCGTAGGCTTAGGATAGGGAACTTCTAAGCTTAGGCTAGGGCAACCCTAGGCTTAGGCTAGGGCACCCCTAGGCTTTGGCTAGGGCACCCCTAGGCTTAGGATAGGGAACTTCTAAGCTTAGGCTAGGTCACCCCTAGGCTTAGGCTAGAGCACCCCTAGACTTAAGCTAGGGCACCCCTAGGCTTAGGCTAAGACTAGGGATCCCATAGCCTAAGGCTAGGGCATTCCTAGGCTTATGCGAGGGCACCCGTAGGCTTAGGCTAGGGCACCCCTAGATTTAGGCTAGGGCACCCCTAGGCTTAGGCTAAGGCTAGGGCTCTCCTAGCCTAAGGCTAGGGCACCCCTAGACTTAGGCTAGGGCACCCCAAGGCTTAGGCTGAGGCACCCCTAGGCTTACGCTAAGGTTAGGGCTCCCCTAGCCTAAGGCTAGGGCACCTCTAGGCTTAGGCTAGGGCACCCCTAGGCTTTGGCTAGGGCACCCCTAGTCTTAGGCTAAGTCTAGGGCTCCCCTAGCCTAAGGCTAGGGCACCCATAGGCTTGGTCTAGGGCACCCCTAGGCTTAGGTTAGGGCACCCCTGGGCTTAGGCTAGGGCACCCCTAGCCTTAGGCTAGGGCACCCCTAGACTTAGGCTAAGGCAACGGCTCCCCTAGCCTCAGGCTAGGGCACCCCTAGACTCAGGCTAGAGCACCCCTAAACTTAGGCTAGGGCAATCCTATGCTTAGGCTAAGGTAGGGCTCCCCTAGGCTCAGGCTAGGGCACCCTAGGCTTAGACTAGGGCACCCCTAGACTTAGGCTAAGGTAGGGCTCCCCTAGCCGAAGGCTACGGCACCCCTCGGCTCAGGCTAGGGCACCCCGAGGCTTAGGCTAGGGCACCCCTAGGCTTAGGAAAAGGCTAGGGCTCCCCTAGCCTAAGGCTAGGGCACCGCTAGGCTTAGGCAAGGGCACCCCTAGGCTTAGGCTAGGGCACCCTAGGCTTAAGCTAGGGCTCCCCTAGGCTTAGGCTACGGCTAAGGCTCCCCTAGACTCAGGCTAGTGCACCCCGAGACTCAGGCTATTGCACCCCTAAGCTTAGGCTAGGGCACCCCTAGGCTTCGGCTAGGGCAACCCTAGGCTTTGGCTAAGGCTGGGCTCCCCTAGCCTAAGGCTAGAGCACCCCTAGGCTTAGGCTAGGGCACCCCTAGGCTTAGGCTAGGCCACCCCTAGGCTTAGGCTAGGCCACCCCTAGGCTTAGGCTAGGGCACCCCTAGGCTTAGGCTAAGGCTGGGCTAACCTAGGCTTAGGCTAGGGCACCCCTAGGCTTAGGCTAGGGAACTCCTAGACTAAGGCTAGGGGCTCCCCTAGCCTAAGGCTAGGGCACCGCTAGGCTTAGGCTAGGGCACCCCTAGGCTTACGCTAGGGCACCCCTAGGCTTAAGCTAGGGCTCCCCTAGGCTTAGGCTAAGGCTACGGCTCCCCTAGACTCAGGCTAGTGCACCCCTAGACTCAGGCTATTGCACCCCTAAGCTTAGGCTAGGGCACCCCTAGGCTTCGGCTAGGGCACCCCTAGGCTTAGGCTAAGGCTGTGCTCCCCTAGCCTAAGGCTAGAGCACCCCTAGGCTTAGGCTAGGGCACCCCTAGGCTTAGGCTAGGCCACCCCTAGGCTTATGCTAAGGCTTGGCTAACCTAGGCTTAGGCTAGGGCACCCCTAGGCTTCGGCTAGGGAACTCCTAGACTAAGGCTAGGGCACCCCTAGACTTAAGTTTGTCCACCCCTAGGCTTGGCTAGGGCACCCCTACACTTAGGCTAAGGCTAGGGCTCCCCAAGCCTAAGGCTACGGCACCTGTAGGCTCAGGTTAGGCCACCCCTAGGCTCAGGATAGGGCACGCCTAGGCTTAGGCTAAGGCTAGGGCTCCCCTAGACTAAGGCTATGGCACCCCTAGGCCCAGGCTAGGGCACACCTAGGCTTAGGCTCGGGCACCCCTAGGCGTAGGCTAAGGCTTGGACTCCCCTAGCCTCAGGCTAGGGCACCCCAAGGCTTAGGCTAGGGCACCCCTAGGATTAGGCTAGGGAACACCTAGGCTCAGGCTAAGGCTAGGGCTCCCCTACCCTAAGGCTAGGGCACCCCTAGGCTTAGGCTAGGGCACACCTAGGCTTAGCCTAGGGCACCACTAGGCTTAGGCTAAGGCAAAGGCTCCCCTAGCCTATGGCTAGGACACCCCTAGGATTAGGCTAGGCCACCCCTAGGCTTAGGCAAAGGCACCTCTAGACTTAGGCTAGGGCACCCCTAGGCTTAGGCTAGGGCACCCCTAGGCTTAAGCTAAGGCTAAGGATCCCCTAGCCTAAGGCTAGGGCACCCCTAGGCTCAATCTAGGGCACCCCTAGGCTCAGGCTAGGGCACCACTAGGCTTAGGATAAGACTACGGCTCCGAGAGCCTCAGGTTAGGGCACCCCTAGACTCAGGCTATGGCACCCCTAGGCATAGGCGGGGCAATCCTAGGCTAGACTAAGGCTAGGGCTCCCCTAACCTTATGCTAGGGCACCCGTAGGCTCAGGCTAGGGCACCCATAGGCTTAGGCTAGGGCACCCCTAGGCTTAGGCTAAGGCTAGGACTCCCCTAGGCTTAGGCTAGGGCACGCCTAGGCTTAGGCCAGGGCACCCCTAGGCTTAGGCTAGGGCACCCCTCGGCTTAGGTTATGGCACACCTAGGCTTAGGCTAGGGCACCCCTAGGCTTAGTCTAGCGCAACCCTAGACTTAGGCTAGGGCACCCCTACACTTAGGCTAAGGCAACGGCTCCCCTAGCCTAAGGCTAGAGCACCCCAAGGCTTAGGCTAGGGCACCCCTAGGCTTAGGCTAGGGCACCACTAGGCTTAGGCTAAGGCTAGGGCTCCCCTAGCCTCAGGCTAGGGCACACCTAGGCTTAGGCTAGGGCACCCCTAGGCTTAGGCTAAGGCTAGGCTCCCCTAGCCTAAGGCTAGAGCACCCCAAGGCTTAGGCTAGGGCACTTCTAGGCTTAGGCTAGGGCAACCCTAGGCTTAGGCTAAGGCTAGGGCTCCCCTAGCCTAAGGCTAGGGCAACCCTAGCCTAAGGCTAGGGAATCCCTAGGCTTAGGCTAGGGCACCCCTAGGTTTAGGATAGGGCACCCCCAGGCTTAGGCTAAGGCAAGGGCTCCCCTAGCCTATGGCTAGGGCACCCCTAGGCTTAGGCTAGGGCACCCCTAGGCTTTGGCAAAGGCACCCCTAGGCTTAGGCTAGGGAACCCGTGGCTTTGGCTAAGGCACCCCTAGGCTTAGGCTAGGGCACCCCTAGGCTTAAGCTAGGGCACCCCTAGGCTTAGGCTAAGGCTACGGCTCCCCTAGACTAAGGCTAGGGCACCCCTAGATTTTGGCTAAAGCACCCGTAGGCTTAGGATAGGGAACTTCTAAGCTTAGGGTAGGGCACCCCTAGGATTAGGCTAAGGCTAGGGCTCCCCTAGCCTAAGGCTTGGGCAACCCTAGGCTTAGGCTAGGGCACCCCTTGGCTTTGGCTAGGGCACCCCTAGGCTTAGGCTAGGGCACCCCTAGACTTAGGCTAAGGCAACGGCTCCCCTAGCCTCAGGCTAGGGCACCCCTAGACTCAGGCTAGGGTACCCCTAAGTTTAGGCTAAGGCTAGGGCTCCCCTAGGCTCAGGCTAGGGCACCGCTAGGCTCAGGCTAGGGCACCCCGAGGCTTAGGCTAGGGCACCCCAAGGCTTAGGCTAGGGTACCCCTAGGCTTAAGCTAGGGCACCCGTAGGATTAGGCTAAGGCTAGGGCTCCCTTAGCGTAAGGCTAGGGCATCCCTAAGCTTAGGCTAGGGCACCCCTAGGCTTTGGCTAGGGCACACCTAGGCTTAGGCTAGGGAACTTCTAAGCTTAGGCTAGGGCATCCCTTGGCTTAGGCTAAGGCTAGGGCTCCCCTAGCCTAAGGCTAGGGCACCCCTAGGCTTAGGCTAGGGCACCCCTAGGCTTAGGCTAGGGCACCCCTAGGCTTAGGCTAGGGCACCCCTAGGCTTACGCTAAGGCTAGGGCTCCCCTAGCCTAAGGCTACGGCACCCGTAGGCTCAGGCTAGGGCACCCCGAGGCTTAGGCTAGGGCACCCCTAGGCTTAGGAAAAGGCTAGGGCTCCCCTAGCCTAAGGCTAGGGCACCTCTAGGCTTAGGCTAGGGCACACCTAGGTTTAGGCTAGGGCACCCCTAGGCTTAAGCTAGGGCTCCCGTAGGCTTAGGCTAAGACTACGGCTCACCTAGCCTCAGGCTAGTGCACACCTAGACACAGGCTATGGCACCCCTAAGCTTAGGCTAGGGCACCCCTAAGTTTAGGCTAGGGCACACCTAAGCTTAGGCTAAGGCTAGGGCTCCCCTAGCCTAAGGCTATAGCACCCCTAGGCTTAGGCTAGGCCACCCCTAGGCTTAGGCTTGGGCACCCCTAGACTTAGGCTAAGGCTAGGGCTAACATAGGCTTAGGCTAGGGAACCCCAAGAATAAGGCTAAGGCACCCCTAGGCTTAGGCTAGTGCACCCCTACACTTAGGCTAATGCAACAGCTCCCCTAGCCTCAGGCAAGGGCACCCCTAGACTCAGGCTAGGGCACCCATTAGCTTAGGCTAGGGCAATCCTAGGCTTAGGCTATGTCTAGGGCTCCCCTATGCTCAGACAAGGGCACCCCTAGACTCAGGCTAGGGCTCCCCTAGGCTTAGGCTAGGGCACCCCTAGGCTTAGGCTAGGGCACGCCTAGGCTTAGGCTAGGGCACCCCTACACTTATGCCAAGGCAACGGCTCCCCTAGCCTCAGGTTAGGGCACCCCTAGACTCAGGCTAGGGCACCCCTAAGCTTAGGCTAAGGCTAGGGCTCCCCTATCCTCAGGCTAGGGCACCCTGAGGCTCAGGATAGGGCTTCATTAGCCTAAGGCTAGAGCACCCCTAGGCTTAGGCTAGGGCACCACTAGGCTTAGGCTAGGCCACCCCTAGGCTTAGGCTAGGGCACCCCTAGGTTTAGGCTGGGGCTGGGCCAACCTAGGCTTAGGCTAGGGCACCCCTAGGCTTAGGCTAGGGAACCCCTAGACTAAGGCTAGGGCACCCCTAGGCTTAGGATAGGGCACCCCTAAACTTAGGTTAGGGCTCCCCTAGGCTAAGGATAAGGCTGCGGCTCCCCTTGCCTCAGGCTAGAGCCCCCTAGACTCAGGCTATGGCACCCCTAGGCTTAGGCTAGGGTAATCCTAGGCTAGACTAACGTTAGGGCTCCCCTAGCCTCAGGCTAGGGCACCCGTAGGCTCAGGCTAGGGCACCCCTAGGCTCAGGCTAGGGCACCCCTAGGCTTAGGGTAGGGCACCCCTAGGCTTAGGCTAAGGCTAGGCTCCCCTAGCCTAAGGCTAGAGCACCGCTAGGCTTAGGCTAGGGCACCCCTAGGCTTAGGTTAGGGCACCCCTAGGCTCAAGCTAGGGCACCCCTAAGCTTTGGCTAGGGCACCCCTAGGCTTAGGATAAGGCTAGGGCTCCCCTAGCCTAAGGCTA